>NC_085140.1:12860985-13213485 GCF_024139115.2 Armigeres subalbatus | reverse complement strand
CGAATAATATGCAATTAATTGCAAGATTTTAACTTTATTTCTGGCTCAAGTGCTTACGACAAATGGTGGAACGGTGGTTATGTGTCTCGTTCAATTCTTGAGCAATGAGCACAGTCTCAAGGTGAGATACTTTGTATGTATACAATTAAAATCACAACTCTCTTCGACACATGGAGTGCAGGATTGGTGTACCCTTTTTGTGAGCGCGCTGAATCCATCCCAAAGTGAACCGGAAGGCGAAGATTCCACCCTAAACTTTTTCCCAAACATGCACATTCCCGCACTCGGGAGCCCATTTCGCAAGCAAAGTGAACAAAGTTCCCAGAGTAAACTCGTTGAAATAACAACACGTCTTCCGGTGCTGGAGCGTAGAAAAAGGCTTTATTTTTATTTTTCGGAAACGAGTTTCTTCAGGTGCGTGACAATTTATTTGTCATGTTTATTTTTATAATAAATTTGTGATGGTATGGGCTCCCCTGAACGGCGTATGAACGTTGGGAAACATATTTGAGTTAAATTGTTGATTTGCGCAAGACATTTACATTTTTTCTAAGTCGTTTCTTCGTAGACCAGATCAGCTGTTCTCATGTAAATACTTTCTTGGTATCATCGATGATGTTAGCGTGTGACTTTGCTCGTTTTGTTTTATTCTTTAAGCAAAAGCTGGAAGACTACCGCTCAAATTTCAAACGCCCTAGTTCCTTTTTTTAAAGCACACATTTGCCCGGAAGGGCAAAAATAATATAATTGCTTCTTATTAAACATAAAAATATGTTTAGTGTTTGTTCAGTGGAATGTCTTTACATGTCATAAGATGAATTATTGTTGGAGGGACTTAAATAAAAACTCCCCCAAAAAAAAGGGACCTTCCATAAAAAATTAGGAAATTGCAAATCAAGCAATCAGGGTTTGAGCAATAAATAAATATTAAATTTCCACAAATAATGCAAAGTTTCCAAAAAGCAATTAAATTTTCCCACAAAACAAAAATAAATTAGCACTTTAAAAACAAAAATAGGAATTATAAAATAATTATTTTTCATAAGAAAATTAAAATGTTCCATGGAAAAAATGAAAAAAAAAAATCATAAATAAACAATATTAGCAATAAACAATTACAAAATTTTTAACAAAATTTTTTTTTTTATGAAAAATTAAAAACTTTCCTCGCGAAAATCAATTAAGAGCAATGAGAAATATGAAAATTTTCATGAACGAATATAAAAAACAATAAAACTGAGCATTTTTCTATGGATGATAGAAAATTTCATCAGATTTATTGCTTTCTTGCAGGGAATCAATTTTTCTGAAATGCGCTTGCGAAACAAGCGACAAAAGAGAACCAACGACAAAGCTTTGTTTTTGTCGGAGATAATAATGACAAAGATCCGAAAATCTTTGTCAGCAACAAGAAAGAAGACAATTTTGTTGCTAACTTTTCATCCCGTTATTTTGCACTATGTCTACAGCAAATTTCGGATTTCTGCTATCGTAGTGTCTGCTTTTATAGAAATATTCGAGAATCTAACTCTGATTACTAAAATAGCATCGTATTCACGGAAATATCAGAGCATGCAAGGCAAACAATTCTTGTCATATTGTGTTCGGGTTCTGATTAAGGCTTGTTGCGAGGTGCGTTTGTCAGTAACAAACCCGGTTGATGACAAAAGGTAGGGGAGATACGTATGAAATGAGCCGGTCGGGTAAAATGCGCCACCACGTTTTCTTGGTTATTAACCAGGCATCATGCACGCGTACAAAAAAGGATGAGATTGAGCAACGACTGCTACGCGCACATAAAATTAAGCGCACGCGAGTCTCACGAAGCTTGTGTACCTCACATTAACATTGGTGAGTCGCATTGAGACATCTCAATGCGATCAGCTCATGCGCTGTTTGCCATGGCAAACCTTTGCAAACAACAGCGGAGGTGTGTAAAACAGCTTGGGCGGGAAATTTTCATTCAATAATATCGTCGCCTAAGTAACGCCAACTATGCATTCCTAGCGCATGAGATGAGTCTCATGAGACGTACATTGAGACACGCTCACTCAGTTATTTTATGCGCGCTAGCTTCTCTCGTCGCACAGAATCGGTGCTACGTGAGCTTTTGTAGCTCATGGCACACTGTCTCATCCATGTATACACGAGAATTAAGAGACTCTGTTATTAACCCAAATTTTGTCTCAAAATCGTGAGCGGCTGAAGCCAAAAAACATTTGTAAGCCGTTACGCAAAAAAACTTTGTCAAAAACTCTGCGTTTAAATTTTTAAAAATAAAATGTTTTTTTGGCTCTTTCCGATGCAATTTCGGTGTTTACGTCAACAATGCTTTTTCTTCAAATACAAAAAATATTTTCTCCTCTTTTTTATTAATCTAAAATATTGACTACCTTAAAGTATAAGACTGACACTTATCTTTTGCAAAATAGTGTGACTATTTCAGTGAAAAATATTGGAATATTTTGATTATCATTTTTGGGTGGCGCATATTGCCCAGCGTCGTCCATTTTAAATGAAAATGCAGTATTTTGGAATAAAATCGTTTTCTTGTAATATTGTTGGTTTTTCTTGAAAATGGTTGGACCATATAATGACTGATATGCTAGATTATTGATGAACACTTCGAAATTACACTATTTCGGATGAAATCACCATTAAATTAAGCGATTAGCTTAGGGGGCGCATATTGACCGCATCTCCCCTATATTGTTAGGCGTTGCTCGAATATTGATTCCCTGCTTTTTTGTATTTTTTTTTTGGAAATTTTCTTATTTCTTTATTCTTCCTTATTGATTATTCCATAAAAAATTGTAATTTCATATGAAAAAAAAAAAAATAGTTGAGAGTTTTGTAGTTGTTTATTGCTCATATTAATTTATTTATCCGATTGAGCCTTTAAATAAACGCAAATTAAAAAAAAAATATTTATGGACATTTTGTATAGGTGAACTGTTTCGTTGATTTTATATAGTTGAAATGAAAACACAAAAATAAAAAAAACAAATCGAATCCTTTTTTATTTGTTTTTTGATGGGATGGAAATGGGAGCTATGAGATGAAGTTACGAACCGTTCCCCTATTTTTCTGTTGATCATTTTTTTTTTAAATTTTTCATTTATAATTGCAATTTTTGCTTTTAAAAGTGCTATTTTTTGCAGAATTTTTTTAATTAATTTAAAAAAAAGTTTATGGAGCTTTTGCATTATTTGTGGAATTTTTTAATTTATTTATTGCTCATACCCTGATTTCTTTATAGGCAATTTTCTGATTTACTACTAATTCTTCATGGAAATTTTATTTTGCACCATTATTGCTAGGGTATCGTTTTCCATTGAAAAATATGGGTAATATCACAACAACTGGGGTGACCTTCACAAAATATAGCAACGTTAAGCTACTATGTCGTTGTTTGTAGAACTTCTCATTTGTTTCACTACTGTAATTTACCTTCCTTGTCATTTGTTTTTCAAAGATGTCTAATTTATTAAAAAGCTCAAATCCATTTGTTCGTTTTGACCCAATTCACCTAAATTGCCTTTTTAATAAAAAAAAATCCACACATTTCTAGAAACAGGCTATAAAAGCTGGTGTAGCTTCAGAGAATATATTGATTGGTCATGTCCAAGCAATGGCTTTGGATTCACACGCAATCTCCGTGGGTTCTGTAGGGTTGTTTTTGAAACATTTTAGATATTTTCTTGTTATATGAATTTTCTGAAGAAATTCCATTGTGGTTTCCTGTGGATACTGTGTGAGCTATTGTGGAAATTCCTTCAGAAATTCCTGTGAAGATCCCTGTAGAAGTTGCTGTGAAATTTCTCCGGAAATTATTGCGAAGATTGCCCTAGAAATATCTGCACGAACTCCTGTGGAAATATTTTCAGCAATTTCTGCGGAGATTTCTTGGTGAACGCTTGTGAAAATTCCATGGGAAATCCGGGCGGCAATTCATCGAGAGATTCCAGCAAAAAATCCTTCTGTGGAAATTCGTCTAAAATTTTCTGTAAAAAATTCTTGTGAAAATTCGGAGAATTCTACAGAAATTCTTCGGAAATCACTAAGAGAAATCCTGCAGAAAGTCCTCGAGCAATTCTTGCGGATATTCATCAAGGAATTCCTGTGGAAGCTTCTCCGGAAATACTGCCCAAATTACATTAGAAATTTTGATGTTCTTCAGACACTCCTATGGTAGAATTTTGAAGAAATTCTCTGAAGAATTAAACAAAGTACCCAAAATAATTTTAAAGGGTTTCCAAGAACAATTTTCCAGTTATTGCCAGTACTAATCTTAAAAGCACTCAAAGTATTTACCACAGAAATTCTCAAATTAATTGCCGCAGGAATTCTAAGACGAATTCCATGAGGAATTTCAGAAAAAGTTTTCGGCAGAATTGTCAACAGAATTTCGGGAAGAATTTTCGTAAAAATTGGAGAAATGGTGGAAATTCAAATAGTATCTTGCGAAAGAATTCCTGGTTCACAAGGAGTACATGGAAGAATTTCTATAGCAGTTCCTGAAGGAAGTTCCGAAACGATCCCATGTAGCATATCTTAAGAATATTTGGTGACAACAATTCAAATGTTATCTGTCGGAACTTCCAATGAAGTTCTAGAAGAAACTTCTGTAAGGCTTCCTGGCGTAACTTCGGAAGGACTTCCTGGCGTAAATTTCAAAGTAGTTCCTGAAGTGTCTGGAATTCCTGGAAGAACTTCCGAAGGAGTTCCTGACAGAACTTCCGAAGGAGTTCCTGACGGAACTTCCGAAGGAGTTCCTGACGGAACTTCCGAAGGAGTTCCTGACGGAACTTCCGAAGGAGTTCCTGACGGAACTTCCGAAGGAGTTCCTGACAGAACTTCCGAAGGAGTTCCTGACGGAACTTCCGAAAAAGTTCCTGACGGAACTTCCGAAAAAGTTCCTGACGGAACTTCCGAAGGAGTTCCTGACGGAACTTCCGAAGGAGTTCCTGACGGAACTTCCGAAGGAGTTCCTGACGGAACTTCCGAAGGAGTTCCTGACGGAACTTCCGAAGGAGTTCCTAACGGAACTTCCGAAGGAGTTCCTGACGGAACTTCCGAAGGAGTTCCTGACGGAACTTCCGAAGGAGTTCCTGACGGAACTTCCGAAGGAGTTCCTGACGGAACTTCCGAAGGAGTTCCTGACGGAACTTCCGAAGGAGTTCCTGACGGAACTTCCGAAGGAGTTCCTGACGGAACTTCCGAAGGAGTTCCTGACGGAACTCCCGAAGGAGTTCCTGACGGAACTTCCGAAAGAGTTCCTGACGGAACTTCCGAAGGAGTTCCTGACGGAACTTCCGAAGGAGTTCCTGACGGAACTTCCGAAGGAGTTCCTGACGGAACTTCCGAAGGAGTTCCTGACGGAACTTCCGAAGGAGTTCCTGACGGAACTTCCGAAGGAGTTCCTGACGGAACTTCCGAAGGAGTTCTGACGGAACTTCCGAAGGAGTTCCTGACGGAACTTCCGAAGGAGTTCCTGACGGAACTTCGAAGGAGTTCCTGACGGACCTTCCGAAGGAGTTCCTGACGGAACTTCCGGAGGAGTTCCTGACGGAACTTCCGGAGGAGTTCCTGACGGAACTTCCGGAGGAGTTCCTGACGGAACTTCCGGAGGAGTTCCTGACGGAACTTCCGGAGGAGTTCCTGACGGAACTTCCGGAGGAGTTCCTGAAGGAACTTCCGGAGGAGTTCCTGACGGAACTTCCGGAGGAGTTCTTGACGGAACTTCCGGAGGAGTTCCTGACAGAACTTTCGAAGGAGTTCCTGACGGAACTTCCGAAGCAGTTCCTGACAGAACTTCCGAAGGAGTTCCTGACATAACTTCCGAAAAAATTCCTGACGGAACTTCCGAAAAAGTTCCTGACGGAACTTCCGAAGGAGTTCCTCAGGGTACTTCCGAAGGAGTTCCTCAGGGTACTTCCGAAGGAGTTCCTGACAGAACTTCCGAAGGAGTTTCTGACGGAACTTCCGAAGGAGTTTCTGACGGAACTTCCGAAGGAGTTTCTGACGGAACTTCCGAAGGAGTTCCTGACGGAACTTCCAAAGGAGTTCCTGACGGAACTTCCGAAGAAGTTCCTGACGGAACTTCCGAAGAAGCTTCCGAAGGAGTTCCTGACGTAACTTCCGAAAGAGTTCCTGACGGAACTTTCGAAGGAGTTCCGAACGGAACTTCCGAAGGAGTTCCGAACGGAACTTCCGAAGGAGTTCCTAACGGAACTTCCGAAGGAGTTACTAACGGAACTTCCGAAGGAGTTCCTGAAGGAATTTCCGAAGGAGTTCCTGACGGAACTTTCGAACGAGTTCCTTACGGAACTTCCGAAGGAGTTCCTGAAGGAATTTCCGAAGGAACTTCCGAAGGAATTCCTGGCGGAACTTGCGAAGAAGTTCCTGTCGGAACTTCCGAAGGAGTTCCTGGCGGAACTTCTGAAGGAATTCCTGGCGGAACTTCTGAAGGAGTTCCTGGCGGAACTTCCGAAGGAGTTCCTGGCGGAACTTCCGAAGGAGTTCCTGGCGGAACTTCCGAAGGAGTTCCTGGCGGAACTTCCGAAGGAGTTCCTGGCGGAACTTCCGAAGGAGTTCCTGGCGGAACTTCCGAAGGAGTTCCTGGCGGAACTTCCGGAGGAATTCCTGACGGAACTTCCGGAGGAATTCCTGACGGAACTTCCGGAGGAGTTCCTGGCGGAACCTCCGAAGGAGTTCCTGGCGGAACCTCCGAAGGAGTTCCTGGCGGAACCTCCGAAGGAGTTCCTGGCGGAACCTCCGAAGGAGTTCCTGGCGGAACCTCCGAAGGAGTTCCTGGCGGAACCTCCGAAGGAGTTCCTGGCGGAACCTCCGAAGGAGTTCCTGGCGGAACTTCCGAAGGAGTTCCTGGAGGAACTACCGAAGGAGTTACTGGCGGAACTACCGAAGGAGTTACTGGCGGAACTTCCGAAGGAGTTCCTGACGTAACTTCCGAAGGAGTTCCTGACGGAACTTCCGAAGGAGTTCCTGACGGAACTTCCGAAGGAGTTCCTGACGGTACCTCTGAAGGAGTTCCTGACGGAACTTCCGAAGGAGTTCCTGGCGGAACTTCCGAAGGATTTCCTGGCGGAACTTCCGAAGGGGTTCCTGTCGGAACTTCCGAAGGGGTTCCTGTCGGAACTTCCGAAGGAGTTCCTGTCGGAACTTCCGAAGGAGTTTCTGGCGGAACTTCCGAAGGAGTTCCTGGCGGAACTTTCGAAGGAGTTTCTGGCGGAACATCCAAAGGAGTTCCTGACGGAACTTCCGAAGGAGTTTCTGACGGTACCTCTGAAGGAGTTCCTGACGGTACTTCCGAAGAAGTTCCTGACGGTACTTCCCAAGGAGTTCCTGACGGACCTTCCGAAGGAGTTCCTGGCGGATCTTTCGAAGGAGTTCCTGGCGGAACTGCCGAAGGAGTTCCTGGCGGAACTTCCGAAGGAGTTCCTGGCGGAACTGCCGAAGGAGTTGCTGTCGGAACTTCCGAAGCAGTTCCTGGCGGAACTGCCGAAGGAGCTCCTGGTGGAACTGCCGAAGGAGTTCCTGGCGGATCTTTCGAAGGAGTTCCTGGCGGAACTGACGAAGGAGTTCCTGGCGGAACTTCCGAAGGAGTTCCTGGCGGAACTTCCGAAGGAGTTCCTGGCGGAACTTCCGAAGGAGTTCCTGGCGGAGCTTCCGAAGGAGTTCCTGGCGGAACTTCCGAAGGAGTTCCTTGCGGAATTTCCGAAGGTGTTCCTGGTGGAACTTCCGAAGCGACACATATTATTTTGAAGTTTTCCAATGAGCTTTAAATGATATCGATTCGGATAATGACCTGTAATGAGACCCGTATACGTGTTTAGGTCTCTTTTAGATAATTCTAAAATGTTGCCAGGCATGGAAACATTTGAAGTGATAAAACGTTTCGATCGCCTTGCATCAGTTGCGTTCCTAAGATTGGTTTCTATTTTCATAGAGCCTTCAGCTCTATACGAAGAGAACAAGTTGGTAAGCTGCAAAAAAGGTTCTGGTCCTGTAAACTGGCTTCATAACACGATTCTCGCCAGCATATCGGCTTTTTCGTAACCATCTATTCCAAGTGTATTCTTCTTCTTCTTCTTCAATGGCTCTACATTCCAACTGGAACTTAGCCTGCTTTTTAAACTTAGTATTCTATTAGCATTTACTCAGTTATTAATTGAAAGCTTTTCTATGCCTGCCATTGCATGAATATGTATCTTGTGTGGCAAGTACAATGGATACACTATGCCCAGGGTGTCGAGAAAGTTTCCAACCCGAAAATATCCTAGACCGGACCGAGAATCGAACTCGCCATCTCCGGGTTGGCAATCCTACGCCTTTGCTCGCAAGGCTACTGGAGACCCCCTATTCCAAGTGTCATGGATCCAAATATAGTTTGACTTGATCGCGACAAAATAATTTTTGAAGAGACTGTATGCATTCCCAAACTTGTTTTGAAGTGCATGTTGCCAACTTTAAAGCGTTCAAAGCTACTTGGCTGTCGAACACTATGCATATATTTAAGTGTCTGTAATTTCTACGCTCATATATTTCAGAACGTTCTAGAATTGCGTGAGTTTCCGCTTGAAATACTTTCAATGGAGTTCCTGACGGAGCTTTCAATGGAGATCCTGGCAGAACTTCCGAAGGAGTTGCTGTCGAAACTTCCAAAGGAGTTCCTGGCGGAGCATTCAATGGAGGTCCTGGCAGAACTTCCGAAGGAGTTCCTGGCGGATCTTTCGAAGGAATTCCTGGTGGAACTTTCTAAGGAGTTCCTGGCAGAATTTACAAAGGAGTTCCTGACAGAACTTCCGGAGGATGTCACAATAATCTTAAAATTTTTATCAAAAGCACAATCAATCAATATTAGTCTCCTTTTTGTTTGCAAGTTTACTCTTTTTGGACAAGAATTTTCTAATTAGTCACATCTGATTACATGCAATTGATGTTTTAGATTCGTCTTCTTCAATTGACTTTATTAAACGCCAAAACGCTTCAGTTGAAACTGAAAAGCTGCCTTGGCACAAATTGTCTCTATGTTATAACTTCCTACTTATTTAATTTCAAACATGTTTGCATTTCAGAGATTGATTTACTCTTTTCCTTAGACGGATTAACGAGTAAAATATAAACAAATTATGTATTTGTGCAATCAGTATATACTAAAACTATATTTATGCTCACCGTCAAAGCATAAACAACTAAAATGTAAATACAAATGATTGCTATTTCTGTTTCGGTATACATGCGCGAGTTTTCCACAAACATTTATCTCGTTCTACTGTCCGTCCCGATCGTTTCAAAAGAAGAATGTTCATCCTTCAAATGGGAACAAGAACGAAGATCCTGTTGCTTGATGTATTTACAGAAATGCTCTTTTCTCCACCCTGGAGTCCAATTCATCCCAACTGATGGTGTAACTCCATCCCGGACCGGTCTGGGTTTGCACCGACGGCAGAAGGGTCTGCTCCTTTACCGAGCCAGAGCGCTGGGAGGAATCTGTAAATGAAAGCGTTGAAGCGGACAGCAATAAAGCATGTTTTACTTCAATAACTTAAATTGAATTCCTGGTAGGTGCTCGTCGCCGGCTGGAAGGGAACGAGTGTGGATCCAAATAAGCGAAAAGCAACCGTAATAATTCCTCCGGGGAGTAGACGGTCTGGAGACCGCCGTTGTCGAAGAAAGCACTACGAAGCGGATTGGGTTGCGAAAGCAAAGAACAATTCCCCATCGAGTGGCTGGACAAAACAAGTTGGTGTAACGCACCGAGCTTACCTGGTTGGTTGTTGTATTTTTGAATAGAGATTGTTCTGAGTTTCGTTCGAGTATTGTTAAATTCCATGAACAATTACGCAAGGGATTACGAAATCAAGTCGCAAACACCAAACAAAAATATTTAAATCGTGTAAATTTCTCCAGGTGGTAGACTCTATTCCGTCTGTTTTTGCCACAGCACATGCGGCCGTCGATGCGATGGTTTGGTTGTCCTTTCTACGTGTTTGCCGAGCTTACGGATGGGGGTTTATTCTATGGTTGAACTGCAGTCGCGTAAAGTCGTTTTTTCCCGCCGAAGCATAAGCACTGGGTGAAAATCCACTTGGAAAGTCAGAGTGGATTTACTCATTTCCTGGTTCCTTTTCTGCAGGGAATTACACCAATCCTGCCAGCAGCGGAGTAGAGTGTTAGCCAGCGTTAGCTTGACAGCTTTTTACGATAAATTTTCGACTGCAAAATTTAGCTGTTGTTTGCTGACTTGCTAGCTGGCAAGTCATATAGCGAACGGCGGGTGTAAGTGGCCCATGTCTCATGAACAAAACGTAGACTAGTCAGTGATATGTACATGTATGAACAAGTGAACCACTGCCATGAATTCATGGCACCTGCGAGCGACAAACTGGGATGGGAAACACCGCTAGAGACTAGAAAAAAAATTCATTATCCTCTTTCAACTGGTAACCATCAGAGAGGATTGTTCGCGGGCAAAATGGGTTCATTGAAAGGCTACTCTTCGTCAATTGGGACCAACAGGGATGGGACGAATGACAGAGACTTAAATATCCGAAAAATAAATGCGACAGATCAGATTTATCAAAACTAGGGTTTGGTGAAACTGAGATTTTACGCTGCAGTCAAATAGGTTAGTTTGATTCACGTGACCGACAGATATATTTCACTCAATGCTATCTGTCATGCATTGTAGGAACGTAAATTTTTAATTTGACAAACTGCGTGTCTTAAATTGAATAACTCCACAATAAGCATTAACATGATATATTCTTATGGACATTGAGCGGGGGTAATGATCATTAAAATTTTTAATTTTGATTTCGCTTAATTAACTCCTGCAATCTGAAACCGCAGCACCCATCGCATTCATTATACACAGTGATTAATTTTAATGCCACTCGCTAGCCATTCATTTCCACGCATTGAAAGAATAGATTGCATGTGGGCTCTATGAGGCACCATGAATATAAAAACCTTTATTCAATGAAAATATCTGTTTCATAAATTTTACAATAGGCTTTTAAAAAATGTGAAAAACTGTTGCTCTATGCAGCCGGTATTTGCTAGAAATTATGAGAATAGAGATCACATTTCCCGCAGATTTCAGGGAAAAGGAACCAACCTGAGCAAAAACCAAAAAGGATAAAACATTCTATCAGCCTGGGCTCTATCGAACGAGCAAACGTATCAAATGTTCACTTAGGACAAAACAACGAACGACATGAGGCCAAAACAGGGTAGCATCGTTTTACGTTTCCACTGCCTCTTAAAGCCACCCACTCGCCCACCGAACATTGTACGTCATCCATAAATTCTTTCGCCTCGCTATAAATTCTAAAGCACTATAAATTTTCCCATCGCATCAGATTGCACCTGTTTATTTTTCACCTGTGCCACGGCAACAACCGAGCCGAGGTGGGGCGTATCGCTAACCTTCGCACACAAGCCCGTCTAGCGGAGGATTGACGATTCGCCATTTGACGTCGTCGTCCTCGTCAGATGGGTGTCGTGTGCATCGTTCAGCAGTTTAGAACGCATTGGAGACGACCGACCATCAGACGAGATGTCTTCTTCTTATTGGTATTATTGGCGCTGGCCTCTCCTACGTGGCACATTTCGTCGAATGTTGGGATTTTGTGCAGAGCCGGTTTGAAGGAGCTGCATATTTTAATGATGATAATGAATTTTTACCCTGTGAATGTTTTTTGAGGTTATATGTTTTCAAATTATTGGACCATGGTATCCGTGATGAGAATCTCAGTAAGTAAGCAAAACATAACAATATTTTAGTTTTATCTTGAATATGATATGGCAACTGTTAGTTAGCCTTGCAATCAAAGGCACAGGATTGCCAATATGGAGATGGCGAGTGTCCGGAGATACACACTACGAAGAAATGCGTCGAAAGTATGTTTAAATCTGTAGAGGATGTAGAGGATAAGAAAACCACATATCGCCACTGAGGTAAAACACCTTTTGGATTTTCCTTGATATTTATCATGGTTGAGAACTACGTAACAAAACTAGTCACAAAATTATTAGGTAAAGAAAAAACGTGTCACGTTAATAGAAATGAAGATAGGACAAACTGAGATTTTCCTAAATTTGATGAAACTATCAACATTTTGGTGAGTGAAAATGGCATTATCTACGAAGCACCAAGCGTCTCCATACATTGTCCATACCAAAATGGTCAATAAACGACGCGTGTTGCGTTTATTCCCAAAAAGTGTTTGGCTTCCATGAGTTTTTTGGAAATAGAATCTCACCGCATTTTTTTTTAATTAGAATGATTTAAATTTGATAATTTCTACAATTTTGAGATGGCATCAGCTAGCTATTTTTTTTCGACTCATGTGCATATAATTATAATGATTAATTAATTTGATAAGGATAATCATTCACACTTAGATAAGATCATCTTAGCTCGTAGTTGCTAGTTGCTCACAATTTGAATAGTCTTCTTGGGATAAGAAAGCTTTTCTTACTGTACATGATTTGAGGTTCCTTAAAGTCAAGACCAATAACGATGCCGGTCACGTTCTCACAGTCAATTTAGAATTAGGAGAGCATTATTAGTTCGGTACCCATTGCTACAAGAGACCGAGTAATCCTTTGCATCTCCGTGAGCGCCACGGGAAGAAATAGTTGGTTAGTTGAGAAGGTAGTTCATTGCAAGTACCCATGGTAAGCGACTAAATATTTATTGTGAACTAAGTTATTTTGAAAACACGCAGATGAAAACCTTGTTTCAAATCGATCAACGGGAAATCAATGTGTTTTGTTTAATAAACTTCTACAACACGATCGATCCCGCACTAATACATTTTCGACTCTACCACACTATCCATAATTCCATTACCTATAATGCGATTACCCACTACCGCGAACGCCAGTACTCCGAGTACCATTACCTCGAATGATCCAGTACCTCGAATTAGTCATTATTCTTTATTTCAATTAAAGTAATTATTACTCAATGGTTAATCACAGCGATGAACTTGAATTTAATTAAAAAAAAAATACGTAAATAAATTCACGGATGGCATTTTTCTTTCTGCCATATTCTGGGCAGACGCATTGATTTTAAGAAGGCATTATCTTCTCAATTCGTCTTATACCGATAATAGGCGTTCATTTAAAGAAGGCATTCTTACTTATTTTTGCCTTACATCAGGCGGACGCATTGATTTGAAGTAAGCATCATCTCCACTGTTCGCCATATACCGGGCAAACGCGTGCATTAAAAGTAGGCATTATCTACCTTGTTTGCCTTATACCAGGCAAACGCGTTTATTTATAAAAGGCATTTTTTCTTCTTTCTGTCTTACACTGGGCCGACGCGTTCATTTGAAGAAAGCATCATCTCCTATGTTTAAAAAGTTAAGTGAAACCCAGTTTTAGTTGACAAAAAACAATACTTAACTCCTAGCCTAAGATGTTACATCCACTAATCAAAATTTATGTATTGGCCTTTTGATGTTTTCGCGTAATCCGTATGAGTTGATTCTCTGTTGGCTAAAATTCTTCGATAAAATATTCAACTTTAATGAACTAGATAGTTTATTGCGCTTCGGAGTTATGAGCAGAACACTGGTCGAAAGGGTTATTTGGCCGAACGGATCATTGGCCGAAAAGGTCATTTGGCCGAAAGGGTTATTTGGCCGAATAGGACATTAGGCGGAATAGGACATTTGGCCGAATATGACATTTCTCAGAATAGATCATTTCTTTCTTCTCACTTAAAAAGTGAGTAGAGAGACGTCTCACTACCCACTTCGCACTACTCACTTTTTGCAGTAAGCAGTGAGAAATGAGAAGTGAGTAGTGAGACGTCCCACTTCTCTCTCCACATTCCTCACTTCTCACTGTAAAAAGTGAGTAGTGAGACGCCTCCCTACTCACTTTTCACTGTGAGGGTACATCGCGTGTTAAAAACGCGACTATCAGGAGCGTAGGCACATAATATAATCAATTGTTAATTTATATGATGAGCGATAGATTTCAATATCGCAACCAACTTTAATGTGTAATCAATTATCAATTACCATGATTAGCGACAGATTGCAATATCAAAACCGAATAAGCACTATTAATTAATCAGAAATGGTACTCACCGTTAGAATTCATTGAAACAGAAAATAAACTCCCTCATCTTGGGGAACAATTAGGCATCAGATAGAAGAAAGTGAAAACTGCATAAAACGATCCCCCGAACAGCATAACCGGACCATGCACGCAGGGTTAGATACGAACAACGCGGCGAGAGTAGCTAGGAGAAATAAATTTACGACCACGCAGCTTACACTGCATACGATCACGACGAGCGGTCGCCCGGATAGAAAATGTAAACATTAGAAAAAAGGATCACATAGACGCCGATGCGTAGGTCGTAAAAAGGCTACAACATAGAATGCTTACGTAACAGATAGGGCATAGAATTTTCCTACAGCATAAACGTTAGGAAAACAATTCACGTACAGGCACGGTCGTTAAGGGCTACAGGATAGATTGTTCACACTGATAGGTCGCTTAGAATTTACTTACAACACCGATCGCCGGCCCGGGTGAGACAAGTACCATAGTGCACCAGGCATACGGCACCGCAGTGCTAGGGATAGAAAGGGCACATGTAGGCACCGGACATCCGGTCGTAAAATTGCTCGAGATTTTGGTTTCTAAGAAAACAGAATTGAATGATTGTAACGACGCAAATGCAAATCGCCGATGAACGACACTGGACGTGGAAACCTTAGAAAGTATCCTTTCTCTTTAACTCTTTAGAATTAAATTACAATTGTATTCCCAAAACCCTCTATATAAGACGAATTTCGAAATACAACTTTTGAGTATTATTTTAACCTTCATACGGATCCGATCCCTTTTTTTCGAGAACACTCCCTTCTATAGGAAAGTTAACATTTCGAGGTCTCCCACTGCCAAGTACTGGACTGTACAGCTTGGCCGTCTGGAGACATAAAAAGTTGACCTGTAAAACGCGAAATATTCAAAGAATTCACTTGCCAATGCTTCCCACCGTCAGGTACTGGATCGTACAGCCTGCCAGTCTGGAATCAGAAAACTAGTGTCAGATCTCAACGAAGCCAACAGTTACCACAAACGTTGGAATTCCCACTGCCAGGTACTGGATCGTACAGCCAGGCCGTCTGGAATTCCGATCAAGTGTGTAGCTTGACTCCCCTTATACAAGCAAACAGCGTCTTAAGCCGTCAACTCGACGGAATAAGACCCTGTTAGAAGAAGCGAAGGGCGCTGCTTAAACTTTCCACTGTCAGGTACTGGACTGCACAGTCTGAAAGTCGACAGCACACCACCCGAAGCTAACGATTGTTATTTGGCCGTCCGAGCCGCGATCTGAACTTCGCTCAGTAACGCGGATTTTGGACCCCAACTTTAACATCGCGCTTCTCACAGTGGAAGTGAGAAGTGAGGAGTGAGTAGTGAGACGTCTCACTTCTCACTCCTCATTTCTCACTTTTTAAATGATATATTCTGCCAAATGTCGTATTCTTCCGAATGCCCTGATTGGTTAAGTGTTCTATTCGGCCAAATGACCCTTTCGGCCAAATGTCCTATTCAGTCAAATGACCCTTTCGGACAAATGCCCTATTCGGCCGCATGACCTTTTCGGCCAAATTACTTTTGGACAGATGGATTTTTGCCAAATGGTTTGTTCGGCCTAGTGGCCGTTAATATAAGAAATCAAAAAAAAAATTGATTTAATCCATTGTTCAGAAATATTCCCTTGGATTATCACTCTCACTAGAGCTGTGTGCTGTGCGATCTATATGCTCCACCACCGCCGCACGATTGAAATACAAATACTTGAAAAATGTTGATTTTGGATATAGGCTTTGTTCACAGAAGTTTCAAGATATTTAGGAGCACATCTTTTGATAGAAATAGTTTGATGATGAATCCTCCAAAAGATAGTTGAGAAAATTAATTTTCCACCAGAATGAGATGGACACGTGGTGTCTTCTGCAAAGTTGTAGCAAATGTTATTACGAGCAACTTTGCTGAACATGCCGAGTCTCTATCTCTTATATATAACAAACTTAACCAGTTTTATGTGAAAACTATTTTAAAATCTTATTTTTCATTCCAACTGTTTCCAATGATTTTTCCCATTTTCCGTCTCTTCTACAAATTTGTTAAGCAAGCCAAATAACATGTTTTTGGTAAACATTGTAACATTCCATCTCACATACAACAAAAGTTGTCTTAAAATTATACACATTTTAAGAGGTATTTCCACTTGTAATAACTCCTTTAATTGCCAAAAGTCACAAATTTCTTCAAGATATGTGTGAAAACCCACACATATGCTAGTACCACACAATATGCTGAAAGTCGCCCATTTCATTCTACTGACATTGAACACTGTTGTCGACAAGAGTCTTCTCGATTGCTATGTTAAAAACATGTAAACCTATAAAAAATCATAATATTTGAATAACTTTGGTTTTATAAGAGATAGAAAGTTACAATGTTCAGCAAAAACATGTATTTTTGCTGGTTTGACAACTTTGTAGAAGAGACGGAAAATGTGAAAAATCATCAGAATTAGTTAGCATTAGCATTGAGCATTTCGCACAAATTCGTAGGTGGTACAAGCCAAGATTATTGTATGAGAGTGGCAGTTACCACAGATTTTGATGTGGGACTAATCACTATCTCTTAGATGGAAGCAATACACTCTCTAATAGTCGAGATCTGTCCTGGCCACGTCCTTGTGAATGCTGAGGAAGGGGAAGGATGGTACAGTAGGAATCGTTTTGGTAGAACTTGAAACACAGAAAGAACTAAGATATATCTGTAGAAATACAAAGTAGGAAAGGGACGGGCCTGGAATTGAACCCACGACCTCCTGCTTATAAGGCCGAAGTGGTTGCCATTAGACCACCGAGCTCGTCTGTAAAAAATCATCAGAATTAGTTCTAGCTAAAAGAATGTTTTTAAGGGGTTTCATAACACACATAAAACGTTTGTTTATCATATAAAGATTATAAAAGTTTTATGAAAGTTATACAAAATTATATGAAACTATATAAATGTTTGTTATACAAAATAAAAAACAAAATGTAAAAAGAATTATATAAATTATATTAATTTAGGAATCCATAAAAATATAATTCAAAGAATTGTAATTTCTGTAAGTATTTGTGTGATGTCGAAAATACAATAAACGTACACATCACGAAGTGTTTCGATGTGATTAAAACAGCTGAAACATCTGCTGCAGGTAAATTTTAGGAAAAACGAGTAAATGACGCATTGATCACTGAGTTTGTTCGATAGAAGATCCAAAAACTATTTTAGTGAAAGTGTTACAGCGATGACAAAAGAACAATGAATACAAATCCAGTTGAATTTGAAAACAACTTTCCCTTTGGTACAACATATTTAAAACATGCTTTGCACTTCTGGCAAATAAATGTTATAACAAATGCTATTGAAAACAAATGTGGCGATGAAGCCAAGTTTCTATATTTTTAATATAACAATCTTAATTTGTTTTATGTGAAAATCCCCTTAAAATCATTCTCTTAACTTTAACTAATTCCAATGATTTTTCACATTTTCTACAATGTTGTCAAACCAGTAATAATTTATGTTTTTGCTGAACATTGTAACTTCCTATCTTTTATATCAAAGTTATTCAAATATTATTATTATTCATGTGTTTACAAGTTTTTAAAACAGCAATCGAGAAGACTCTTGTCGACAAAAGTTTTCACTGTCAGTAGAAAGATGAAATTGACGACTTTCAGCATATCGTGAAGAAATTTGCAACTTTTTGCAATTAAGGGAGTAATTACAAGAGGAAATACCTCTTAAAACGTGTATAATTTAAAGATAACTTTTGTTATATGTGAGATGGAATGTTACAATGTTCAGCAAAAACATGTTATTTGCTTGCTTAAGTTGCTCGTATCACAATTTGCTACAACTTTGCGGAAGACACTACGTGTCTATCTCATTGTGATGGAAAAATAGATTTTTTAAATCCCTCAGGGGGATTAATCATCAAAATATTTTTATCAAAAGTTGCGCTCCTAAATATTTTGAAACTTTTGTGAACAAACCCTATATCCAAAATCAACAATTTACGAGTGTTTGTATTTCGATCGTGAAAATGACGAAATAAAAAACTGCGCGCCGGTGGATTTTGAACGCGCCGTTGAAATAATTTCAGTGCCGTAGCCTTAGGAGTTCATCCTCCTTTCCCAATATGTTAGAAGATAAATTCCGTTGAAATTTGAAAAAAAAAATCGGCTGCGTCGCTAAAAAGACCACTCAAACCAAAAAGATTTTTTGTTCAGATTACTTGTTTTTCATTTAATTTGACTTCGAATTGTTTTAAATATGATACATAATTATAGCAATCCAAGGACCCAAATTAAATTATTTAATCAAATATGGTATCGGAACATGTTTAAGGTCTTCCAAGAATTTCCTGGAGTTTGTTCTGAGTTTTGTCCAGATCTTCACGCGTAATCTAATATCTTCTGACCTATGTATCAATATTCCTAGCGATTCATGAATTAAATTGGGCATACGTTCAACATGTATTCCATTACAAGTTACTCAAGAATTTCGTGGAGAATAGACCTTAAGGTCTATATACGGGTAATGAAAGTTCTATTATCTTCTTTTTGAAATGAAAAATGCTTTTTTTGCTTCTTCTAGAAACCTAGGCAATTCATGTATGAACTGGGATGCATATTTTTTCTATATCTATAGTCTTCTCTAATTATCTTAAAAACTGGAAAACGATTCGTTGTGCTTTATATTTTAATTACTTGAGAGAAGCTTAGAAAATGAAAAGATTCTGGATCATTGTATTTGAACGACGTGGAACACAAAGTCGGGTAGAAACATAATTCTTAGTTGCTTAACTACTTAGTTGCGAACTCAATACAGAAGTCCCTTCACTCTCCAACAACGAAATTTTCTCGCTACTGTGGAGTTTGTTCCGTTAATATCCAAGCGGGAGTCTCCAGGAAAACCTTTTACCTTCGATGGTGTGGCACATGTCGCTGACATCCACGTGCAACGACTGCTTCGATTATTGTTTATTTGATTGTTGGTATCAGGCCTACTTCGATGGTTCAAAGCCATTGAATATTTATTTATATAGTAAACGGCAAGTGCAATTTCACTGCCACACATTCCCCCCCTTCTCAGGACTTTTCGATTTTTTGTTATTATTACACTTGCCAAATATTATGAAAATGGCTTTATTCAAAGATTAATTTCCTTATTACTTGCTTCCCAATAAACATTGGAAGCTGATAGGCCGGTTATTCAACAAAAATTAGTCTTCTGCATGAAACCAACTTTTTTTTTTGCTTAAGTCGTTTGTTGGATTGCTGAATTTGACTATTATGAGACCATTCATTTTTTTTTATTATTAATTATTGAATAGAATCATTGAATAGGATCAATGAGTTAAATATTGTCTATCCAGAATAAATTTATACCGCTTTTTGGATTTCGGATTTTGGATTTTGGATTTTTGGAAGTTGGATTTCGCTCTAGATACAGGCAACTTTCCCAACTTCGGAAGTAGTGCGCTGGATTCGCCCAAAGATGCGGTCAACAACGCATCAATTAGTTTGACAAATAAAACTTCGGAAGAAAGTTCGGTTCGGAAGTCCCTACTTCCGAATTCTAACTTGGTGCTACGCCGACAATACATGCTAAACTAAAGACTGTTCTCCACCTAAAGTTTGGAAGGAAATATTGGTTACTTACGATTTCGAGTACTAAATATCACATTAGTATGCAAAATCATTTTAATTTAGACGCTTTGCTACACTCCATGTCGATTTATATTGTTAATATTGCAATTATATTATCAGATAGATCACTGCTTTTCACATGTTTTCCATTGATTACTTTATGCGAGCACCACTCGCACTCATTTCAAAAATAGCAACACTGAGCACTTTATGCGAGCACCACTCGCGCTCATTAAAAAAATAGCAAAACTGAGCACTTTATGCGAGCACCACTCGCGCTCATTTAAAAAATAGCAAAACTGAGCACTTTATGCGAGCACCACTCGCGCTCATTTCAAAAATAGTACCACTGAGCACTTTATGCGAGCACCACTCGCGCTCATTTCAAAAGTAGCAAAACTGAGCACTTTATGCGAGCACCACTCGCGCTCACTTAAAAATTAGCAAAACTGAGCACTTTATGCGAGCACCACTCGCGCTCATTTAAAAATAGCAACACTGAGCACTTTATACGAGCACCACTCGCACTCATTAAAAAAATAGCGAAACTGAGCACTTTATGCGAGCTCCACTCGCGCTCATTTAAAAATTAGCAAAACTGAGCACTTTATGCGAGCACCACTCGCGCTCATTTAAAAATAGCAACACTGAGCACTTTATACGAGCACCACTCGCGCTCATTAAAAAAAATAGCAAAACTGAGCACTTTATGCGAGCACCACTCGCGCTCATTTAAAAAATAGCAACACTGAGCACTTTATGCGAGCACCACTCGCGCTCATTTAAAAATAGCAACTTTGAGCACTTTATGCGAGCACCACTCGCGCTCATTTAAAAATAGCAAAACTGAGCACTTTATGCGAGCACCACTCGCGCTCATTTGAAAAAATAGCAACACTGAGCACTTTATGCGAGCACCACTCGCGCTCATTTAAAAATAACAACACTGAGCACTTTATGCGAGCACCACTCGCGCTCACTTAAAAATTAGTAAAACTGAGCACCCCTCGCGCTCATTAAAAAAATAGCAACACTGAGCACTTTATGCTAGCACCACTTGCGCTCATTTAAAAATAGCAACACTGAGCACTTTATGCGAGCACCACTCGCGCTCATTAAAAAAATAGCAAAACTGAGCACTTTATGTGAGCACCACTCGCGCTCATTTAAAAAGTAGCAAAACTGAGCACTTTATGCGAGCACCACTCGCGCTCATTTCAAAAATAGTACCACTGAGCACCACTCGCGCTCATTAAAAAAATAGCAAAACTGAGCACTTTATGCGACCACCACTTGCGCTCATTTGAAAAATAGTACCACTGAGCACCACTCGCGCTCATTAAAAAAATAGCAAAACTGAGCACTTTATGCGACCACCACTCGCGCTCATTTGAAAAATAGCAACTCTGAGCACTTTATGCGAGCACCACTCGCGCTCATTAAAAAAATAGCAAAACTGAGCACTTTATGCGAGCACCACTCGCGCTCATTTAAAAAGTAGCAAAACTGAGCACTTTATGCGAGCACCACTCGCGCTCATTTCAAAAATAGCAAAACTGAGCACTTTATGCGAGCACCACTCGCGCTCATTTAAAAATAGCAACACTGAGCACTTTATGCGAGCACCACTCGCGCTCATTTAAAAATAGCAACACTGAGCACTTTATGCGAGCACCACTAGCGCTCACTTAAAAATTAGCAAAACTGAGCACCACTCGCGCTCATTTAAAAAATAGCAACACTGAGCACTTTATGCGAGCACCACTCGCGCTCATTTAAAAATAGCAACACTGAGCACTTTATGCGAGCACCACTCGCGCTCATTAAAAAAATAGCAAAACTGAACACTTTATGTGAGCACCACTCGCGCTAATTTAAAAAGTAGCAAAATTGAGCACTTTATGCGAGCACCACTCGCGCTCATTTAAAAATAGCAACACTGAGCACTTTATGCGAGCACCACTCGCGCTCATTTAAAAATAGCAACACTGAGCACTTTATGCGAGCACCACTCGCGCTCACTTGAAAATCTGCAAAACTTAGCACTTTCTGCGAGCACCACTCGCGCTCATTTCAAAAATAGCCAAATTGAGCACTTTATGCGAGCACCACTCGCGCTCATTTAAAAATAGCAACACTGAGCACTTTATGCAAGCACCACTCGCGCTCATTTGAAAAATAGCAACTCTGAGCACTTTATGCGAGCACCACTCGCGCTCATTTTAAATAGCAAAACTGAGCACTTTATGCGAGCACCACCAAAAATTAGCAATAATAAGTTGAATAATGTATTCCACCAATGAAAATAGAGTACGAGACACTGAAGACGGCCTTACTGTTGAGGTCGAAATACGTATCTGTCAAAGGTACAATAAAGTAGTGGAATTAAATGGAATAGTAAAAACTCGTCTTGTGACAAGAAAATAATTGGTAGTATCTATTTTCATTGGTATTCCACCGATATTTTAGTTTTGAAAAAGTTTTGATTCAGCGGTCGGGATGTCGAGCCGAAATATAGGTATGAAAATACCACTAAGTGAATAAAGGGTCTCTTCACAAATTAATCAAACCAAAAAGCAAAGCATGGCAAGCGTATGAACATTGTAAGCGCCCTCCGCACGTCAATGCAAGCAGAGAACACAATTGCCAAACTGAAAGGCAATTGTAAAGCTCTCACGGAAATATTTTCACAAATATGTACTCACCATTTATGTATTCTTAAATATACCTATTTCTTCATAACGGGAATTCCCAAAAGTACCTCCAGTCTCCCCCGATAATGATAGTTTTTTTTTTGAGCACTTCACTTTCATTTTTTTTTTCACCCACATAGTATAGGTAAAAGGAAGAATGGTACACGATACAATTTGTCCTTGGGCACTCCCACTTGCTTAAAACCAGATTCTAAATAAATATATTACCTATTAATGATTTTAATCTGGCAGGATCGCCAAATGTAGAGTTTGTTCCGTTAATATCCAAGCGGGAGTCTCCAGGAAAACCTTTTACCTTCGATGGTGTGGCACATGTCACTGACATCCACGTGCAACGACTGCTTCGATTATTGTTTATTTGATTGTTGGTATCAGGCCTACTTCGATGGTTCAATGCCATTGAATATTTATTTATATAGTAAACGGCAAGTGCAATTTCACTGCCACACAGCTACGCCACTAATTTGCCAGTTATGCTATCGTTTTTAGAGAAATCTGATATTGTATCTGACGACAGACATGATGTAATGTGCCATCAGATAGTTCGATACGGTGATCATCATAGCATTTCTGGCAATGACAAAACCACTCATGAGGCATTTCGCTCATAATAGAGCTAGGAATATTGGTGAACTCCTTTTTACATAATTGGTATCAAACCAAGAAATGCTCCTGGTACCTTTTTAGCTAACCCTTCCTGGGAAATTACTTCCCCGGAACTCTGGGAACTCCGACACAAGCAATTATTTCTGCACAAATTTTAGGGATTCAAGACACCTCCAAGTATTCTAGAGAATTCTCATAATAAGAATTTTGAGGAATTGCTTCGTTAAGAATTTTTGATTCTATAATTCTGAGAAAATCCCCTCCCAGAAATTCTGCAAAATTTCTTCTATAGGAAACACCAATTTCAAGAAAACAGGGTTATACCTTCTCTAGGAATGCTGGAGTTTTGATCATTTATCCCTTTAGAAATTATGAAGACTTCTTCCTCCAAGGATTTCAGGAAATTTTGACCCCCTGAAGACTGTAATTTTTCTTGAATGCTGAACAATTTCTCTGGGACTCTAGGAAACTCCTTCTCCATGAATTCTCGGAAAATGATTCTTCAATCATTCCGGGTTCTTCCATCTCTAGGAATTCTAGGGATTTCCTTTCTCAGGAGTTCTAAGAACTTGCCCATTTAGGAATTAGGCGGAATTATTCCTCCAAAAAATCTAAAGAATTGCATCACACCACTCCCTCTCAACCCAAGTATTCCTTTTTCTAGAAGTCTCTGCAAGTTTCCCTCATATATTTTGGAGAAATTCTTCTTCAGCAATTCTACGAACTCATTATACAAGAATTGTGGAATATTCTTACATTAGTATTTTGACAGAATTTCTCCTCCAGAAGCTCTGGGATATTCCAGTTTAAACGCGCTTTCAACGGCAGGGATGAGGAGGAAGGTGCTTCATATTCCCAATTTTTCTCCGAGAATTCCTTATCTATGAGTTTTGGGGATTCCCTTTTCCAGAAGTTTTGAGGAATGAATAATACGTGTCCCAGTATTTCTGGATGGAAAATTTGCTTCATCAGTGCATGTAAATTTCTTAAGGCTTTCTAATGTGATAAACTTATTACCCAATAAAAAATCACAAAAATAAAGACAAAAAAAATTAAGGCTTTTTACATATGTCCTGCAGGAATGTTCTCATCTGATCTTTTTTGTTACAATTACATTCTCCATTTGAAAATTGCCGTATCGGAGCTTGGTGTTCATCAAGCACTTCTCCAGTTTTAAACTGCGAGGTTTCTAAGTAGATTCATTATTTTTTCATACCTGTGTCATAATACTTACACGATGATGCTCATAGGCTTAAGGAAGTACCAAAAAAAAATTAAATCGCACCATGACATGGATCCAGTCACCTTCTGCATGGCCTTGCTTTGGGACCGCTAGGCTGAGGAAGGAATTCAGGATTTTCACTAGGAATAACAAACCCTCCGGACGAAGTGTTAAAGAAAATCATGAAGAAATTTCAAGAAAAATTCCTGGAGAAAGCACTGGATGAGATAGTTAAGATATTCTTGATTTTACATTCAAGAAAGGCATTGCTTGTCACCCTCCGACGAAATGATAATTTTGAATCGCGCCGATCCGAGCCGCCGCAGCCGTTAGAAAATTACGTTTACGCCGCCGCCGGTTCAAAGTGAATCGACGCACAGGTCTGGCTCTCACTGGAGGTCGTATAACAAATACGTTCCAAAAGGTGTTTGTTTGCTTGCTTTAAGATAAATCCAAGCATTCAATCATTCTAAGTTGTTAAATTATTGGGCCACTTTCTACCCCATTTAACTCATTGTAATCTCCGATGACGGTAAATAAGCAATGTCTAGTACCGTCAAATGGGGAGAAGATGATCATTGAGGCGAAGATGATCATTTGATGTGTCAGTCAAAAGTGCCTAATTTTTTTTTTATGAAACGGTAGTCAACAATGTTATCCGTTCAAGTAATGTTACCGCTAGGTAGAAAATCCGAGTTTTTTTAAATTTTAATCATGAAAATGTATTTTGTGGAAGAAAGAGAGAGATAGTCATAAATGACGCTATTTTCGTTTCAAATATTGACTTCGTAGACTTCTTTACGTAGGGGGAATGACGGCTTTGGCAGGTTTTGTTCTATTATTGTCAGGGGGATTTTTCATGACTAATTACGCTCAAATTTGGTCTAAACATTCTTTGCATATCAAAGAATATTGTGGACAAATTTCATAAAATTCGGTCGACAAAAGCCCCCCTGCCAATAATAGAACAAAACCTGCCAATGCCGTCTTTTCCTCTAGTAAATTCAACATTCATACAAGTAACCTTTGACTACTAGGTCATAATGATTTTAGTAGAGCTGTCTTGATCAACTTCACCACAAACCAGATTACTCAAAAAATGTGGGATAATTTAATTTATTTTAATAAAAGGGGAACGCATTTCAGAAAACTAAAGTTATTGATTATTGCAACGTATAGCAGTACATGTTTTGAAAATATTTGTTTCGATTTAAAATGTAATCACACATTGTTATTGCATGTTTTGTCTTAAAAATGATCATCTTCCCTCCAGATGACGGTACTCATTTTGTGCATTTCAATTTCTTCCACGAACTTTCCAATTTCGTTCTGCGCAGCGCGTCAGAGCCGAACCTGATCAACGGAAAAAGAAACAGCAAAGAAGGAGACCTTTGAAGCTGTCATTTGATTTCTCTACGCGTAAAGTGCACCTACCGAACGACCAGGCCCTATGCCCCCCACCAAGAGCAGCATGTCGATACTAAAAATCACCAGAGTGGGAAAATATATCTTCATTTAAGGTGGGGCAAATAATTCCAGGATCATGACTCTTCATCCAACGGGCGACCGGCGGACACAGTCTAGCAAACTTTTCGATACGTAACCTTTTCATGGCCTCCCGTAAAAATCAGCTTATGATGAGAATTTATCGTTATTTTTCATTAAAATTAAGGATCGGATTGCTTCCAATGGTTGCCGGCAGTCTACTCACCGCCCAACAGAGTCGAACGACGCGAAGTCTTTTAAAATTCAATGACCATTTAATGTGTTTATTTTAGCTCGATCTTTTCTCATTTCCTTTTTGCTTTCCGACCGAACGGGATACGGGTGCAGGAAACCGGATTTACCTGTGTTTCCTTTTCGAACGGGGAGCGGTAGGAATTATTCCGTTCGAAAACGAGTGCTACAGTTTGCTCTGTTGCTTCAGCCCGTGTACATACCACAAAATTCCGAAATAAATCAAAATTATCTTCGTACCTTATAGACCGCAGACCGGTTCGCCACAATCCTACCATTACAATGGCCACAATCGCTTTAGACGTGCCCTGCTCCAGCGTTTCCGTTGCCACTTGTGATGGGCGAAAAAGGGATACCCACTCAGCAGCCTGGGATGGACAATCCCTTTTTTGCCAATTCCCCACCAGCTGGGTATATTTGTGTGCATGTGTCTTACCAACGTGTGTTGTCGATAGCATTTTTATTAGCTCATTGAAATGCAAATGATGGGTTTCTGATGCAGTCTCCGTCCGCAGCAGGTTGTTGGGTCACATGGTCGTTTGCATTTGCTTTCTGTGCGAACAAGTGTAGTAAAATACTGATGTCGCTCGCTGTTTACGAAACTCAGATGAAACCAAATCGAGTTTTTTAAGCACCATTGCAAAAATGATGGCAGGATGTTGATCCTAATCTTCAATAAGAACAAACTGGAGTTGATCAAACTTTATGTTTTAAATGCAAACTCTTTGAAGGCTAAGGATGAGATTAAATGCAAATCCAGATTTTTTTAAAAGTATTGTTATAGAACCAAAAGTAACCCATGGAAACATGCCAGTTAATCACCTGATGTTGATTTTAAGCTTTAACATGCTTTAACCATGGTCTTTTATTGAAATTTGTACAGGGTAGCTTTACGAAATTGTAAATGGTTAAAAAGAATTTCGACACAGGTTTTCCAAACTGTTACTTATTGTCCGAATAAAGCCAACCTATTAGTGATATCCTATCCATTCTTGGAAACCACCTCATAAATCCGGGCCACGAAAAGAATGACACTCAACGACCTAAATGTGCGGCTTTGAGTTTACGCACCTCCAAACCACCGACCGCCACGGTAATCCTGTGAAAATGTTTTATGTGTTTTCACCTGAAAGATGGCGCCACAGTCACCGCCGCCGGCATCACTTCCACGCATCATACCACCAGTCCTTCGGCAGCCCGAGAGTGCGAAAACTGGAAGCGCCAAAAAGCTGGCAAATAAAACAAAACACTTTGTCATAAATTTTTCCACCAACCAGCAAGTGTTCGGTCGTTTGAGTTCCCCGCGTGTGTGCGGCTTATACATACCAAGGTGCAAATGTGTCGCATAAAGTAATTTTCAAGTTGTAAAAATGGCAGAAGCATACTAGGAAAAGAAGCTCAACCTAACCTTTTTGTTCACCAATATCCATACTTTGTATGGAGGGAGGAATTATGACCTGCTGACTGCTGCACAGAAATCGACGGAAATTTATTTTTGTTTCGATGATTTTTTTCGCGGGGAGAAATCATATGCAGTGTACAAGTGGTAAAATATAAGTCAAAATCAGGTTCTAAACAAATCATTTCATTTTTGCCTTTCTCGTACAACAAAGTTGTACCGAAAGGCTACACGCAGAAAAAACTACGTTAAAAACAAACATATTCTAGGTAAATCCAAACATAAATTCAGTTTGTTCTGGCATCAAACATAAATATGTTTGGATCAAACATATTGTTGCATTTGAAGCGAACGAAAACTTTTTTGAATCAAATTTGTGTTTCAATATGTATCAATCAGCGAATTGTTTGAAGCAAACATAGATATTATTATTCTGGTTCGACCGCTTATAATATTTTCCTATCAATTCAACTAATTTTCATATTCTGGTAGAATTTGACTACCAGATTTCACAATTCCAAACATGCATATTTCATTTACATACCTTTCTGTACCTGAATAACATCCTTATCATCAATTTGGAAGCAAGAAAACATATGATTCACTCTTGCTCCTGCTCCTCTGTTGACTTCCGATCGGATCCGATCCGAACTCGAGTTTTTGTTTACTTTTGCAAGAGTGGCTGTCCACTAGTGAATGTATAAAACAAACAGGGATTTAATTTGGTTTTAAAAATAAATATGTTTGATTCAAACAGATTACCATTTTGGAAATAAACATGTATATTTTTTTAGCAAATGGATGAAATTTGTATTCGTGTATCATTTCACTCCAAAATCGAACTTTTTATAAAAGTCTCGGAGACTTATGATGTTTTATACCAATTTTATACCAATTTTCTCTCAACAAGTTGCATTTGACGGGGGACAAACCCTAGTTGATCACTATTAAATATAATTACTATCGGTCATTGCGTTCAAACGTAATGAAGAAAATGGTGTGTTGAACCGTATACGGTTGGTTGGTTGATTTGCCTTACAGCATTTGCAAGAGCCGTACTGCAGGCAATTATTTATGATGTGTATTACACTAAGGCAAAACAAAGGGATTGAATCGAGAAAGGCATCGTCACCGCTAGGTGGAATCTGTTTTTTTCAAGCACAATTAGGCCGTTACAAATATTTAATTGACTTTTTGTCCTACTAGTCTCCGAAAGGTCAAGGGGGGGATAATAAAAAATAAATATTAAAATGAAAAAAATCATCGAACTCCTCGGATTTGTTAAAGAATGTTTTGAAAAAAAAAATTATACGAATTTTATTTTGTTGCCCCCTCAAAATATCATTTTTTGGCAAAAAAAAATCCGAGGGGGGGGGGGGGAGACAAAATGGATTTTAAATATTTGTGTCGGCCTTATTTATTCTGGATAAGCTTTGGTGGTTAGAAAGGCCATCTTTTAGAATAGTTATTTTGATTTAAGGTTCCTCCAAACACACGCGACGCGACAGTCGCGACGTGATCCTATCGCTTGACGTTGGTATGGAAGCGTAAATAGAACATTGTCTGCAGCGACCTAATGACAGAATCGCGGCGACTAGTTGTCGCCGTCGCGGCGATGAAATCGCTTAGGTCTGGGAGAGCCTTTAAATTGTAGGGGAAGAGGCCCCAAAATGCCCCTTCGGGGCAAAACGACTTTCAGGTATTCACTTATATTTGACATGTTTGAGATAGCTTAATAAAACTAGAAGTAAAATTATGTAGGTTAGGCGAAAAAAGTGTCAAAATTAGAGATAGGAATGTAGGAAAAACTGAAAATTTCCACATTTTGGTGAAACATCTAACATTTCGGCGAGGCAAAACGCCCTAGTGGAACTATCCTACAATGTACTCGCGTCTCCACGCACTGGCCATAACAGAATGCTGATGTGCCGACGCGTGGTACGTTGTTCCCTAAGAGCTGCCTTCTAAAAGGCGTTTTGCCTCATGAGTTTTCCGTTAACGAAATATCACCATTTTTTTTGAAATGTGAATATTATCAATAGGATTGAGATTTTTTCTAATTTTAATATGGCATAAACTAGCTATATTGTTTAACTGTTGCGTGAAGTAGAAACACCCATGAAAATCGTTATAGCTAAGGCATACAAGCAGTCTATGCTTAGCTAGGGCATATGGCCCCTCCTTCCCCTAATTCGGTGTGCGAAAACTGAAACTTGGTTTAAAACGCATAATAATGCATGAGACCCGCCTAGATTTGATGAATAAGAATGATTTGTTATGAAAATTATTTTGAGCTTTTTAGTGGAATGTCTTCACTTGTCATAAGACGAGTTTGTACAATCCCATTTAATTCCACCACTTAATTGTACCCTGACGACCTTACTGTTGAGGTCGAAATACTTATTGTCTTCATTAAAAAGACTCAGCCCGAAGCTGACTCGTCTCTACATGCAACTTGCTGCACATAAAAAGTTTGCAGTGCATAAGCTAACCAAGTGCTTGGAGCCAAATCGTTCGTTTTTCATCTACAAATCCCTTATTTCGCGAAAAATCGAGTAGTTACTCAATATGTCTAGCACCGGAAAGCTGAAAACCACAAAGTGCAATCTTGAAGAGCTTCCACTTCTCAATAATTCGACAAATTATTTCTACTTGAGAAAGTTCGTGTTTATCATTTGTTATGTCGCAGAACAGCAAAGTTGTAACAGATTGTGTCATCACTAAACAAATTGGCTTTGCTGCATTGGTACATTGCTAAAGCAACCAATCGCATCTGCAAAAGTAGGGAAGTGATCTTTTCTGGTATGCCTTGCAGTTATCAAGAGGATCTTCGTTTCTTGTTCACAAAAAATGCAACATCTACAAAGAGAGAGACATTCCAATTGTCGACATACAACGTCTATCTCACAATACCAATCGCTCCAGGAACGACGCTTACTATATTATGTAAATTAGTTCTACGCAGCAATAGGAATGAACTCTACCGAAACTATCTCGCTGCGCTCGCACTGCCACTGCAGTATTGGATCCGAGAGTGCGAACCGCATATTCATCAATAAGAACCTCACAGGAAATGCTCCACAGATTCGGAAGAAAGCTGTCAATCTGAAGAAACTGGAACGACTGGAAATTGTAACAACATGTGATGGGATCGTGAGGATCCAGAGGATTGAAAAAAAAACTATGACAGTTCAAACATTCGAACAAATTGTGTAGTTCAACAAAAAACCTATCCAATAAAATATTTTCCTCCTTTAATTAATTTCCGTGATATCACTCCTTATTCCTGTCAATCTAACCGCTCCTGAAAGTCATTCAACTCAAAGTAAACCTGTCCATAAAGCTATCCTATTCCCCGTCCCAGCGAATCCTTGCTTCCATTCCCGAAGTATCCACCATGACTCCTTCCTTCCTGAAAGTCAAGCCTGGATTCAGCAGAGTGCATCGGGTCGGCAACATTACCACGTTACTCTTGCTGTTGTTGCCTGCTTGCTTCTAATGCTTGGAACGCATTCCCGACTAGAAGAGCATAATAAAAACTGAAAACAATTTTAGCATTGGGATGTTTATTTTAATAAAATTTTGTTCTTAGTAGCCATTATCCTTCAAATGTTGTAACAAGATTTTATCATTATTTGATTTAAAAAATGTTTAACACCGAATTTCGCGAAAGTAAGCAATGAAAATGATTGTAGCAAACTCTTCCAGCCATAGCTATCACAACGCTGATATGATTCGAAAAGGTTGCCTAATTTAGCAATAGACTTAGTTTTATGTTCTCGTTCAAACAAAAAGAATACACCCAGGTTTTTTTCGCGGTTGGAATTCATTAAGTTCTCGGTTAACCCGAGCTTTCACAACTTTTTGAATACCACCTGAATTTTCTTTGATTTTTTTGTGAATTTTTTTGTGAGGTTAACTCATTGTTTCATTGACGTTGATGATCTTAAACGACTATAACCAAATCGTGTAAAAAACCTGGGTGCAATTTCTGTTTTTGTGAGTCAAATTGATATCGCTTGTTTCACTCATACATGGCTAGACAATTATATTACTGATGCAATTGTTCAAATAACGGGTTTAACCTAATTAGGCGTGATCGCAACCGAAACAGTGGTGGAATTTGCGTTTCTTTAAAAATATGCATATCGTTTTGTATGCTACACGATTCCTTCCCAGAATGAGACATAAAATAGTATTGGATATCTAATAATGTAGCTTCTTTAAGATCGTGATCGGTTGTTAATGGCTGTCTATTACAATCCACCAAATGTCGACTGCTCTGACCTCCTACAAACTTATATTAATGAATTATCCGTCAGATACTCTTCCACTTATTTCATCGGTGATTTAAACACTGACCCTAGACCCTGAACCAAAACAGAAAACCATTCGTATTAAATGAGATTATTTCTAGCATGTCCTTTTGCATAATCAATTCAGAACCAAAGTTCTTCTACAATACAAAAGTTTTTAAAAAAAAGTTAATCCTTTTGCTTTGCCTATGATTTAACATCTTTTCAATGCAATTATTGAAACAAGTTAATATCCTAGTGAATGAAAGAAGACAAAAGCGATTGCTTTCAACAAAAAGTCAACGTTTTAGCGATTACCAATTTGAGACCAATAAGTTTACTCTCTGCGTTGTCCAAAGTTTTTGAGAAGCTTGTTAAACAACAAATATCGGAATTCATTAATAGAAATGAATGACCTGCATCATTTTCAATCAGGATTTCGTAGTCATCATAGTACCGAAACTGCTCTAATGAGAGTTCACGACGATATTGCAAGAATAGTTGACAAAAATAGTGTAACATTGCCTTCACTAATAGACTTCACTAGAGCATTTGACCGTGTGGCAAACTTGTTAACAAACTAATTTCGCTATATAGTTTATCCAATTCAGCGGCGAAACTAATTGCGATTTATTTGAGAAAACGTTATCAGGCTGTTGATCACAATGGCGTATTGTCGGATTTCAAGTGAATTCTATCAGGAGTGCCCCAAAGCTCGGTACATGGTCAACTCCTCATCTCGCTTTTTATTAATGATTTACCTAGAATTCTAGATTTCTGTTCCGTGATTTTTTTTGCAGATGATGTACAAATATATATTATTAAAGTGAGTATTTTGGCTAGATATATGTATCTAAAAAACTTCATTATTTCAGTAAATTATGTCTCAACTCAATAATTCTAAAAACCTGCATAAAATAGTTCTCAAAATAAGTTAGTAGACAACTAAAGCGACATTGAACGATTTGTCAATAAAACAAGGGTGCTCAAAACCGAATTTCATGTAGGGGGAATTACGGCTTTGGCAGGTTTTGTTCTATTATTGTCAGTGGGGTTTTTTATGACTGATTTTGCTCAAATTTGACCTAACCATTCTTTGCATATCAAAGAATATTGTGGCCAAATTTCATAAAATTCGGTCGACAAAAAACCCCCTCCCAATAATAGAACAAAACCTGCCAAAGCCGTCTGTTCCCCTATATTTAGTTTGATATTGAGCACAAAACATCATGTTGCTATGGTTAATAAATGACAGTTGTCAGAAAGACAGCATCTGCTTTCTGTCAAAAGTTACGTAGGGGGGCTTTGAGACAGTTCGTCGAATGACATTTAGTCAAAAGGACATGTGGTCGAAGGGACATTTGGTCGAATTAACATTCAGTCGAATATGCGTTTGGCCGAATGGACATTTGGAGAATGGACGTTTAGTCGAATGGACGTATAGTCTAAACGACATTCAGTCGAATGGCAATTTCAGTCGGTAATAGGTAATTTAGTAAAATGGATAATTCGTCAATAGATTTTTGGTAAATTTTGAATAAATAATCTACAAGATACATGGATGAATTCAATGGACCTGAGGAAGTTCAATCAGAAGCGGAAGAAACGAATACGGAAGATAATGAAAGAAAACTCACAGAAATAGAAAAATATTAAGTACTGATCGACTTTTCTAGTGCCAACAATCAATGATATCAATGTTATTTTTTCAATACTTCATCGTAGTCTTCTTTGGAATCTTTCGTTGACTAACATAAGTCGAATGACATTTCGTCGAAAGGACGTTTAGTCGAAGGAATAGTTGGTCGAATGGAAATGAGTTTCTTATTCTTTTCATTGATACTCTTTCTTTCACTCAATATTTATACAATATTTATTCCAGTTTAAAATTCACTTCCAACCATAGTTCGTGAATCATTGGCCGGATTTTTTACCATTTCGTTTATTTAACTGGCTCAATTGTTTAATTAAAAACTCTACGGAGCCGAAAGCATTTGAAACAATTTACATACATTAATCTGAGAATGTGTCAGAAGCATTTCTGCGGGATGTCTACTTGGGCGGGGATCGGTCTATCGATCCTGTCGATGCTACCCCAGCCAACACAAAATCGCATATGTTAGCGAATAAGTGGAGGCGGTATAGGCGCAAAAGTTCAAAATGAGGAGTGAGAAGTGATACGTCTCACTTCTTAAAGTGAGTAGTGCGAAATGAGACATCTCACATCCTATTCGGCCATATGACCTATTCGACCAGATGACCTATTCGGCCGGATTACCCGTTCGGCCAAATGACTTTCGGTCAGATGGATTTCGGCCTAATGGTTTGTTCGGCCTAGTGACATTCGGCATTCTTCGACACAGAGCCGAAAGGTACACTTTAGACCCTGTGCGATCAGTTTTCGAAGGTCGGGACGCAGGTCCGTGATCACCCATCGCAAAAACGGGCGGGCACTTTTCCTTCCGCTCGGGTGCCTTATCTTGAATCAGCGGTTGCTGCTTCTTCTTCTTCTTCTTGTTGTTCGAGAGCAACATGGATTTTACTTTTCCTTCGGCGAATCCAACTTCTTCCGAAGTACGCTTTCGCGATTTGTTGGCGATCGAGATGGCCGCTGTATCTCCCATAACAGTACCCGGTGATAAACACGCCATCGTGCACTAGCAGCAGCTTCAAAGCAACAAACAACCTTACGAATAAACGTACAAGAACATGCATAAAAAAGAAATAAACAACTTGAAGGCGATAGTTGATCGAAAAACACGACCGTTCGTGATGCTGTCTCGAACTGAAAACACTGCATCATCGGCTCCATTAAGGTTCCCCCAAACACACGCTATGCGACAGTCGCGACGCGATTCTATCGCTTGGCGACAGCGATTCTGTCGCCGTTGGTATGGAAGCGTAAATAAAACATTGCCTACAGCGACCCAACGATAGAATCGCGGCGACTAGTTGTCGCGGCGATAAAATTGCTTAGGTCTAGGGGAGCCTTTATTCTCGTCTCTACTTGTCGGGCCAATGTAATGGAGGCGCGAGGTAGTTTGATAATGGGTAATGTGCTTCGAAGATCTCATATTATTTTAATCAGCAGATGAGTTTCGATTAAAAAATGGTAAATCGGGTCAAGTACAAGACACTGAAGACGACCTCACAGTTGAGGTCAAAATATGTATCTGCAAAGTTAACAAAACGTAGTGGAATGAAATGGAAAGTACTAAGCTCGCCTTAGACGACAGAAAAGCTACTATTTTCGCTTTGTTGACCTGCCAGACAGCTCTTTCAACACATCTATAGATGACTTGAATATTACAAATGATGTTAATCGCTGCTCAGCCCTCATGACCTAAAAATTCTAGATTCCCAAAAAACAACAAAGCAAAAAAAAAACTGTTGTGTTTTAGAAATCCTTCCGAAAAAAAAACTCCAAATTCTCTTTCATTTAATGGTTGGTTATCTCTCTTCGCAATCTCAGTGTATTTTGTCGTACTAATTTAATTATAGGTGGGGCTAAAGCCCTCCTAGCCCCTTGTAGTTACGCCAATGGATATTAGAACTATGGTTGTAAATAAGCCGGAACAGTTGTGGATTCGTTCACGGATTAAACAGAGATGCAAATTGATGAGTTGTAATTAGCCTTCATAGCAATCAGAATCATTCGACGAACAGAAATAAGCGTTGCGATGGTCCTCTGATAACATCTCATTCTATAAGTTTTTCTCAATAATTGAAAGCTGGCGATTGTCAGTGAGTGCGTTGCGTCTATAAGGGATGTTTTGAGATCGCACAAACCCATAGTTTGTAGACTCCCACTAAGTGTTCATTAAATCAAAAATACAGACAAAACTAAGTTGTAAAAAAAGCTTAATATTCTGCTGTTGTTTCTGGTGACTCACAAGTAGCTTATGGAATGGAAAAAATACGTAGGTAAATTATTGAATCGTCTCTAACATGGTTAGGCCAAAGTTGAATAAGGTCTTGAGGATTCTAGCCCCATGTTTGCTCGTTTGCTTTATGGCATACAAAAAACAAGGCAGGCTCAACGTTCGTAAGCATTCGGTTATAATGTGACGTAAACTATGATTCGTGGGTTTTCCAATAGTTGTGGTAGAGCGGTTTTCAAAAATTCTACTAATTAAACGCAGCAACCCATCTAACCGGCCAATTAGTTGTCCTGTCAAAACATGATAGAGACGAACAAGTTTTGGAATTCCTTTTAAATTGGTAAGTAGCTTGAAAACATCTTTTTTTCTCACCTTTGCAACAATAGTTGTGATAGTGTTCCCATGGGAACTATGCATAGTTGCGAATCCCGTATAAAAAACTTTTGGGATTCACAACTGGCCGATGTTCTGACAAAACACACAAAGCGCCAACAAAAAATCACCCACTTTTCTGCCCACACTTTCGTTTAGCGGATTTAATCGATCGCAAATCGTATCGAATATCCCCCAACCTCATAACTGAGGATATCATACACCAAATATACGTATGAGTTTATATGAAAAGATTCCCGTGTTCCTTATGCGAACAAAATATCACAAGTCAATCAAAAAGCCGCTTGGTGCGGTTTCGCTGAACCCCGACCAACTATAGGAACATGAATAACAAAATACCGCAACGATTGGAACACTGGATTAATTTCAGGCAACAAAGACGGATCCTAATAAAACTTCAACACTTTTTGAATGAAATAGATTTAATGAGCTTTCGGATGCATCCTCCAGGTAAGCAAAATAAAGTTTAGATTTGATGTAGTCGAGAAATCAGGTCTATTAGGTCTTTTATCCTAGCTGAAGGATAAAGGCTTCCTCTCCGTGATAGTCGTAACAAACTGTGCCGCCCTTGTCAGAACTGTGGAATTTCTTAATGAATGCTAGCTAAGCTAAGAGACGGCAATGTCCTAGTTGGTAAAAGAATGCCAATAAACAGCAAGTGAGAACTAAGTTCATTGATTATAAGAATAATTTTCTACGCCCTCATTAGTCATTCGCCGTAAAAAGGCTGATTCCCTCACCTATTTATGGATTATGCATTCCCAACAGCATTCGATTCAACTGGCATTCAGCTTTACGACACCACACAAATGCATTAGCGCTATCCAAGTGCAAGCGATTCCATTAGCAACCTAGAGCGAATTGCTGGTATTTATTTCACAAAGACCACCCTAAAATAAGCAGCTCCTGCAGTTTTCCCAGAAGAGACGCTTTCAGTGCTTTACTCCTCCATCTCTGCTCCCACAGTCAGCACAATAGAGCACACAAACACCGCACAAGTTGGGTTATTAAAATAATTTCCATATCCAGCTCGCAATGCCAGAACGCTATAGCTGGCTGGGGTTCCTCCGGCGGTGCTTTGCTGCTTCTAATAATAATCGATGTAAATGTATGATGGAAAAGCTTTGGTACAGTTAGTGGGTGGGTTTGCATTCCATGGAAAGCCACCCTCTATCGGTCTCGGTTCATTTTTCCAATGGAAAGAGCAAATCAGACCTCTAACAGAATCATGTTGCAATATTTTGAGAGCGACGGATGGAAATATCTGGATTTGTTTAGGAAATAATGCACTAAGTAGGTACATTTGTCAAGTTTATTAATTGGAAGAAGATTTAACTTGAATTAGAGTAGGTAATGAAGCCCTCCTTTGACGTGCGGTAAGATGCGCGGCTACAAAGCAAGACCATGCTGAGGGCGGCTGGATTAGATTCCCGGTGCAGGTCTAGACAGTTTTCGGATTGGAAATTGTCTCGACTTCCCTGGTCATAAAAGTATCATCGTGTTCGTGTTAGCCTCATGATAATACGAATGCAGAAATGGTAACTTGGCTTAGACACCTCACAGTCAATAACTGTGGAAGTGCTTAATGAACACTAAGCTGTGAGGCGGCAATGTCCCAATGCCATTGAAGAGAGAAGAGAGTGGAGTAGGTAATTGTACTTATTTGAGAGAAACGCCTGTAGTCACAGTTCGAAAGTGGCTAATTGTTTTGCTCATTGATTATAGGCACAGCGATTAATCAGTTTGATTTATGAGTTTCAATCGCGTCAATCGAGAACACAGGTGACTGAATTTTCGCCAACAATCAGTTTTAAAATAGGTTCCCAGAAAGTTTTCCCATCCATCATTTCTTTGAATCGTCACCACGCGCAACATTCGAAAATGCAACGTTCTAAAAATGCCACCATCCTATTCGCTCTCACACCATCAATTAGATACGCACTTGTTGACGACAGGATCTTAATTTTTCACCTGTCAACAACGGCGGTATGTGCGCAAAAACTCACCTCATCCGAAAATAGACCCACATACCTACTATTTTTGAACCGTTCTCATCCGATTCAAAACAAACTCGGAATAGAAAAGCGTAAAAAACGGTGGTCTTCATTCCTAGCACCTCCTGCCTAATGGTTTTACAAATATCCACACAGGAAAAAATGAATCGGCAAATATTCAGGTCATCTTTCTCGAGTTATGTCCAGTTGTGACGAGTCAAAAACGAAATACGAAACCAAAGGATAAAAAAATGCACCATCCTCGGTGGAGCTTCGAGGTCACCCTCCGGTCGCGCAGTCAGTCAATTTTTGGTGGAAATGTAAAAATGTGACGCCCGGTGGTCAACTTTTCGCGAGTTGATGAATTTTGAATGCGTACCGAAGTCCGATGAGATGAGCAGCGATGTGCAGTTACAATTGTTTTTGAATATGTGTATATTCCTGATGGATGCTAAAACAATGTTATTTTACGTTCTTAAATCATCAAGTCAATGAAGACTCTCCAAGAAAAAATGATTTGTTTGTTATGATGAAAATATATGTTTTTGGAAATATATTATATGTACAGGGGTTAGACAAAAAGGTTGAGATAGGTAAAAACAAGTCGAAATTCAAATCAGCATAACTTTGCGTATAATAATCCGATTTTAATAAAACCACGACCATCAGAAGCGGACACTCTTCTAGTATACTGTTCCCATGCAAAACCTGAGATTGGTCCTTGACCACCGGAAATGTTCCGGGTTTTCCGAGAGTATGTCCAAGATGCATTTTTTCCACTGCTTGTTATTTTATGTGACGTTAAGTTTCATCATGTTTTATGCTTTCTCCGAAAACTAGAACTAATATGCCGGTCAATGGTGGCTGTAGATCGAGAATCCATCCAAACTACACAGAGATACGGTCATTTCCGTAAAAACGGTACCGGGAACATGATGAAATGATAACAGATCGGAATAATGCAAATATGAGTATCTGACTTCATGGATTTGCGAGACGATGATTACAAAAACATTTCCAAAATGATAGTGTCCACTGCCACCCTTATAGCAGGTTCTATGGACTTTCCAGGAGGGGCCGGTTTTGGCACCATCTGGAACCATGCATATATGGGTGTCAAAATTCATGTTTTCCCAAGACGATGAATATAGGATCTTTATTAGAGATATATTTTGAGGACTGTAAGACTCTTTGGCCAATTTGTAACAGGTTCTGGAAGTTCTGCGAAAGTGACATTTGTTCAGGGTGTATGGCCAATCCCGCATCGTTTTCACGAAAATGGCCATATCTCTGCGTATACCTAACGGATTTTCGATCTGCAGCCAGCATTGGTCAGCATATTAGTTCTATTTTCTGGGGTAAACATAAAACATGATGGCAGTAAACGTCATATAAAATGACAAGCAGCAGAAAAAATGCATTTTTAACATACCCTCAGAAAACCCGGAACTCCAACGGTGACCAAGGGCCAATCAAAGGATTCGCATCGGGCCAGTATACTAGAAGAGTGTCCGCGTCCGATGATCCCAGTTTGATCAAAATCGGATCATTCTACGCAAAGTTATGCTGATTTGAACTTCGACAATTTTTTGCCTATCTCAACCTTTTTGTCTAACCCCTGTATATCTTGAAAAGAAAGGCGTAACGAATGGCGAAGTGCTGAACTCAAAGATATTTTTTCCTTCAAATTTTGATACATGAAAAGAATAAAATGTGAAAAACGAAATGATATGTGTGTTTAGTTATTGCTTTGAATTGAAATGCAACTGAACTTGGCAGAGTTGTTATTCACAGTTTTTCAGACGAAGGAATACAATCAAGTGAAAGCTTAATGAAATGAGTATTTGAATCATTCATTAATTTATCAATGACCATAGCACTTCATTTAAGTCTCTAATTGTTTAATTTTATTGAGGACACGAGAAGGAAATGCCTGTTTCATAATTACACATCTCGCGTGATAAACAGTACGAACATCAATTGAATTAAATGCAACTGTCAATGAAAGACATGCCTTTCAATCTGTCAAGTACCTCATTAGGGTTCAACATATATGTCATTCCAGTGATTCAAATGTGATAGAAGAAGCTCAAAATGTCGCGTCTACTGATCTCTGCTCCATGAGTGTACAGGAGGGATAAATGTGTCCCCTAATGATGGGTCCTTACCCGCTGTATTGGGATGATGCGCTCTCGCGGTTGGTGCTGTTGTGGTTGCGTGTGAGGCTGCTGATAATGTTGCTGCTGTTGCTGTTGAGGATAATTCTGCTGGAGTGGCTGTTGATGAGCGGGTTGCTGCTGTGGTGGATAATGGTAAGGTTGCTGCTGCTGTTGCACTGGCTGCGGCTGCTGATATTCACCGTCAAACTCAGCTGGTGGTGGCCAGGCGACACGCTTCAAACCTGCAACGAGATGGATGGACGGATTTTCATAATTAGATACGAGTATTTCATAAACAGAGCATGTGGAAAATAATTGCTGTTTGCGATAGAATTATTTGTTTCTAAGTAAAGTAGATATTTGTTTTACCCTCCGACGAAAAATTACGTAGTATTGCTATGATTTATGTACACCCTTCAATTATAACTCGTACAGTGAGACGAAAACAATAACCACAAGCAATTTTACGAGAAGCACTTATAAGTTGAAAAAGAGCAATTGAAGGGCTTATGAAATTATTATTTTGTTTCAACAACTACCAAATCACGAACGTCCTTCAAGGGGTGCATGAATTCTTTCACATCCTGTTGCCCAAGTAAAGACGTAAGTTCTTTCCGTGCTAGGAACGACTGCTCGAGCGTAAAACACGATCTTGTTAAATGCCGAGTGTAACATTGGCTACCGCTTCCTCTGTTTAATTATGACCAGCATTTTGCTCTAGACTTACTTTTTCCGTGTCGTCATCGACTGCCACAGCACCGTAATTAAATCATTAACTGTTGTTAAATTTCCAAGCAAACCCCTTTGGGCTCGCGTTTTTTTATGGCAGACTGGATAATCAGCAGGATCCGGTGGGGTTGGGTGGTTTTAAAAGTACTTTTTTTGGCTCAAGCTATTTTTTGCCATCATGTAGTGATTTACGCCCCGCATGGCTACGGGTGGTTAAGCGCTTACAGGTATACCAACCGACCAGCATATAACAAGCGAGCAGATGTGAAAATTCGATTTCTCTGCAATCCAATTCGCGTTGAAGTGAGTGTAAAATGAGATTTCTGACCGGTTGCAATTTGTTGCTTTATTGTTCGAACGTGGTGAGAAAACAAATTGGATTGGAAATTCGAACACCACACGGTGTTGAAATCGCGATCGATATCGAACTTACATTTATCAGCGGTTTTATTCAGTTGGAAATCTTCGATTTTTATTGTTTTCTACCCAGAATATAGATTCATGTATTCGTGGACATTCAAATCTTATGAAAATATTTTTAGCATCAAAAAGCTTTATAACAAATTGAAACGGAAACACATGAGCTTGTCTAGGCATTTGGTTGATGCGCATATGCGGCTTATTTATTATGATAGCATTGGATATTTTTTTTTAATATTTGAATATATGTGATATTGACTGGTGGATTCAGTGGTGGGGCCTTGTTCGGCGCATGCACGCTATAGTTCTAAAAGGCAACGTTTTTGCAACAAGTGGTTCCTCATCAAATGACAATAATGGTGCATCGCCATGGCGCGCCAGTGCATTGGTGGTGGAGACGCATGGTGAATTGTAGTGATGTCTGTAGATCTGATCTGCAGGCTTGCCAAAAACTCCTTGCCGAGTAGAAAATGAGCAAGAGCAAGAGTTTTTATGAGGAGTAGAAATAAGCATCAAAATTCACAACATTGTGCATCTTTAATTCGAGCTTGTGCGTCGAAAAACAAGAGCGAGTCTATCTGTTCATCTTTTTCTTGTGGTACATCACTCATTCACACTCAAACTCAAAACAGCCTCCAAGATTTTAATCACATACCTACAAAGCTTCGCTCCGGAGGCTCGATGAGTGCTCTTTCGCCCGACACCTCACTCACATGTGTTTTTATTTTGCTTTTTCTCACTCTGTTTTTTTTGTACCTCTGTTTTTTTACGCTTCCACTCAATTGTGAGCATGCGAAGGCAGCATTTTGCTGATGATGATTTTAATTGACTCTAGCGAGTGTGAGAGTTTTGTCAAGCCTGGTTTTCTGTATTAAAATATGTTTGCATAGGATATTTCATACCATGGCATCGAAATCCGTACACCTAAGCAATTTAATATATGAAAAGGTCTGTAGAAAATACGAATCAGTTGCAAGTAAAACGTTCGTCATTGATACAAGAGCCTTTATTTTTTATGTGTTCCACTGTATTGAATTGAAAACGTCGAAAAATATGATAAAATTACTTCGGACTTAGAATCTTAGGATCATAATCCGTACAGCTATTTTCTAACTAAATATTTAAATTAAGGTGAAACTGCCCAGAGTCCAAATAAATTATACCTCGCGTTATCAGAGGCACCAATCTTGATAAACAAGCAATGAATAACGGCCATCTTTCTATTTTGAATTTGCTGCGTCGCAGCAAGCGTAGAATGAGAATATGACAGCTGGTCGTTGCTTCAGTATTGATAGTGGTGCCCTTGAAAACGCGAGGTGAGTGTCTATCTAACCCCCACTGTCTGGCAGTGATGTTATGGAAGAAAGCTATCTGTATTACATGATTCAACAGTCAGATTTAATCCGAGAGTTAGAAAGTGCTAGCTCTATTGCAGCTCCAGTGACCCGTTTCAGGCTGCCTGGTATCCCTAGCAGCACAATTCACGTTGATTTGGTTGATATAACTCATATATGACCAAATTTAGTCTTATATGAGTATAATAGACTGATTTACAACATGTGTGTTGCTCGGGATTTCATGACCAGTTCGAGATCACTTTTGCACACAACAAGCCCCGCTTGCTTATGCTACCATTAACAATTGGATAATGGATTCGTAAACAAACTTCCGGGTTCTCTAATCCAGCGCGTATTTAGTTAAGAAATTATATAATTATAACATTTTCATTTGTTGAAATGAAAAAGAAGTAGAACCATTATGAAACAATCTCACCAAATTTGTCCACTTGCGTAGAACTGTGCACGCTCGATCCGTGTTGCGCCTGCGAATCTTAAATTCAAATGCGACGCATTATGACGAACATACACCAATCATCAGCCGAAGTGGATGGATGGTCCTCGGCAAAAATTTGATTTTTCACTTGAATATTAGACCTGTGTGCCGCCACGCCACCGCCGCTGACGGTTTTCTTGGAGAAACTACCGGAGAAATTCCTGGAGGAACTTCCTGAGAAATTCCTGGAGTAACTTCCGGAGAAATTCCTGGAGGAACTTCCGGAGAAATTCCTTAAGGAACTTCCGAAGAAATTCTTGGAGCAACTTCCGGAAAAGTCCCTGGAAGAACTTCCGGCGGAGTTCCTGGAGGAACTTCCAGAGATTTTCTGGAGGAACTTTCGGAGGAATTTCTGGAGGAATATCCGAAGAAAATCCTGGATTAACATCCGAAAGAATTCTTGGAAGGACTTACGGAGGAATTCCAGGAGTAACTTCTGGAAGACTTCCGGAGGAATTCTTGGAGGAACTTCCGTAGGAATTCCTGGAGAAACTTCCGGAGGATTTCCTGGAGGAACTTCCGGAGGAATTCCTGGAGGAACTTCCGGAGGAATTCCTGGAGGAACTTCCGGAGGAATTCCTGGAGGAACTTCCGGAGGAATTCCTGGAGGAACTTCCGGAGGAATTCCTGGAGGCACTTCCGGAGGAATTTCCGGAAGAATTTCTGGAGGAATATCTGAAAGAAATCTTGGAGCAACTTCCGGAGGAATTCCTGAAAGAGTCTCCGGAGAAATTCCTGGTGCAACTTCCGGAGGAATTCGTGAAGGAATTTCCAAGGGAGTTCCTGGAGGAACTTCCAGAGGAATTACTGGAGGAATTTTTGGAGGAATTTCTGAAGGAATATCCGAAAAAAATCCTGGAGGAACTTTCGGAGGAATTCCTGGAGGAACTTATGGAGGAATTTCTGGAGGAACTTCAGGAGGAACTCCTGGAGGAGCTTCCGGAGGAATTCCTGGAGGAACTTGCGGAGGAATTCCTGGAGGAATTTCAGGAGGAATTTCAGGAGGAATTCCTGGAGGAATTTCAGGAGGAATTCCTGGAGGAACTTCCGGAGGAATTCCTGGAGGAACTTCCGGAGGAATTCCTGGAGGAACTTCCGGAGGAATTCCTGGAGGAACTTCCGGAGGAATTCCTGGAGGAACTTCCGGAGGAATTCCTGGAGGAACTTCCGGAGGAATTCCAGGAGGAACTTCCGGAGGAATTCCTGGAGGAACTTCCGGAGGAATTCCTGGAGGAACTTCGGAGGAATTCCTGGAGGAACTTCCGGAGGAATTCCTGGAGGAACTTCCGGAGGAATTCCTGGAGGAACTTCCGGAGGAATTCCTGGAGGAACTTCCGGAGGAATTCCTGGAGGAACTTCCGGAGGAATTCCTGGAGGAACTTCCGGAGGAATTTCTGGAGGAACTTCCGGAGGAATTCCTGGAGGAACTTACGGAGGAAATCCTGGAGGAACTCCCGGAGGAATTCCTGGAGGAACTTCCGGAGGAATTCCTGGAGGAACTTCCGGAAGAATTCCTGGAGGAACTTCCGGAGGAATTCCTGGAGGAACTTCCGGAGGAATTCCTGGAGGAACTTCCGGAGGAATTCCTGGAGGAACTTCCGGAGGAATTCCTGGAGGAACTTCCGGAGGAATTCCTGGAGGAACTTCCGGAGGAATTCCTGGAGGAACTTCCGGAGGAATTCCTGGAGGAACTTCCGGAGGAATTCCTGGAGGAACTTCCGGAGGAATTCCTGGAGGAACTTCCGGAGGAATTCCTGGAGGAACTTCCGGAGGAATTCCTGGAGGAACTTCCGGAGGAATTCCTGGAGGAACTTCGGAGGAATTCCTGGAGGAACTTCCGGAGGAATTCCTGGAGGAACTTCCGGAGGAATTCCTGGAGGAACTTCCGGAGGAATTCCTGGAGGAACTTCCGGAGGAATTCCTGGAGGAACTTCCGGAGGAATTCCTGGAGGAACTTCCGGAGGAATTCCTGGAGGAACTTCCGGAGGAATTCCTGGAGGAACTTCCGGAGGAATTCCTGGAGGAACTTTCGGAGGAATTCCTGGAGGAACTTCCGGAGGAATTCCTGGAGGAACTTCCGGAGGAATTCCTGGAGGAGCTTCCGGAGGAATTTCTGGAGGAACTTCTGGGGGAATTCCTTGATGAACTTCCGCAGGAATTCCTGGAGGAACTTCCGGAGGAATTCCTGGAGGAACTTCCGGAGGAATTCCTGGAGGAACTTCCGGAGGAATTCCTGGAGGAACTTCCGGAGGAATTCCTGGAGGAACTTCCGGAGGAATTCCTGGAGGAACTTCCGGAGGAATTCCTGGAGGAACTTCCGGAGGAATTCCTGGAGGAACTTCCGGAGGAATTCCTGGAGGAACTTCCGGAGGAATTCCTGGAGGAACTTCCGGAGGAATTCCTGGAGGAACTTCCGGAGGAATTCCTGGAGGAACTTCGGAGGAATTCCTGGAGGAACTTCCGGAGGAATTCCTGGAGGAACTTCCGGAGGAATTCCTGGAGGAACTTCCGGAGGAATTCCTGGAGGAACTTCCGGAGGAATTCCTGGAGGAACTTCCGGAGGAATTCCTGGAGGAACTTCCGGAGGAATTCCTGGAGGAACTTCCGGAGGAATTCCTGGAGGAACTTCCGGAGGAATTCCTGAAGGGACTTCCGGAGGAATTCGTGGAGGAACTTCCGGAGGAATTCCTGGAGGAATTTCCGGAGGAATTCCTGGAGGAATTTCCGGAGGAATTCCTGGAGGAACTTCCGGAGGAATTCCTGGAGGAACTTCCGGAGGAATTCCTGGAGGAGCTTCCGGAGGATTTTCTGGAGGAACTTCCAGAGGAATTCTTGGAGGAATTCGGCCACCAAACCGTAGGCGACAGTTGGTGGTTGGTATCGTGGTTGCTCAGCACTCCGCCCTGACACCCCTGTCCAGTATAGGCTAACTTATCTACCGAGCCAGAGGTAACACTTTTTTTAATCTTCAAATATTAAAGGCACCATGCCATGACGCTTCTTTCCAGGCAAAGGAAACCGAAAATTTCCCAGCGTGCTACGTAAGTATGACGTCAAACAAACTCTGAGCGAGGATTACCAGCCACCGCTCCTGTTTCCAATAGACTACAATAGACTAAAAAGTGGGATCAGAGCGGAGGACCAAGACGTAGCTAGCCTTCGGGATCGAACAGCGCTGCTCGATTACTCCATCGTCATCCAACATGTCTTCGCATTCGACCGCACAAAAATGTTGGATTCTAGTTTTGAGGAACAAAATTTACACATTCTAGAAATATGTCACATCGTAAACACATAACACACAGTCAATAAAGGTACAAATAAAGAAATAGTCCTACGTCAAAACACGTGGTGAATATGAAATTCAGCACTTAATTATTTTTACAATCACTTTAAATAGAAGCTCTTTCCCGGTATAAGGCGAACAGAGTAGAAAATTTCTTCTTCGAAAAAAAAATGCGTTTGCCCGGTATGAGGCGAACAGGCGAACATTATCTTTTCATCTTTTTTAATGCGAACAGAGAAGATATCTTATGCACCAGATCAATGCGTGTGCCTGGTATACGGCGAAAAGAGGAGATAATGCCTTCTTCAAATGGCTGCATGCATTTGCCTGCTATAAGGCGAACAAAGCAAGTAATGCCTTCTTTTAATGAACGCGTTTGCCCTGAGCTAAGGCATAAAGTAGAGATAATGCCATTATTGATACGTATAATGATATGCAAGAAAAAGAAGATAAAGTCTTCAAAAATACACAAAAATTAAAATGTAAAATTTCACTCTCCTTCGTCGCTTTTTCACATTTGAATCAAAGTTTGTTTTTTCCCGAAAATAAAACTTAGGTTGCATCGTCAATACGGAAGTCCGTTCCATCGGATTATCCTTGGTCTTCTTGCAACCGTTTACCGCCGGCTTTCTACAAACTTCTGAAGCCATATCCCTACGTACTAAAACAGCGGTTTTCAACCTTTTTCATGAGAGGTACCTTTTCGAACTTTGCATTAATTGGGGTACCCTTTATTTTTCGCTGTAATTGAAAATAAGCGAAACTCTTAAGATATATGAAAAAATGGACGTAAAAGCTAATGGGATATATGGCTCTCTATAGAACTCTATGGCTCTGTTTCCAACTCCATTAGGTTTAACCATTTTTATCACTATTGGAAGCTTCTGCGCCTCTTGAAGGAAAACTTCTGAGCATATTCAAGTGACGCTTCCGAGCTTCTTGAAAGGACGCTGCTGAGCCTTTTTAAAGTACGATTCCGAGTCTCTTGAAATGAGGCTTCCGAACCACTTGAAAGGAGGATTCCGAGCTTCTGGAAAGGACGCTTCCGATCATATTTGAAGGAGGCAAAGGACATTTTAGAGCCTTTAAATAACTTTAAATGAGGCTTCTGCGCCTCTTGAAGGGAGGTTTCTGAGCATCTTCAATTGAGGCTTCCGAGCCTTTTAAAAGGACGCTTCTGAGCCTTTTTAAAGTACGATTCCGAGCCTCTTTTTTTTTTTTTTTTTTTTTTCTCGTTTGTCGGGTGAAGATCACTGCGTCCAGATTTTAGGACTATTGTGATATACCCTTTTACTGTGAAATACGCAAGTTATCTCAGTAACATGTTTGTCACTGAGATACCTTGGTATCGACTGAACTCAAGACCATCTATTATTGATGAATAGAGATCCTGAGTTACAGTATGTGACTCCCCCATTCTGGCGAGACTAGCTTTATGAAGCTAACCACGTCCTTGGGGGATAAGATCCATATGTCAGCAGGCCCTAAAAAGGGCTTGCTGAGAACTTTGAACCTACGTTGGGTGAGTGCACTGCAATAGCAGAGGATGTGTTCTGATGTTTCTCTCTCCTCGTCACAGAAGCGGCAATTTGAGGTTTGGATTGCTCCGATCTTTTGTAGATGGTATCTGCAGGGGCAGTGTCCAGTTATTAGACCGGTGTAGATGTTGAGATCCCTTTTGTTGAGACCTAATAGTTGTTGGGTTTTCTTGGGGTTAATCGTTACGAGCCTTTTGGATTGGCTCGTATGGGGAAGTGCATTCCAGTTTGATGTGATTTGACTGACCATATATTTGTTCAGTTCCATTTTTACAGAGCAGTCTGAGATCCCGCAGAAGGGCTCAGGGCCAATGAACCTTTCATTAGATCCATTCCTGGCTAGCTCATCAGCAATCTCGTTTCCCTCTAGACCCGTATGTCCTGGGATCCAATATAGGTAGACTCGATTGCGTATGGATAAGTTTTTCAAAGCCAGAATGCATTCCCACACTAGCTTTGAGTTACAAGTGTAGTTATTAAGCGACTTAAGTGTTGCTTGACTGTCAGAGAAAATACATATTTTTGCAAATCTATACTTTCTCCTCAGGCATAATAACACGCATTCTAATATTGCATATATTTCCGCCTGAAATACTGTGGGCCACTGTCCTAAGTGGACAGAAATTTTTGTTGTAGGGCCATAGATTCCGGATCCTGTCAGATTATTCATTTTCGAACCATCTGTGAAGAAATTTATAGAGCCTGTTGGAACGTTGGGTCCACCTCCTTCCCACTCCTGGCGGGAAGGAATGAACACATCGTAAGGTAAGTCATAATTGACTACCGTTTCCATCCAGTCACTACAAATTCCTATTGCGGGATTTATGGCAAATTCATTTAATATGCTGAGGTGACCCGTAAGGTCTCCTGACAGCAGTGTTTTTGTTCTCTTTAACCTTAGAGCACTTTTTTCCGCTTCCAGCTTTATGAATTGATCTAACCGGGGCAGGTGAAGCATTGCGTCTAGGGCCAAAGTGGGTGTACTACGAACTGCACCAGTGATGGCTATGCAAGCGGTGCGTTGGATTTTGTTGAGCTTAGCCCTTGCAGCAGCCTCATTAGTTTTAGGCCACCAGACAAGGGAAGCGTAAGTTGTCCTGGGACGGACAATGGTTTTATATATCCACATGATCATACTTGGTTTTAGGCCCCATCTTTTACCAAGGGTTTTTGAACAAACCCAAAGTGTATTGAGACCTTTCTGCACAACTGATTGGAGATGAGAGTTCCAATTAAGCTTTGCGTCGAGTATGACACCTAGATATTTTACTTCACTTGAATAAACTAATTGTGTTTGATTCAAGAAAAGGGTTTCAGTTGTACCTTTCTCCGTTTGGTGAAAGGGATAATGGAAGTTTTTGTAGGATTTATGCCTAGTTGATACTTTTGACACCAGGAAAAAGTGTGATTACGATAACACTTTCGAATTTGCCTCGTACAATAATGACAACGTCATCAGCATATCCAACCACTTCGAAGCCTCTTCTCTCTAAGCTGTCTAGAAGCTCATCCACCACCAGTGACCACAACAAAGGAGAAAGCACTCCGCCTTGCGGACACCCCCTTGTTGCTTTAACAGTGATGTATGAACCGCTAAGCTCAGAGGAGATTTTCCGATTAGCTAGCATAGCATGTACCCAGGTAGCAATGTATGGGTCGAATTTTCTCCTCAACATTGCTGACCCTATAGACGAATAAGAAGCGTTATCGAATGCGCTCTCAATATCAAGAAATGCTACAAGAGCAATTTCTTTTGCATTAAGTGTTTTTTCGATTTTTTGAACTACCGTATGTAGTGCCGAGATCGTAGATTTTCCACTTTGATAAGCGAATTGGTTTTTTGACAAAGGCATTGCTTTCATAAATTTGTGATTTATGTACTCGCATAGTACCTTTTCCATAATTTTGAGCATTACAGAGGATAAACTTATCGGCCTGAATGCTTTGGGGTTGGTTTGGGGTTGGAGCCTCTTGAAAAGATGCTTCCGAACTATTTGAAAGGAGGTTTCTGAGCTTCTGGAAAGGACGCTTCCGAGCATCTTGAATGGAGGCTTCTGAGCCTCTTAAAAAGAGGCTTCCGAGCCTTTTTAAAGGAGGCTATCGAGTCTCTTGAGAAAAGGCTTCCGAGCCTTTTGAAGAAGGCTTCCGAGCCTCTTGAAAGGAGCCTTCCGAGCTTTTTGGAAGAAGGCATTCGATCCTCTTAAAAAAAGACTCCCAAGCCTCTTGAAAGGAGGCTCCAGTCCACTTAAAACACGTCTTCAGCGAATCTTGAAAGGAAGCTTCCGAGCCTCTTGAAAGTTGGCTTCCAAGTTTTTTAGGAAGGATGCTTCCAAGTCTCTTAATAGGAGGCGTCCGGGCCTCTTAAAATGAGGCTTCCGGACCTCTTGATAGAAGGTTTTCGGGCCATTTGAAAGGAGGCTTCCGGGCCTCTAGAAAGGAGGCTTCTGGGCCTCATGAAAAGAGGATTCCGAGCCTCTTGAAAGAAGTCCTCCAAGCCTCTCAAAATGAGGCTTCCGAGCCTCTTGAAATGAGACTTTCAAGCTTCTTGAAATGAGACCTTCGAGCTGCTTGGAAGTAGGCTTCCGAGAAGCGTAAAGGGGCGATTCAAATTTTCTTGCTACGAAACAACTGATCTTTTAGGAAAAAAGCTTTCATACCTCTCAAACAAAGGCTACGAAAGCATTAAATTTTAGTTCAGAAGCATATTTTCAACATATTCTTCAACAATTTTTATTTTATTTTTATTATCACTATGTTTTGATTGTAATTTTAATAGTCCGCCATTACGCATTTTTGTTCGAGGTACCCCCAGGGGCCAGCGAAGATACCCCTAGATGTACATGTACCCCAGGTTGAGAACCGCTGTACTAAAACACCATTTTTGTTATTCTGTCAATTTTATTTTGTTCACGAGCTTTATGTATGAGAAGATGCTGAAAAATCTTTCCACAAACTTCAATAAGCTCTAATGGACAGGCACACGAAGTGGAACGGGATTTTATGGGACGAGAATTCTTCATTGCATACTGTATTGAAACAGTTCAAAATGGAAGAGCTTATTATTGTTGTCGTTGCCAGTCCATCTAATCGTGAGTCCAGTGTGTGCGTTTGTCTATGTCGTGTATCCATAGATCGTTGCATTGTTCGGTTGCCATTTTTCCGGGTAACGTTGGAGGAATGCATCCGAGAAGAACAAGTTGCCAGTCGTCATCAGGCAGGCGGGACGGTAAGGCGCGTTCCCCAAAATGCCACCGTATGGGCTACGAATCCGGCGACTGACGAGGGTTTGGTGGAGGGGCTAGGAATCGAACCTATGACCATTTGCTTGTAAGGCGAACTTGTAGCCAACAACGCTACGGGACCCCCGTCATTCATCTTCTTCTTCTTCTCAATAGCATTGGAACATTGGCGCCTCGCTGCTTAGAGTTCATTCAACACTTCCACACTCGAAGAGCACCAGGACATAATTTTATTTAATATTTGTAACGGTCTTATACACATTGACGATACATTCACAGCTAAAAATTATGCGAACGCCAATGACTTTATGTCAAACTATGCAGTTTTTTTTGTTTTTTAGATTTATCTACACGGCAAAAACTCAACACGCTCAATTTAACTGCTCCATCTATTGAATGTTCAACTTTACAATCACTATAATTGAAAGTGATATTCCTTTGATTATAAAGTGGTGTCATTCAAAAGTGTGTTGAATGCAGACAATTCCATAACATCAACACTGTTGATCAAAGTGCTATTAACTGGATATTGAAATCTTCAGCACTTCGATCAACGCCAATAATGCCTACACTAGAATTGAAAAAGCTATGCTATTTAAGAATTTACAGGTTTATGACTATTGATTCAATTGTCTAATCTGTTCTGCTAAATTCAAGAGGTATTTCGAAGTGTGAGATGAAGTCATGGTAAGACGAAGAATTTTCATGCAAAGGCATGTCATTCAAATCTAAGCTGATGTAATTCTATGTTTTATTTTGTTGTGTTATATTCAAAATTTTCTGCAGGTCAAATATAATTGGTGGTCTTTGAATGTAACGAGTGCAGCTATTGATATTGCTTTGATTCTAAAGTAGTGCATATTCAAATGCAGAATAGTTCGCATGGGCGTGTATATTCTTTACCGTGCACGTACTGGACAGGCATGCATTTTCACATCACTAATTAAAATATACTGGATGTAAAAAAAAATCTTCAATGAGTAAACTTTATAGAAATCGTAATTTTGAAAACGGTGCGCCAAATAAGAATGAAAAGCATGGTCGTTAATCACATGCAAAAACATCTCTTCTGCAGTGACGCGTCGCATCTGTGGTGCATGTTTTACACACTTGACGCGGAACAATGGAAATAACGAAAGTAATTTCATTCGACTAAAATACACTCCATTGTTCAATTCAAAGTTTAATTCGCTCATTCCTGATTAAATGCCATTTAATTTATTTCAACCATTTCGATTTCGTTCGAGTCCATTCGGTTGCCCACGGTTCACAACTGTAGCTACGAGAAAGGGTGAAAAATTAACGACCGATTTCTGCTGACCAATATTTTCGCACCTTTTTCTTCCAACGAAGTAATTTTGGCTGCCTGTCTGGAGACAATTTTCACAAGAAAAAAAACACCAATTCCTTCACACCACTAACGATCTAATAATAGCACAAATCAACGCTGGACACCATTAATTGAACCACCAAATCAAAAACTTCGAACACAACACCATTACGCGAAATAGCCTCGAATTGGTAATTTTCACCTTTTTTCCTCCGGCGACGACGGCTACGGTCACTCTCCGAGCGTTATAAAGTACCGGCACGGTGCATAGAACACGAATCTTGGCACTAAACTGAACCGTACCGGGTCAATCCTCAGTTTTCATCTTTTTGCGCGACGCGCTCAGGTGTATCCCATCAGCAGTTTCCACATAGAACACAAATGGATTGAAGCAAATGAAAAATGGCTAAAACTACTATTTGTCAGTAAGGTGACATCATTTCGATGACAAAATTATTAGCAGGTAGAAGGGCATTTCTGAGCGAATTAAGAAACTGAAATAAAGAGAATTAGTCTTTCAGACTATAAAAGTTTTCTTTTTATAACTTCTGTTTTCTGCCTGGTAGCGTCATATAATAAGTAATGTCCATATATTTTTGGTTCATAAACATTGAATCAAAAATTGTATTTTTTTCAATTTTGACCGCACTTTCATTAGATGCACCGTCCACATGTGTCGATCTCCTGCGATGGAACGGTGGGAGATGCGAAATGTCTCGAAGTTCGAGGCTGCCTTTCGGCTTGAGTCATCTGCACGACACGACGGTCATGTCGTCGGTGGACATTGTGTGTTGGTAATTTTTTGGACGTGTTCTATTTTGCGCGACCCAGTCAGTCGGTTTGTTGTGTACCTTGGTGCCCCATATGTACAATACAACATGACGGGTTTGGGAATGGGAGCTGAGCCATGGCCGATCAGTCTAGAAGAGCAAACGAACGGTGACGATATGTGCTGAATGGATGAGTTGTATTATATGCGATTAAATGGTAAAATGATTCAGTTGTGCTATTTATAAGCATTGTTTTGATACGTCTTGAGTGTAGTATCGCGATGATATACGATCATGAGTATTTTTCAAAATTTTACTACGAGATGTGGTCGACATCGAATTACATTATCAAGCTATTGTTCACTGTTTCGAAATAGAAGATATTCAATTTAAAGCACTGAGCTTTCTCCAGAAGATTTTTTTCTGATTATTCTTCGTATTTATAAAGTTTCGAAATCATCTTCCTAAAAAGACTCAAACATTCCAGAAGAGTTGCTTTCTAGTTAACATGTATAATCCAACTAAAAGCTAATTTAATCCTCCCATTATCATGAACACTCATCCAAATTATCCTAATCCCTCACGGATCAGAAATCCCCCAATTATAGCATTTACACTTCCATGTTGCGAACAAACCACCCTTACCTGCTTCCAAAAAGTCAATTCCAAGCAAGCCTGTTGCTAGCACCAACAACCAGCAACCCACCCACCCAACGTGAGGAAAGAAAATTGACCCCGGGAAATGATTAATTAGCTCCACCGTCCGATAACTTCAGGTTCCATGACCTGCTTTCAGCAGAATGGGATGTTTTCCTGTGGCACAAAAGAGAGTTCCGTTGAATTTTCTATCCAGCAGATGGATGTCTCCCATGTTGCTCTCTTGGGGCGGTAAATTATGGCCAACCGGAGCCAATTTACAACAACCGCACCGACACAGACGGTGGAATGCGGGGAGCAAACTTTTATTCTTACACCTCGACCGCCTTTCGCAATCGCACGGCAGCGGAGAGCTATTTTTGAACCCTTGCTTAATGGGAACGCATTTTACCAGAGAGAACATTTGCGTGGTATTTGCCATTAGCATTGCCATAGTTCATTTTTTGCAGCATCTTCACTCGCACTAAAACACACGCGGTGCGTATTCTTCGCCAAAAGTGAAATGTGCGGCTATAGGGCTTATATTTTAATGATGAACGTCCGGATTGAGTGCCATAAAACAAGCTCGTGAATCATTGCTCTGGGTTTGGCTCGCCGTGCACAGAAAGTTACTTTACGATCTGATCAAGATCATCTAGCGCGTGTTAAGATCAGAAGTGAATCATGTGTAAGAATAAATCTCCCGTGACTCGTGGCTTATATTGTCAGGCTAATGATAAATAGTAGAGCTGAATTGAGCTGCGCTTGTGAGTCAAATATCCCCAAGGACGAGTTCATACTAATTATATCAATTCTACTACATCATTTGTTCATGACAGAGTCAATGGGCACATTCACAAATTACATAACGCTTTAGGGGATGAGAGTGTATCTATCAGACCTTTACGATCTATACAAAATTAGAACCCTGCCATACAAAACAAACTTTACGAAGGGGTGAGTGGGGATTCAAAGTGATCAATCTTGTCAATTGTGTCGCTCTGGAATTTTTCGAAAAATGGATTAAATCTTAGACGAACTTGCAAAGAGGAAAAAATGCAATGTCTTTTGATTCCGCCAACTGTCATTCTGCAGTTTTCATCTGGGCTATGAATGGAGATTCAGTAACATTTTGGATTGGGTTCGGTACATGAGCATCTCAACATCACACATATAAATCATCCATCATATTTGCGTTGCTAACACTCGTGACTCGCCTCGTAACGAAGGAAGGATTGACTGACTTCGAATCAGGGTTGCCACTACTTTTTGGGAAAAGTCTGGCATGCTACAAATTAAAAATCTGGCAAAATCTGGCGAAGAAATTCGTCTTTATCATTTTTTAGTCTATCTGTTTTTTTTTTATTTCTAATATTAATTTATATTTTTTTTATTTTAAGAGATTTTAATTAAAAATGTCTATCTAATTCTAATTATTTTACCCATTTTAGAAAATTCTGTTTTGACCCTCTTTTGCTCTATGTTTATCAAAATTTATTCTTAAAAAGAATATATTTTTCCGCCTAAGATATTCGTTTAAACAATTAGCTTTGAAATATCTGAAAATTATAAAAATAATATAAAAAATAGGGACTTTATTTCATGGCTCCGATGTTCATCCCATCAATAACAAAGCAATGGAAAGGTATTTGATTTGTTTCTTATTTTTGTGATTTTTTTCAGCAGTTAGTACGCATGTTTACAGATAGAATCGACAAAATTGGTGCCGTATTTCTTTGTTTCGCGATGAGATGAATATATGTTCACTTAAATGGAGATTGGAACAGTTCCCCTATTGGTGAAACTTGACTTTATTCAGAATAACGGGGTTCACTTTTATTTTGAATTTCTAAGTAGCACTAAATGAAGTTCAAAACAATTTTTAAATTGATCGATTAAAAAACAAACGGAGCTCGAATTAAAAATGATCCACGGCACCCGTAAGCCCATAGGTATTCCAAAAAGAATTTTGATAAGCATAGTTAAGAGTTGAATATTTGTTAAAAGTGCCATCATAATTTTTTATGTCCATAATAGCAAAGGATTTTGAGTAACAAGCAGAGTGTAACAAGTCCATGAGAAGGGGTTAAGACAAGCATTTGTTACTCAGAGTACAATAATGAAAAGATTTGAACAAAATTGCGCTCTGAATATCGTGAATTGACCACTTTTACGGAGGTTCCGGATTTTCGGTGGCCACTCAGATTTTTGACAACGGACCACGTCAATCATTCGCTATTCAGAGACGGATGAGTTTTATGAACTTTTCACTTTTACGTATGCCCCGAATCCTCCGTAGGACCTACGGTGGTCAATAAGATCCATCAAAAGAACTTTAATGATGTTTCGGATCTTCCAGAAGGACGCCGAATTGACGAATAACCTGGAAATGTGATAAGTCATGGAATTAGACAATGATTACATTTATTGGGATCATTGTTACAGAATGTTGTAAGCATTTACAGAACTCGAAACGCAAGAAACTACGCCAAAAATTAGCCTTAAAAGATTTTTTGGAAGCGAGATGAAGTTGCGGTCAGATTTCAGTTATTGAATGAATATGAAAATAATAACTGAATGACTCATTAGAAATGTTTGAACATATTGATGCAGGTCATAATTAAAAAAAAAATCTGTCTGAAATTTGAAATGTCTGGCATTTTTGGTGGTTTCTCTTTTTCTCTTTTTGCTACCAAAAAGTCTGGCAGTGCCAGATATATCTGGCATAATGGCAACCCTGCTTCGAATGTGTATCTTGTACGATGGCTGCTATGATCTGTCAAGTGACTGAGGAACAGAGGTATGTTAGGCTTGTTCATGTTTATAGGCCTGTTTAATACCACACATCTCCCCTCTTCTCTAAAAAAATGACTGACACCTTATACTTGCAAAGAAAAAAAAAATAACACTTACTTTATATTACCTACAAAGGTAGGTATTACTCTCGTACTATTATACCAGGGTATCTTGCAACAAACGATCACTTCAGGCACATTATTGTACTGCGAACGTCTCATTTCGTAATTAAAGAACATTTTGGATATACCATTGTGGAAGCCAAATCCAAATATGGAAAATCAATCTCAAGACATTCCGTGCAGTGGCGTCTCGACTTGCAATGAAAATATTGTTTTTGCTTGTAATACAAATCATCACTACTACCACTACTACCTCTACTTTCTTTAAGTACACGTCTTTTACAGTAAAATGTCAAACAAAGAGCAACAAAAACTAGAAACGGTTACCGGAATATTATCAATAGACTGTTCCAGAAATTATAAGCAAACTTAGTTTTTCAAATATTTCGAACTTTTACCATTTTTTTTACAAGTTTTAGGCTACGTGTAGTTTATTATCATGTCTACTTTCTTCTAGTGACGAGTTTTGCTGATTTTCTGGAATATATGTCATGTTTCAGGTTTTTGCCTTTCTCGGATACAAAGTATATGTAAAGGCTATATGTTCGCTCCATAAATGAACTTTTTATAAGAGGCCCGGAGACCCAGAGTGTTATATGCCAATCGACTTAGTTCGACGAATTGAGGTGATGTCTGTGTGTGCGGGTGTGTGTGTGTATGTGTGTGTGTGTATGTGTTTTTTTTTTTTTTTACAAGGGTTAAAGGCCATCAAAAATCTGCGCGACAGACACCTTGAGCATCCACACTATGCTCGAAGGCGAACAGGGATGGGCTCCTCCGACCTGCTAAAATGTGCCTCCCGGATAAACCAGGGTCCCTCATCCTCCTTGCCTCGATCCCCAGGGACCACGGGATGCTGCGACTACTTCAGGGGGTGTGTGTATGTATGTACGTGTGTGTGTATGTGTGTGTGTGTGTGTGTGTGTGTGTGTGTGTGTGTGTGTGTGTGTGTGTATGTGTGTGTGTCTGTGCGCACCCACCCAAAAAAGTCACTCATTTTCAGGTACTTATCCTTAACCCTTATGCGGCCGACGGGGTACCCGTGTTCCTTTTTCAAATTCAAGTGGTGATATTTAAATGAATTTTTATAGCTTAAAGCTGAAACTCGGTGACATCTAAGAACTCCATAAAATGTAGCATCTGTGAGAAAATCACATTGATACAGTGAGAAGGGACGTGGGGAGGGGCACCTGATTTTTACCTCGTGGATGGCCGACAGGGTACCCGTGTTCCCATAAATTGATATTTTCATTACTTTAACAATTTTCAACCGATTTAGATAATTTTGACAGTTTTGGAAAATGAAACTCATATACTTTTTGCCCATTGTTCAGGTTTACAGCTTTTGTCCATGGTTATACAAGAAATCTTTGAAGTGAGGCTTAAGAGTCTACACACGTAACCGAAGGACTATCAACCAGTTTCAAATATCTTACATGCTCATTGCGCTTCTTCGAATAGTCGGTGTTCACAGTATATATTCTGGGTCTCTAAAAACCTCTGGAGTAAGGCCTAAGTCATCCAAAAAATCCCTGGAATAAGATCTTATGGTCTGCTAACGTAACCAAAGGTCTATCGTGTAAATTCAAAAACGGTATCACAGTATATGTTCCGGGTAATTCAATGACCTTTTCTTAAAAAATGTTTGCATTCCAAGAAGTTCTTGTTGCTGTCATTGATTCCAGGTAGTCTACGAACTCCATACAGTCAAGGTCTTCGGATCAATCTCCGTAATGGAGGCAGTTAACGAAGAATAAACAAGTTGCGTGACCCCTTCTTGGTATATGTTTGTATTCTAAGTAGTTCTTGTTGTTGTCGTGGGCTCCAGGTAGTCTACGAACTGCATAGAGTCAAGATCTGTGGATCAACCTCAGTAACGGAGGCAGTTATTGAAGAATAAACAAGTTGTGTGACCCCTTCTTGGTATTTGTTTGTATTCCAAGTAATTCTTGTTGTTGTCATTGGTTCCAGGTAGTCTACAAAATCCATAAATTCAAGGTCTGTGGATCAACCTCCGTAATGGAGGCAGTTAATGAAGAATAAACAAGTTGTGTGACCCCTTCTTGATATATGGATCTGCTTTTCATGTAGTTCTTGTTGTTGTCGTGAGTTCCAGGTAGTCTACAAACTCCATACAGTCAAGGTCTTCGGATCAATCTCCGTAATGGAGGCAGTTATCGAAGAATAAACAAGTTGCATGACCCCTTCTTGGTATATGTTCGTATTCCAAGTAGTTCCTGTTGTTGTCGTGAGTTCCAGGTAGTCTACGAACTCCACACAGTCAAGGTCTTCGAATCAATCTCCGTAATGGAGGCAGTTATCGAAGAATAAACAAGTTGTGTGACCCCTTCTTGGCATATGCTTGTATACCAAGTAGTTCTTATTGTTGTCGTTGGCTCTAGGTAGTCTACGAACTTCATAGATTCAAGGTCGGTGAATCAACCTCCGTAATGGAGGCAGTTATTGATGAATAAACATGTTTTGTGACCCCTTCTTGGCATATGTTCCAAAATACTATTTTTATAATGCACGAGAAAGGCACCATCAACGCTAGGTGGATTAATCAAGGTTTTTCATGCCAAAAGTGCTTAGAAATTACTCACTTGAAAAAAACGAGAAAGGCACCATCACCGCTAGGTGGATTAATCTGGGTTTTTTTTTCCTCCAAACAGGTTTTGATTTTTTCCTTCACAGCACAGTTTCAAATAGTTTCTTCTAATTCCTCATCTATATCCACACTAAATCCATTACATATGGTCATTATACTTATTTGCCAAGCATTACTGGTGCCAAAACTTAAAATATTGTAGCCGAAGGAGAATTGAAGGCATTTAAAATTCATGTGGAATTGCTCGGAAAATCGTCAAATAATTGTCGAACCCTTGTTTTCACTTATTTAACATGTTTTTTGCTTTATTTGATCAGTGTTGGATTATGACTAGGATTTTCAATTAACCCCAACATATACCAAACGCCAAAGTAATTTGATGTTTATGCCACGCTGGTATAAATTAATTATTTTTTACTTAGGTAAAGTTTTGCACTTCTTCGAGGTTTTCTAACCTTTGCTGGATATTTGCAACCACTTCTAGACTACAAGACAAACATTCCTACACACTTCCAATTAAAATTCGACTGATCGCACCACCATTTTTTTTTGCATTTTTATGGTCAATTTGTGCAAAGCAATTTTTCTGACTCAAAATAGAAGTTAAATATTTTCTAAATTTGACGCAAAATATTCAGAAAAAAAAACATCACGTTCATTAAAAGGATGAATATTATCTATAGGATGCATCGAAATTTCATGGAACATTACTTGTATTTCAATTTCCGATTTTTTTAGTGTGCTTATAGTTTCTGGAACAGTCTATACAAGGAGGTTTTAATCATGGGTGGATATCTATTGGAAAAAATATTTTAAGCTCTTTTCAGTGGAATGTATTCAACCGTCTAAGACGAGTTTAGTACTCTCCATTTAATTCCACTACGTTTTGTTATCTTTGCAGATACGTATTTCGACCTCAACTGTGAGGTCGTCTTCAGTGTCTTGTACTTGACTCGACGAGTCGAGTACAGTCAAGTACAAGACACTGAAGACGACCTCACAGTTGAGGTCGAAATACGTATCTGCAAAGATAACAAAACGTAGTGGAATTAAATGGAGAGTACTAAACTCGTCTTAGACGGTTGTATATCTATTGTCAATGAAATCAAATTTTCCTAGCACATGTGACCTTTTGGATCCACGATATGCTCCTTTTTCAGAAAAATATATTAAGCTCGTTTAGTGGAATGTATTAAACCGTCTAAGACGAAGTAAGTACTGTCCATTTAATTCCACCAGTTAATTTTCGTTATCTTTGCAGATACGTATTTCGACCACAACTGTGTGGTCGTCTTCAGTGTCTTGTACTCGCAAGTCGAGTCAAGTACAAGACACTGAAGACGACCACACAGTTGTGGTCGAAATACGTATCTGCAAAGATAACGAAAATTAACTGGTGGAATTAAATGGACAGTACTTAATTCGTCTTAGACGGTTTGTTCCACGATATTATTGTACTATCGTGGAGGAATAAAAATCTTGCATGCGAACGTTTTCTTAATTTTGATCATTCTGGTCTGTAATAAAACTATTTTTCTTACGGGCGTCCCACCAACGCAGATGAGAAAAACTCGAATGCGGGCGCCCTACCATGCAGAATTATGATCATTCCGATCCATAAAAACACCATTCTTTTTGCGAGCGTCCCACCAACTAGAGGAAGAAACTTTTGAATGCGGGCGTCCCAACACGCAGTATTATAAAGATTTCAATCCACAATAACACCATTCTTCATGCGGGCGTCCCACCAACGCAAAGCGTGAATCTATTGAGTGCGGGCATCTCACCAACATAGATGAAGAAACACTTGAATGTGGGCGTCCCATTACGAAAAATTATGATCATTCCCATTCACAATAACACCATTCTTCTTGCGAACGTCCCACTAACGAAGAGGAAGAATCTTCTGAGTGTGGGTGTGGGATCATTACGATGCACCATAACACCATTCGTCTTGCGGGCGTCCTACCAATGCAGAGGATGTGTCTATGATGTGCGGGCGTCCCACCACGCATAATTGTGATAATTCCGATCCACAATAACACTGTTCTCCTTGCGGGCGTTCCACCAACGCAGAAGAAGAAACACTTGAATGCGGGCGTCTTTTCATGCAGAACTGTGATCTTCCCACAGTTTATGTTGAACTGCTTAATCTCAAAACATTCAAAAAGTACATAATCAAACATTGCCTTCTAATTACAATTCACTCTTTCCACTCGGTATTGGAGAAATTTTCTGTCATTCCATTTCACTACACTTAGATATAAGGAACATGGCGATTGCGTGTTCTTGATATTTATTCTTTATTATTATATTATTCATCTGATCAGATCTGATCTTAATGAATAATGTGAAAAATTACTAAATGTAGTCTTCTTATTCTACTAACAAATTGAGATGTGGTCAAGTGAAGGAGTATCAAGAGAAAGGGTATGCACGGCGAGCAACTGAGAAGGAGCTTATCGAGGCGGATCCCAGAAGAATATGGTACCTTCCCCTGGGCGCCGTTTGCAACCCGAAAAAACCAGGTAAAACTAGATTAATATGGGACGCTGCGGCAAAAGTTAATGGGATATCCTTGAACACTCTTCTGCTTCCTGGGCCTGATCTTCTGGTTCCTCTTCCCTCCGTTCACTTTCGATTTCGCCAATTCCCTGTAGCAATCAGCGGAGACATCAAAGAGATGTTCCACCAGATAAATGTTATCGAAAGTGATCATCTCTCACAAAGTTTCCTGTTCCGCGACAGTCCAGATGACGATCCCAGCGTTTTCGTTATGAAAGTATTGACTTTCGGAGCAACAAGCTCCCCCTCGTCTGCCCAGTTTGTAAAACCAGAATGCGCAGGAGTTTTCTGAGAAGTTTCCGAGAGCAACAGAAGCAATATGCAAATGCCACTATGTCGACGACTATCTCGATTGCTTTGAGACAGTCGAAGAAACAAAGTCGGTGGCTAGTGCTGTAAGGTGGATACATTCGAAGGGAGGTTTTGAGATGCGACATTGGTTGTCAAACGAGCAAACGATCCTGAAATATCTGGGAGAATCAACGAATGAATCACTGAAAGATTTGTCGCTGAAAACAGACTCTGAACGTGTCCTGGGAATGCTGTGGAACACGGAGACTGACCATCTACTTTTTTCGACGTCGTTCAGGGAAGAAATCTCAATATTGATTAGGAATAACTTGACTCCGACTAAACGGCAAGTATTGTAGTGTATCATGAGTCTTTACGACCCACTAGGTTTGCTAGCTTGCGTACTCGTACACGGGAAAATTATGATGCAAGAGATTTGGCGCAGTGGCATCAATTGGGATGAACAGATCAACAGTAATATCTTCGTAACGTGGCAAAAGTGGATCAGAAAGCTGTATCAGGTCAATGAAGTTCGAATTCCGAGGTGCTATTTCCAGAATGCTGGAGCGGACCTTTATGATTCTCTAGAAGCCCATGTGTTTGTTGATGCGAGCGAGGCAGCGTATGCCGCGTTGGTGTACTTTCGAGTTGTCTACCCGGAAGGAAAAGCAAAATGTGTTTTGGTGACTGCAAAAACTAAGGTCGCTCCTTTGAAATTCGTCTCCATTCCTCGATTGGAGCTCATGGCGGCTGTTATAGGAGTTCGTCTTTTCTCGTTTACAAAGGAATATCACACCGTTCGGATCCATCGCTGCACGTACTGGTCAGACTCGGAAGTAACGTTGGCATGGCTCCGATCTGATCATCGCAGGTATCGGCCTTTCGTGGCTTGTCGGGTCGGAGAAATTTTATCATTATCCAGCGTGAAGGATTGGAGATTTCCAAGCAAGCTAAATGTTGCGGATGACGCCACAAAATGGAGCGTTGTAGCTTGTCTTGAGGATCATGGCCGTTGGTTCAGTGGTCCACCATTTCTACAACTGCCGGAAGAAAATTGGCCTAAACAAAAAAAGACATTGGAAACTACAAACGAAGATCTGCGAGCTTGTTACCTACACTTAGAAGTGCCAGTTATGGACAGTCCGATAAACTTTGAACGGTTTTCTAAGTGGAACCGGCTTCTGAGGGCGACTGCATTCGTGCTTCGCTTTGTAGATTTCATAAAAGGAAACAAATACATTGGTATTAAGCACGTCACAGTATTGATGCAAGAGGAGCTGCAAAGAGCGGAATTTACGCTGTGGAAGATCGCACAGTTGAAGGCTTATCCTGATGAGCTCGCGATATTGACGAGGAATAAAATATCGGCACCGACTGAGCAAATGCAATTGGACAAAGGAAGCCCACTGTGGCACCTCACACCAATGGTGGACGAGCATGGAGTTCTGCGAGTTGATGGCCGTATATCAGCAGCTCGAGTGGCCCAACACGACGTGAAGTTCCCCGTGATACTGCCCAAAAATCATCGACTTACTAATCTCATAGTAGACTACTATCATCGAAAATTCTTGCATGGTAATTCTGAAACAGTCGTCAACGAGCTACGACAACGATTTTACATCGCTCAGCTGCGGGCTATTGTTCGACGAATATCCAAGCGATGTCAGTGGTGCATAGTGACTAAAGCAAAACCTGCCGTGCCAAGAATGGGGCAACTTCCGGCGGCACGCCTATCTCCCAATGTTCGACCGTTCACTCATTTAGGGGTCGACTATTTTGGACCCATCGGGGTGAAGGTAGGCCGATCATCTGTAAAACATTGGATTTGTCTTATAACTTGCCTTACGATACGCGCCGTACACGTTGAGGTCGCATACGACTTGTCTACAAAGTCATGCATTGCTAGCCTACGTCGCTTTATCTGCCGGCGTGGATCTCCCCTCGAAATATATTCCGACAATGGGCGTAACTTTTCTGGAGCAGATCGAGTATTGCGGGAGCAAATCCAGCGTATCGAACGGGACGCAGCCTCAACATTCACTAATGCAGAAACAAAGTGGTTGTTCATACCACCCTCGGCACCACACATGGGTGGCTCGTGGGAGCGTATGGTACGCTCTATCAAGAAAGCGATGGCTGGCTTCCCTAGTGATCCGAAGCTTGACGACGATGGACTACACACCCTAGTAATAGAAGCCGAAGCGATCGTAAACTCGCGACCGCTTACTTATCTGCCACTTGATTCTGTTGAACAGGAAGCGCTGACTCCGAACCATTTCATTATGGGAAGTTCTACTGGGGTCAAACAGCCAACAATGAAGCTCAACATAACTGGAGGAACTATCAGAACGTCCTGGGATTTGTTCAACAGCGTGTCGACTACTTTTGGAAAAGGTGGATCCTAGAATATTTACCGACGCTTACGAAACGAACGAAATGGTTTGATGAAACAAGACCAGTTTGCCCTGGTGATGTAGTGATCATAATTGACAAACATCAGGTGGACTATTCCGACGACCGGTCTCAAGATTGGCGGTGCTCGACGTGACTAGGCGTAGTGAAGATGAAGATCCCGTACATCATCACAGGGAGGGGGATGTTGTCACGCCTATATCATCGGCATCCCTAACCACGATGCCTCTACTGTAACGAAATCATCGTTCGCTCTACCAGCGCTAGGTTCGCTAGCACACGTAGAGCTGTCAGAGATATTGTTCTATGGTATGATATCAACATGCAAATCATCTTGTTTGGATCGAAAACCAATGTGCTTACGTGCTACCTTAAAATCTATATTTTTTCCTAAATTTATCACTAAAATTGAAATAAACTAGAAAGAACCGTTCTGAAGGTAAAATTCTTGTGCGATCTATTATCGTTTGATATTGGTAGGTTACTTGAAATATTTTCTGCAAATAGATTTACTATATGTATATTGTAATAACCTCAGCAGGGTGATAACGCAAATAGCAGGATATAAGCCGAATATAAGCCGTATTTGTAGTAAATAGGCACTATTTAATGTAAGTGATTAATATCAAATACTGCGGAACCTAAGTAACTTTACCTACAATTAATTTACAGCTTGAAGCATTTCGTCAATAAAGTTTGCTGTCAGGAAGTAGTGTTAGTTTTGTTATTTAACACTAGTGTTACAAATATAGTGTACAAACAAAGACAAAAGTTGTTCTGTTCACACAGCAGCAAAAAACAATCAGAAGAAAAAATATTAAAAAACTGCTGTAAATTTGTTTTTTTTAGCTTTTCTGACTCGTTGAAAGCATGAAATTTAATTGTTTTTGCGTTGTTGTCTGAAAAATTGTTTTTTTTTGCGGTAATTTTCACAATCCTGGTAAATTGTAAAGTAACTTAAGTGTCAGTAACATGGGTGATTTACAATTTGTCGAAAAAACAAACATAGCCTTTATTGAACTCCTTAATCGAGCGATCGTCCACCTTTATTATGGGACATATTTTTTTTTTCGATACAAACACGTTTTGTGTATATAGTTTCGACAGCATTAAAGTTTTCCAATCGGCAATTATCCACTCCCAGGGCATATTTATTTGCAATGCTTTAGTTTAACCATTTGCAGTGGGTTCGTGGAAAATACCATACTAAATTATGAAACAATAAAGCAATGTAGCACCGTATACTTCAGCCATTGCTCGGAGGGTGGACATTCTGACGGTATAATAACATATTGCACACTCCCTCAGTGCATTTATACTCGCCAACACTACTTATATCATCGCATGTTTTACCGTTCGATATGATTGGAATCAGTTTGGGGTGGCCCCTGAAGCGTCATCACCGATAAATCTATCACTCTGAATGCGCCAGTCAGTCAACATGAATAGCTTTGAATCCAACTGAATTATTCAATCTAATTGCTGTTAGTTTTTCCTGAACTAATAACAGCATTTGATTTGCTCTTTGTTTACGCGCCTGCACGTGCATCTGCACTTATCCTGCCACCACCCGTCTGCCCCTTGCTTTGGCCGGCACCAACGGAAAGGCGTAATCTATTATTACCCTTCCGGTGCAACTGTCATGTTCGTCAGCTCCGGGGACGACTGGGTGCCGATCGTGATTTAATAACTATTGCCCTTTGTAAGTGCACCGAACTCATCACCCTGACCGAGCACATGCCCTGCTGTACTCAAGCCCACGTCATCATTACACCGATCATTATGTACTTGTGGTCGTTCAATTTGCCCTTCTTATCTAAATCGGTTTTACAATAAATAAATACGGGTTATTATTACTTTCGCTGGCGGCGACGACATATTACGGGGGCAAACTAGAATTTCTGTCCGTACTGTTGAAAGGCTTAGGAATCACTTAAGATAATAAGATTACCGAAGCAATTATTAATATAGATGATTTATTATTGAATGTGTTAAAGTCATGGGGCCTTGCGTGGTTCAGCGGTAAAGTCAGCAACTGTGAAGCAGATCACTTTGATGATGACTGGTTTCTAAGCCCGAACATCAGAACACTAGTTACAAGACTACATTTTGCCGAATTAGCTTGGGTAAGTGTTTAGATGCTCCGCGTCACGTCATACATAAAATAGTTTGATGGACATGACATCAACATTTTCCAAAGGCTATCGCTTCATGGCTTGTCGAGCTATGCAATGTGACACGATAACATGAAATCTGATTGTTCTCTGCAGCAACATAACTTATTGGCAAGAATGGCCATGTTGAGTAAATTAGACTGTACAATTTTGGTACAGATTATCATATCAAAGGCCATTTTTCGTCAATTCAAAAATAGCGTATGCAACTCGTTTAAAAACTCAATTTTTTCAGCACTTGTAGTATTTATCCATATTTAGTCGCGTTGGATAAACATAGGTACTACTTGTGCTGAGAAAATCATCTTTTTGCAACTAGTTGCACAAACTACTAACGAATAGGACGTTTACTTCTTTGAGGGTTTTATGATCGGTTTTGGCTAACACTGATAAACAGTTTTAATCTACATTAATGAATCATTCCATATCTGCAGCGGAACTTCCATATTGATTCCAAATGGCATAAAACCAATTGCAATATTACATAACGTTTATCATTTTCAACTGATCGACATTTTATGTGATTCAATTGGGTAGATGGAGTACACTCGTAGAATCAGATTTAATCAAAGAGTGGAAAACCAATTACGTCCTAATTTGAAACTCTAAGAAATGTAACACAAAGTTTCACGTGAATTGCTTGGATTTTTCCCACCGCAATCGGAGCCGACTGCCCGCGGTCACCATGAACCAATCTTGTTTACGACTTCTAGGAAGCCTCCGAGGCTCGATGCAAGCGGGCCCGCGACATATAACGGGAATCCGTCGCGACTACGATTTTCCCCAGCAACAGCAGTTAGGAGGGCAGAAAGAGTTAAAACTCAATTTAGCTGCATTTAAAAGAAAATTATGAATTGTTTGTGCAAAATACAGTCGCATTATTTCGGTCGTTCCACAATTTGAACTGCTCCGGTCCCTGAGGGTACTACTCGACGACAAACGCAGGTTTGTCTGCCGAGTCCCACTCGGCCGACACTGCTGTGTTTCGAGCTCCAAGTTCGTACCGCGTCTTCAGAGTCGTCGCTCGGTGGAACACTGCGCAACGAATAAGGGGCCAGGACGGGCGCGGCGGTGCCACGGCACTGAGACCACCATTCGCATTATGATTTATTACCCCGGGGGTCGGAAAATTACCATCATTAATTTGATGGTTGTTTCCAATATTTTTTAGCACCGAGGGCTATTCGAGTTTTTCGCTGGAGCCGACGGTAATTTCGTGTTTCGATTTGCTGGGCGTGCGATTCAAGGAAGTCGTTGAGCGGTAATGAATTAGAGTTTTATTGCTTGGTCCCTAATGCATTAGGAGGCGAATGCATTTCTTGTTCACGGTTTTCCTTACATAATCTTGAGTAAACTCGGTACGTTATTTGCTAAATAACCTAAAATTTTATTTGAAAAAGGGCTTTTTTATATCTTATCTCTAAATAAAAAAATGGGTTTGCATTACTTTTGCGGCGATATAACTGAATAAACCGTTTAGCATGCATTATTCATTATTCAATTCGCTCTGTGTTTATATGTAGAAGAAGACAAGAATTTCCACGGGGGTAGCTTTGAACAAGATGAATACAACGCTAGGTGTTTGCTATGCGATGGGTAAATTATTAGAGCAGTATCGAAAATGTGTAGATCGTTTTGCTAATCTATGTTCAGAAAATTGTCTTTCTCTTTTCGTCTAGTCGGTCTAACTAATTTCCAGATAGTAGAGAAGTAAAAACATTGTCACATCAAGTATCATACCATAACATTCACTCACTACTTTCAAAGCTGCAGCTAGAGCAAAGCTAGAAAACATATCGATTTTTCGAAATTTCATTTTCAGAAAAATATATAGAGCTCTTTTAGTGGAATGTATTCAACCGTCTAAGACGAATTAAGTACTCTCCATTTAATTCCACTATTTAATTTTCGATATCTTTTCAGATACGTATTTCGACCACAACTGTGTGGTCGTCTTCAGTGTCTCGTACTTGACTCGACTTAAGTCTTATAATAACATTTTTCCTATTAATTGACTCATTGTTTTACAGTCTTATAATAACATTTTTCCTATCAATTAAGTACACAAATAAAGATTAGCACATATCGATCTTTCTATTATTGAAAGATGTCGACTTTGTGTTATATACAGATGATCAAGATTAGAAATTCTCATACAAAATTCACGAAAAACCATTTAATCGAAACGGTTGGATTTTGATTTTCTAATATTTCTAGTTCATCGTTAATAGAAAACAGACAACGAATATTGATTAGCTAAAATTGGGTTGTTTACGCTTGAGTGATGCGTGGTCGTACAAATCCTAACTTTGTTTTGTATATATAGATGGGCAAAATTAAAGAATGAATCACATTTAAGCACTAATAGTTGCATTGCAACATACCTTTTTGGTACATTTTGGGGCCCCCAAAAACTGTTGGCCAATTACGCGTAGGTTCTTCGATGTCCAATTATTAATAAATTCACATCCATCAATAATCATATAGAAAATTTTGTATTTGGCTAAATCATAGGTCTGGCGTAAGTGTAAAGATGACCCTGCAGACCTTGTCCTACACAGTAGGCGAGAATGCGTGTTGTGATCTACTATCTTTTTTATAATCGCCATTCAAATTTTGAATTCAATTTTTCATATTTTTTTGCAATTTTAGTCTAGATTTTTATATGAGAAAATATTCTGAAAATCCGTCGGACATGTTGATAAACAAATTTGCTGAAGGAATGAAGAAAATCTATCCAGCCGTTTCTAAGTTATGCACAATACAGACCAATTAATTTTTATATATAACAACATCAAGAAGAAAAAGATGTTCATACGGCACTTACGTCAAGCTATGTCACATATATGTTGCAATGCAACCATTAGTGCATGAGTTATACTTTCCATTACCTAAATACAATTCTGCCCCACTTTGCCCCTAAATGTATGCAGTTAATGTCAAAATGCTCATTTTTGAACCGAAAATCGTCAATATTATAAATAGAATGAAACTGTCTTCGAAAGGTTAATGTTTTTTATCGCGACGAACATCTTTGCAAAACATTTGAAAAATCTAAAAAATATATTGACGAAAGTATCGTAAAAACCTGATTTTTGGTGGTCGTTTATAAATAACGACCTTTCTGCCTTCAATCAGTCAGGACATGGTTTTTATTTGATAAAGATCCTCGTGATAACCTTTGGGCTTCTCCCGAAAATCCTTTGCACTCGCAGCGTTCATTATATGACTCAGTTGACTGTCTTCCATAGCCAAATGAATCATAGCTCATTTTTTGGTGATGCTATTCACTACTAACTGGGTCTCATAACCTGTTGTCAGCGCCGTAGCTTGCGGTTGGCTAGGTTGGATCCCGCCAAGGGCACCAGTCTTCAGAGGGCGCCTTGATTGATTACTTTATATAACAAACTAGTCGAACCCGCATGATCTGGCTCGAGTTGTTTTTCTTCGTACTAAATGTCATGCGTTTAGTCGTCGCCCTCTAGATCGATTTCAGTTCGAGCTTGACGGTTTTCTTCAAAATTCATGGAAACGTAGCATTTTTGCATTTGTTCAACTTTCCCTGGGAAATGTTGTATTTTTTAATAAACATAAACACAGTTGAGCCCAAGACGAATCGATTAGTGAAGAAATTTTGCAATTCGGTCCATCCGTTCGTGAGTTATATTGCCTCGAAGGAAATGTGAAGTCATTTTTGTATAGAGAAAAAAGAAAAGACTAGTTAACCCGGCAGACGTTGTCCATGGAAATTTCCATACGAATCTCAATTTTAGTTGTTCACGATAATACTCGTGATTCCCGCATAAGGAAATATCATATAAACCCGTCGGAAACGACCACGAACATATTTTCTGAAGATGAAGAAATGAAGGAAATTCGTCCAGCCGTTTTCGATTTATGCCGATTGCTGATACGAACAGAGACCATTTGATTTTTATTATACAGATAAGTAGATAGGAGAAAGAGAAGAGAAGAAGAACATTTTTGTTATTTAGGGACCATTTTAAAACTAAACCGACTATGCGTTGGGCTAAAGATCTTGGTGGAGAAATGTTGGCACACAAAGATTTTTTTATTTCCATATCAACATGTTATACAAATTGGTCTTAGCCTTGACTACTATTCTGGTTTCTTAGAGACTTTCGGAATCTGATTCAAGGAACCGCTTGAATAGGAAAAAATCTATTTGGAAATTTTCAAGTTTGATACCAATTAGGCTTCCATCACATTAATTCAAATGTAGGTCACTATTACGCCACCGAGGGAGTTCCGGAGCCGTAATTTTTGATAGCAATGAGGAATAAATAGCGAAGGAATGATCCAGCTTTTGTAGATTCCTCCAAGAACTACATCCATAATCAATCAATTGATCAATATAATAACTGATACCAGTGGTATGATTTTGAGTAGATTTGAAATTAATTTGCTTATTGACCCAGCTTTGTGTAGATCTGCCAATAGACCAACCCAGAGTTGAATTTTCCTTGATCCGAATAGATCCGATAACCCAACAAGTCCATTGATTCCTTCAAACCACCAATCAAGCCTCACCAGATTTGAGCTTTTCTAGGTTCGAGGTCCGACTGAATTTTATTGACCGAATTGGATCTCACAGTGCGTTTGCTTCGAAAAAAAAAAATTTTTTTTGGCGGAACTTTAAGTTTTTGGAATTTTGGATTCGAAGCTGGCTGGTGCGAATAGAATCGATTTGGTTGTCAAACTGAAGCCAAACTTTTATATTGTACCGGAGCCAAACATTGAAGATGGTGGTTATGTTCGTTTCAGATCTTATATTGAGAAGTATTATTATTATTTGGGAAAAAAATAAACGTCAACTAAGTTTGATTTTTGTATTCTTTGTAACAAATATTTTTCGAGTGGAAAATTAGTAGGAATGAAATAAAAATCTCTCGTTACGAAATTTCACGAGATTCAACAGATGATTGGAGTAGGAGTGTATGTAAATGATCATAAAGTCATGTAGATTCTAGAGCTTTTGTGCGCCCCCATGCAACATGGAAAGAGAAATTCGAAGAGCGGGAAATATTTGACCGCTCAGAAACTGCAAAATAGTTTTGCTCATGGGAATGATTTCAAAATATCCCTCTACTCGCTTGAGAGCAGAAAAGCGGCTCTATCCGAAGCACCAAGATTCGAAGCGGTTTTTGCCTCTCTTTTATCGTTGTTCGTTATCGCCCCGTAACGCTGGGTAGACACTTTTGCGTGGTGTGTTACGGTGTAAGATCTACCACGGTCACATTGTCAGCTACAGGCAAATCCTGACCCAACGAATACCTTCCCCAATATCCAACTCTGTGGTACTTATGAGGGTGTCGCTGAGTCGGGGCCTCTCGTTAAGTAAGTACCACATCAACATGACAGGCGTGGCCAGGAGTAGTAATCCTCATGCTTTTGTGATTTTTATCCTAGATTTTGCCAGCTGCAATTTTAGCAAGGAAGTGCTACAATGGTACTACAATAGTGGAGTCCAGTTCATCCCAAAAAATCTGAATCCGTCAAATTGTCCCCAGTTCCATACAATAGAGTTATTTTGGGTGATTAAAGGAGCAGTCACCACTGACATTGGCCATATGAAGAATTGATGGAATCAACTAGCCAAAATCAAGACTGGAGAAGGTGTGCACAGGAAACTGTGAGAATTTCTTCGAAACAACGATGCATGCTTCGTTTCAGTCATATGAAATAAAATAATATAACTTTTGCTCCATTCTTAGAAAGTTTTTCGATCAAACCAAAAATTAAAAAAAAAACACTCATTTGAAACTGCCCCATTTCCAGATAATCTGATCTTTATGTCAACTACATTTGAATGGCGATTTTTGGAGCTTTTCAGCGCTCTTCGGAACGATTACAACCCATTACAACAAAATGCAACGCACACTAAGATTGCCACGGAGCGGGAACATGCTGATGGTACATGAGGACACAGGTAGCCAGATCAATAGCAATAAACACTCCTCTTAAACATAGAAATTTCCCATAAAAAATAAAATAAGTAATTTGCAATTAAGAAATCAGAGTAGGAGCAATAAATAAATACAAAATGTCTATAAATGATGCAAAATTTCCATGAACAATTGAAAAATTGATATAAACAAAAATATATCAGTACTATTAAAGATAAAAATTGCAATTATAGGACAAGAATTTTCCTTAAAGATATCATAATATAGCTTTGAAAAAAATCTTTCCACAAAATATTTTTTTCCAAATAATTAAAAACTTTCCGTAACAGAACAAAAAAAAATCCTTAGAAGAATATAAAAAGCAATATAACTGAGCATTATTTTCCCATAGATGACTCCTTCTTTAAAGTGTCCATTGTTCATGGAAAATTTATTCAGTTTTTTTTGTTTTCTATCCAGTTTTTTTAAAATTTTTCTAATTTCAGTATTTTTTTAATTTTTATTCAGTTTTTCTTATTTTTTCATTGTTCTATAATGATTTTTTGTGGAAATTTCAAAATTACTTTTGAAAAAAATATTTTTTGGAAATTTTGTAATTGTTTATTGAGAAAATTGATTTATTTTTCGAAATCTTGTATTTTTTTAATGAAAAATCGTGATTTCTTTATGGAAAATTCTTCTTTTACAATTTCGATTTTTACTTATATATTTTTTTTTCTTGGAAAAAATTTAAATTGTTTTGGGAAAAATTATTTAAGCTCTTTTTCAATTGTTTATTGAAACTTTACATCATTTAGCGAAATTTTATAATTATTTGTTGTTTCTACTCTTTTTTCTTTATTGCCATTGAAATTTTATTTTGTCAACGCGATGTGCATTGACAACAAGCATGAATTAAATGTACATATGGTCAGGAATATCTTTGCGATATTTCATAGACGATAATCTCACAAATGACATGATAAAAAAATTATCGTTTCGGCATTTATTTGAAGAACAGAAAAAAAAATTGCCTTATGCTAAATATACCTATAACATCATGACATAAAGTTGTTTTTTTGCATGAGAAACACAATGCTCTCATGAAAATATTCCTTCTTCATAAATTCACACAATGCACCAACAAACTATGTTATCAGCAGTATGCATTGCCACTATATAACTAACCAAGCAGCAGGCTGCCAGAAGAATATTCGTTATCTCCCGCAGGTTTTTCTTGCACTTGTAGCCTTTCTGGTGCGTGAAAAAATCAACATTCTCTTCCACTGCATTGCGCCCCAGGAATCGAAACAGTAAGATTTTTCCAACCCATCGCAAAATAAGAAGGGGAAAAATCTTACGTACCGCTACCGCTGACTAACTGCCAACTGGAATGTCCATCCCGGACATTCAACAATATTAATGACTACAAACATTTTTTTTCTTTATCGTCTTTGCTGGCTGCGTGTCCAAGCAGTATGGCATCCATAGAATGTTAGAATGTGGAACAGCGGTGGGCAGCTCGGAAAAGAACTATGTCGGTATTAGGTGGAAAAAGATGCATCCAACTGAGACCCGGTTGATGGTTGCGCTCACGTTTGCGTCGTTTGTTGGGTGACCTTTTTCTTCGATGGTTGCATCCCGCTGAACCTGCTGGCGATCGCTGACTGGCTCCGGTTTTGGGTCGAAAATATGCAACACGTACAATTCACATTTTCCCTGCTGTTGCCAGCCCATCCCTACGACAACATACCGACCAGATCTGCACGCGGACTATTGCATCTCGAAGAAAAAAAAGAGAGGAAAAACCCATGGCTTAGACCAGTTAAAGTTCCAATAGACTATAATGAGAAGAAAATAGTAATTTTAACATATGCCCAATACTTCAACAGTTAAAATAGTTGGAAAATGTTGAATCTTGTGTGGACATATCGAAAATCGACACCGATATGATCATACGAATCACATTTGAAAAAAATTGGACCGGTCTAGCGTACACACGTTTCACCCATCGGCTACGGTTGACGATATCCGGGATGCAGTCATGCGGTGGCGAAAGTCTTCGCAGCTTGATGCAGATGGACCACTGCACTACTGTCGGCTGCTGCTGGTGGCAACGAAGGGGGTCCTGCCGAGATGAATCTAGAGTAACGTGCATTCAAACTCAGCGGGCAAAAGACAAGGTGCCAGCCAGAGTACACCGACAAGCTCCGACATAAGAATTTGAAACGTGACTTAGCCTGGTAAAGGCAGAGGGGGCTGTGTGCACTGCGCACCAACAACTGGCCTGGCGCCGAGGGTTGACTGGTGGAATAATATCAAAAGTTTTGCATCTTTTGAAAAGATTTGCTCGTTTTTCCACTTGACCAAATAAAATTTTCTTTGCTTTTCTTCGTGCTTCAGAGCTCTTTTGTGCTGCTTGGCATGTCCTTTTCTTGGAACACAGCCAGCGCCACCGTCGTCGGCAGCGTTGTGATAGAACAACGGGTTAGCAAGTTGGTCATTTTTGGTGATCCGAGCACGATTCTACCTTTGTCAAGATTTTCGTGAATGGATGTTGTGCTAGTTTTTTTGGTCTGTCGATAAATTTGTTTCTGTTGAGCAGGGACAATGCAAAAGAATGAAAATGGGAAACGTTGGCATTCAGAACAGTCAAGCCAATTCTTAACCATGATTAGGGACATATCTGTTTTGCATTTGAGTAATGATAAGCACAATGCTTCGCTAAACAAGCTTGAAACGCATTTCACGTACAAAAATGTTTAACGTTGTAGATTGCAGATTGCCTTTACTAAAAAACTACTTATCTGCTAGAACTTGTGTTCTCAGATGTTGTTTGGCCACATAATACTCTACAAACCAGGATTTGAACCCAGATCTCTTAAGATTGAGCAATTAGTTGGTTCCTTGGTAGTCGTATAAAGAAGAGGAAGCATTCTCGTGTTTTAACGTTCAATATCAGCTGTCATATAATGTTCCTGAACTGAAACTAACTTCTACTAAATCAATGCTCAGAGCAGAGCGACACAAATTTCATTCGTCATACTCCACTTACACATCATCCAGTCGTGTTGACGTTGACGGAAAGTTGCTCTAATTAAGTCATTAATGTATTTTGAAATCCGAGGGATTTTCATCGCCATTCATATCGGTGATTAGTACGAAAACAGAACCCTTTTCCTGGTAAGCTTTTTTCAAGCTGCTCGTGAATAACATCCGCATACTCCATGTGGTTTCTCGGAAGAAGAAAACACTTTGCCGTAACTGCCATTTGAAGCCGTTTAGGCACGTAAACAAACCTTGCGAGTCAACTGACTCCCAAGATTGAACAGCAGTAATTAAGATTTTATCGAGCATGAAGGGAAGCGGTGACGCTCGATGCTTAGCTTTTTCAGCGGAAAGCAGAGGCGGTGAGGATTTTCTTCGCTTAGATTTCCCAACATCACGAGACAGTATTTGCTAGCTGGCTTTCCAAGTAAGTATTAGGAACGCGTTTTTTCACGCACCTCCCTAGTCACGACACCGAACGGTTAAAGGTGAAGTAGGCAATCAGTGAGAAATGCAATGTCGTGTAAATAAAAGTTTTGATTTATGGGCTTTGATTAGCGTCGAGTCGTTTTAAATGGCTTACACGTTAGGGCTCGTTTGCGACACAATCTGGACACAAATCGTCTTCTTAGTCTCGGGAAAGGTTTTTGGGATCCATAACTGAATTTTGTTGGCAATCGAATACATTTTTAAAAGCGTCATAATTAAAGTAATATAACTTTGCTCAGTCGAAAAGGACAACATACAGCCGTAATCATATGAAACCAAAGTGTAGTTCAAAAGATCCATTACGGTACGTGCAAGCATATGGAGAAGCGTGGTACATCGTAGGTTTGTGCTGTTGGGCAATTTTTTTAAATGAATATAATAAATCTCAGTTTTTCATATAATGTATACATTGATTTCGATACTTTTTCACCGAACGTACGTAATTACAGGCCTTGTTTCTTTATGTCCACATCAACCCCGATAAATATCAGGGAATACCCAAAAGGCATTCATCTTTGGAGTGGTGGGTTTTCTTAAGTATAATAATGCACATATTGTTCCATATATCATTTTTGATTTTAGTTGGATTATTCGTGTGGAGATATTACATATGGTAGCAGAGTTGTTGTTTTTCTCGGCCGGTAGAGAAATTCACTACCATTTATCTTGAAATTGAAATTGAAATCAAATTTTTCACTGTGGTGCCTCTTTGAAATCATCTCATTCTATACGATAATGAGTTTTGTTAAGTGTGGCTTTATCACCAGCCATATTATTGCTCAGGACGACATACAACGAGCAGCTTTTCTATTTAATTGCCGAGTCGTAACCCTAATTGATCACTACTCAAACTCGATTCATATTTCATGATCCACTGCAATCCTGATGACGGCGACGCTAACGAAGGACATTCGTACAGAAGAACATACTGTTTCCATCACATACACAAAACACTGACCTGGGGAACGGTGTTTCAGCTTTTACAATCAAATAACGTTGTTGCCGGTCGCCACCGCAGGCAACCGTCCGTCTGTCAATCGTTGTCGCTGCTGAGGCATAAAGCAATCAATAAACCCGGTCTGATTGCAGAAACCCATCGAAGCAAAAACCCGATACGGCGTTGGCTGTTGATATCATGCCGAATCAAAAGGAAGGCTGCTCGTCGCCCGTAATCGTAATCATAAAAGGAGAAGCTTTTGACGAAGAAGCGAACTCCCATCCAATGATGGCGGCAGCAGCGGCGGTGGTGGATGAAGTGCACTCCAGCTACAGCGATGCATTTGATAATGCTGTTTGAAATTCCGATATGATGGAATTTCTTCAATCAGGACGAAGGCAAGGAACAATATATTTATTACCGAAACTTAAACTACTTTGCACTTTTACGATCTCTCATCTGTTGATGCTTAAAACGTATTGTCAATGAACGGTAAAAAAATATAATAATTAATTTTTTCGGACATGTGTTCAAACAGCAACAAACGACAGTTTCACCTGAAGTTTTCCCAAAATTATTCCTGAAGACATTCAAAAAATTCTGCTGCAGATCCTCAAGAAATTCTTTCTGGCGCTTTTCCATTTATTCTTCAGTATTTCTTTCTGGAGTGGCTTCCGGAATTTGTCCTATAATTAGTCCAGATTTATTTTCTTGAGCTCATCTTGAAGAGATTACTGGGTGAATTAGTTGAAAAAGTCTTAGAGGAAGGATTTTTAGTCGCAGAACTTCTGTTGAAACTTTTGGAATGTCTGGCGGAATGGAGCTTTTTATCAATGTAGTCTCAATTCATACCAGATCCCCATCCCAATATACCATCTGATCAACGGATGCAACAACCTGCTGAAATTGATGACGACATCATGTTGAGAGGAGTCCATCTTTCGCCAAACACACTCAAATCCATCATTTGGCTTTCCCCTAATCGAATCTTTCAATTGTTGGAACATATTATCATGAACACGGACTGGAACAACATCACGTCTACAACCGACAACATCCAGTAGTTAACAGAATCTTTCCACAATCTTTTTTCCGATCATTGGGGGTGCTGCAGTAGGATGAGAGCTTACTGAAGCCTCTCAAATACCACGAAAAATGGAGATAGAAGAAAAAGAGAACGTTATTTTTGGCAACCGACCAGGCAATGAAATAAGGACTATGATTGGAAACTCGGTACCTGGAATGTCAGGACCCTGAATGAACCTGGACGAGTGAGCCTTCTGGCTCGTGAAATGCAGAAGGTTGGAGTGAACGTGGCCACTATTCAAGAAGTCCGATGGCCTAGATCCGGGGAACGTGAATTCCGAGCCGTGGACCCCACGACCAATACTGCATTCAAGTATAACATCTATCACAGCGGCGGTGAAAAAGCAGAGCATGGAGTTGGTTTCGTAGTGATGGGCAAGCAGATGAAGCGAGTGATGCGGTGGAAACCCATTAAAGAACGAATCTGTGTGTTGAGGATACGGGGCAAGTTCTTCAATTACAGCCTAATCAACGTTTACGCACCGACAAACGATAAATCCGACCACGTGAAGGACACGTTTTATGAATGTCTTGATAAAGCCTATGGAGAGTGCCCAAAGCACGACGTGAAAATTGTTATCGGAGACGCTAACGCTCAGGTCGGTCGAGATGACTTTTTCCGTCCCATAATTGGTAGGGAGAGCCTCCACTTCGCTACCAATGATAACGGCCTACGGCTAGTAAATTTCGCTGCTGCTAGAGGGATGGCCATCAGTAGCACCTTCTTTTCACGAAAGAGCATCCGAAAGCACACCTGGAGACACCCAAATGGTGAAAGTTGCAAGCAGATAGACCATGTTCTGGTGGATGGGCGCCATTTCTCGAATGTTATCGATGTGCATTCAGAGGTCCGAACATTGACTCTGATCACTATCTCTTTGTCAGTAAAATTCGATTACGGTTGTCAACTCTATCGAACGAAAGATCACAGCGAACGATGCGTTACAATATCCAGCAATTGATGCCAGAAGGAGTATCGGCTGAGTACCGCCAGAAGCTTGACGAACGGATAAGTGCAATCAACGTTGACGACAACATCAACGATCTATGGGAGTCGATCCATGGAGCGGTGAGCACAACAGCATGGGAAGTGGTAGGCACTGCACGGAGGCGACCCAGGACGGGTTGGTTTGATGTGGAGTGTCAGAGAGTGACAGACGAGAAGAACGTTGCCAGAAGCCGGATGTTGGTGTCGGGTACCCGATCGAATAGAGATCGCTACAAAGAAGCAAGAGCAGCCGAAAATCAGGAAAAAGAAAGAATATGAAGAACAAGTGATTAGCGAGGCGCAGGAGAAAATGGAGTAGAACGATATGCGGAGGTTCTATGAGTCTGGCAATGGCGTGCGGAGAAAGACAGCGCTATCTCCCATCATGAGCAACGACCAACAAGGGAATTTGCTGACAGATAAAACCGAAGTGGCTGCCAGGTGGAAGCAACACTTCGAGACATTGTTGAATGGAGGAAGTGGCGGTGCATCGGTTAACAGTTTAAATATTAGCTGCGATGGACAAGCTGTGGAGTCACCTACACTAGATGAGGTTAAAAAAGCTGTTAAAGAGCTGAAAAACAATAAGGCTGTGGGGAAGGACCAGCTTCCGGCTGAACTTCTCAAACATGTCAGTGAGCAGCTTTATGAAGTTCTGCACCATATTATGTCGAAAATATGGGAAGACGAAGAAATGCCTGCTAGCTGGTTGGACGGCCTCATTTGCCCTCTCTTTAAGGAAGGGCACAGACTGGAGTGCGCAAATTACCGAGGAATAACTCTCCTTAATTCGGCGTACAAAATTATGTCCCGTATTCTGTTCAACAGATTGAGACCGATTGAAGCGTCCTTCGTCGGTGAATACTAAGCAGGTTTTCGTGAGCGCCGATCAACGACGGATCAAATGTTTACCCTGAGACAAATCCTTGATAAAATCCGGGAGTACAACTTGCAGACACATCATCTGTTTATTGATTTCAAGGCGGCGTACGAATCAGTGAACGGAATGAATTATGCAAATTATGCTTGAACGTGGTTTTCCGACAAAACTGATACGGCTGATTCGTATAACGTTGGACGGATCGAAATCAAGTGTAAGGATTGCGGATGAAATATCGACGTCATTTGTTACCTTAGATGGATTAAAGCAGGGTGATACACTCTCGAATCTACTGTTTAATATAGCGCTCGAGGGAGCGATTAGGAGAGCTGGAGCGCGAAGAAGCGGTACCATTATCACAAAATCGCATATGCTCCTGGGATTTGCGGACGATATCGATATTTCGGGATTGATTGCCGTGCCGTGGAAGAGGCTTTTGTGCCTTTTAAGAGGGAGACAGCGAGGATTGAGCTCACGATCAATACCAGCAAAACGAAGTACATGGTCGCTGGCAATCAACGTGGGTTCATTAGTGCTGGTTGTAGCGAAATGGTAGAAGAATTTGTGTATCTTGGAACATTAGTGACGTGCGATAATGATGTTATCCGCGAGGTGAAAATGCGTATTGCAGCTGCAAATAGGGCTTATTACGGACTTCGTAACCAGCTTAACCGTAGTCTGCAAACGAAAACAAAACTCGCGCTCTATACTCTGATTCTTCCGGTGGTTTTATACGACCATGAAACATGGACGTTAAAGGAGACTGATCGGAGAGCTCTCGGAGTGTTTGAGAGTAAGGTGCTGCGGACAATACTCGGCGGTAAACACGAGAACGATATCTGGCGGCGTCGCATGAATCACGAGTTCTACCAGGTGTATAGAGGGCTGGATATTATTAAGCTTGTACAACAAGGCAGACTACGGTGAGCTGGTTACGTTGTTCGTATGTCGGAAGAAAGTCAAGCGGAGATAATATTTAGTAGAGAATCCGGAAGAGGCCGCAAGCTGTGTGGAAAGCCGCGTACACGATATCTTTTTGCAGTTGAAGAGGACCTGAGGGCACTCAACGTTCAGCGCGACTGGAAACGATTGGCCCAAGATCGAGTCCAGTGGAGAAGAATACTCCATTCGGCGTAGGTTCATCGAAGAGCTGTAGCTCATCAAGCAATAAATCACAATCAATCATTTGCGAAGAATTCATGTGGTCAATTTTTCTCTCACATTCATCTACGTATAAGTGTGTGCCGGTAAAAACACATCGAGGATTCTACGAGTCTAACCGATCTCTTCCGGGGGTAAAACCTTAGTTGCTCGAGGGAGTTGAGATTCAGAGCTAGGCTATTTCTCAGCGAAGACATCTGCGGTGAGTAGCATGGCACCTCCGCATGTTGTAAGTATTTCGACATCGTTTCGTGGAGCTATAAACTGTTCTTTTGTAATATGCACGACCTTTGAACTACTATCTACTATGCAAGGGTAAAAAATAGGAGTGAAATGATTCATACCATAGGTCATTTTAACAAATTACCTTGTGCGGATCTATTATTCGCTCGTTTTAACCCACAGCCAACCTATGAGTTGGACATAGTCCTGGCGATGGGCAATACCGCGCCCGAAACCGGTTAACTTAAAAGGTATTTTAAAAAAAAATCTTAGTTGACGAGTGTAAAAACGATAAGTGTTATGTCTTGTCTCGCGTCGCATTTTATTAGTGAAGAATTCGGCCCTAAGTCATTTTGCCCGTTGGGTGCGTTTTGCACTGTTCTTCCCTACATGTGTACAATCAATATGTGCGCAAGAGATAGTTCGCAAAATGAATTGCGAGAGTTCGGCTATGTGTCTAGTTTTGGGAATTTGGGCTTATCAGTACTCGCTAAGTAGTATTGAAATATTCAAAAATATGAAGGTCCTATTTTGAACATGGAGCTCTGAGCGAGAAGTTTTTCAATCATCTTTCATTGATCTTCAATGTGTGCTTGTGGATAAGTTACTTACCATATCCTTGGAATAGGCATAACCATATCCATTTGGACCGAACCTCTCCTGAAAGTTACTGGTCTATATGACTTTTCACATGAACAACATGTAGACTGCCATTTGGCCGAAAACCACTAGGCTGAAAGCTGTTTGACCGGATATGTCATTTGGCTGAACAAACTTATTTGGTCGAAAGCCATACGACCGAAAATGTAATTTTCCCGAAATTGCTGGGGAAGGGCCATTTGACCGAAAGTTAGACCGAAGACCACTTTGACGAAAGTTGTTAGGTCGAATATACCATTTGGCAGATTAAACCATTAGACCGAAACCCATCTGACTGAATAGGAAATTTAACCGAATAAGCCATTTGGCGGAATAGGTAATTTGACCGAAAACACCGTATGACCGAAATAGCCGTTAGGCCGTATAGGGCCATTTGGTCGAAAATGTAATTTGACAGAACAGGTCATATGGCCGAAAATGTCGTTTTGCCGAACAGGTAATTTGGCGGAACATGCCGTTTGGGCGAACGGGTCATTCGGTTGAAAATCGCGTTCGACCGAATATGTCATTTGGTTCTAAAGGATTATTGATCGAAAATGCCGTTTTACGTCTGTCTCACTTTTCACTCCTCATTTCTTAGATTTCATGTCTCACAGTGTACAGTTTAAGTGAGAAGTGAGAAATTAGAAGTGAGAAATGGCGAATCACTTCTTACTGATGATTTGTCATTTCTGATTTCTCATTTCGCACTTATAATTTCACAGTGAGAAGTAAGAAATAAGAAATGAGAAGTGAGGAGTGGGACGTCCAACGCTATTTTGAATCAAATGACCTATTCGGCCAAACGACTTTTTCCACCAAATATGGTCCATTTCACCAAATGACATTTTTGAACAAATGGCCCTTCAACCAAACGACATTTTCGTCCAAATGACTTATTCGTCAAAGCCCTGTTCAGCCTGTTGGGTCAAAAATCAATTTCGGCCATATGACTCTTTTAGCCAAGCGACCATTTCGGCCTTAAATGTTCATTATGGTTACTTAGCATTAGTTCGTTCGCGGATTCGGTGCTCTGACTTTCGGTCTAACGTATTATTCGTTCAAGTGGCATTCAGACAAACAACCTTTCATCACTGGTATAAAAGCTGTGAAGACCTAGGCTTGTTCATGCTGATGATTGCAACGGTGAAGTTGACCAACGTGGCTGAGGATAATTTAATTTGACAGAAATATGATCTACAGACAAAATGCTCCATTTTGTTAAAATCGTTGCACTCACTCATCACATGAAGATCATCATTGTCTATACAACACACAAGCTGGATGTGTACAAGCAAATTTCTCTTCCCGTTACGAAAGTTGTGTTCCTACTCATGATCGAAACTAGCATATGGTTTAGAAAACAGATTTATCACCAAACAACAAGATTTGCGACTGTAAAATCAATAGTTGATATACATCACAACTAAAAGAGCATTGTACCAACTACCAATAATTAAAGGAGTGATTTTGGGTGTAAGCCAACAAATAGTGTTGGAACGTGCTTAGTTTTTTCACTATTATGTCTTTTACCATTGTTTCTTAAATGAATGTTTTAAATAGTTTGTTATAAAATTACAACATGGTGAAATTTTGTTCCAATGTTACAATGTTCCAATGGTTGCCAGTTGCTACTGTTAGCATTTTGAAATTGGAGCTTTTATGGTATGAAACCGTTCCCTTGGGTGCAGAAAGAATGAGGATTGACAACACAATTGGCTTCGCGAATTGAAATTTGTTCGGAATTGAAGGCAACTTCTTGCCACATTTCAACACTGTTGTAATCAAGTCTTGATTTCATATTTCAAAATTGTACCAGCACGTACAATACGTACAACTAACATTGCTACTGTATTTAGTACTCGTTACCTCATCTTTGCGATGCTTTGTGTACTATGCTTGGCTGATGTTTACCCAACGCAATCGGTGTGGTGAAGCGGCGGGGGTTTGGTTAGGCAAGAGCTGGAAAGGAATCAATCAATCCCATATTGTTGACTTTAATGAAAACACAAAGAGAAAAGCGTACTGAATTGAAATCAAAATCCTTGTTTACGAGCCCATTCGACTACAGCAGATGGTGGAAAATCAGTGAACAGTGATTTAATTCTGCGGGGAAATCAGTAATTTTTCATCAACGTTCAATGTGCTTCCTGGAGAAGAAGATTGGTTGAAGAGGCAAGCCGCAAACTGTATCACGTTAAGCAAATATTTAACCTAAAACTAGGAAATTGATACCGACAATCAATTGAAGTGGCACGCTACTTAAAGGCGTTCTGTCGGTGGCATGTTTATTGTTTGTCTTTACAGGAACGGGCAAAGCGAACACTTCAACGCAAAAATCGGATCCTACCTCCCAATACAATGGTAGAATGTCGCGTTTTACTTTTTTGTTTTCTGAAAGCGGAATTCCATGAAACCAATAACTTCTAGATAACAGTTCTACCTGTTTTGGCATTGTTTCTTCCGTTCGAGTATACCCTTCAGGAAACCGGTGGTGGAAAACATATTGGCACTTCAGATGGCCGTATACAACTCGAAAAACTATAAGCCTCAAAAAGAGCGCAATGGCCACAGTCGGAAATGTTCTTCTACCGTTTGATAGACGACATGTGTGTTTGTGGCTGTGTTTGTCCGAGAAGGGGTTTGGCACTGGTGGTCATAAACCGGAAGTGGTTTATGCCTGGTATCAGGCAAAGAAGTGTTTGGTGTGCGGTGCGAAATACTTGAAGGTAGGTATCGTAAATGCTTTGCACATTCGGGATTTTTTCCCCCCGGATATTGAAGCACAAATGGCAGTGAAGTAACTGGGTAAAGTCGTCATATTTTACAGTCGCTTTTGTCTAGTTTACGATGGTGCCAAACAGGTTATGCCGATCGTAAATTGCTCCGGTTTCGGTGAATTATAGTAAGGTAGAACAGTACATTCATGGCCCATAAGACATGCTGTAGAACAGTAGCGTTGTTCCCTTTCCGAAAATTGTCTTTGGACGATTGAATTTTACGATATGATAAACGTCGTTCGAAACGTAAAAGCTGTCAATAAAAGTCACTAATCATCTTAAGAGAAACCAAGGAAATTTTACTGCTTCGTGAATCATAAAATAAATAAGTCTTATAAACATATGGCCAGCTAGAGGCCAGAACAAAATATGAAAAATGACACTCGATCTTAATAAAAAGCGGATTTTTGTGATGATGTAGAAATATAACTTATGGGAATTTAGAGGTGAGCCAGCCCAGGGCTGCAAGCTTCAATAATAAATCACTTATGGGAATCAGGTCATTTATTGTGTCACTTATACGATATGACAATTTTTGAATGAAAATTGAATTTTCCCATTCGAAAGATTTTGGTTTCAGTCACTATGCATAATATTCGAAGACGTTTATCTTTTTGAAATCTCAACCTACACCTTCACATTTTTGCAGAGACAACCTCCAATCGGCACGATTAGTTCTGTCGAGTTATTTTCACAGTTGGAGAAACAAATCATACTCGTCCGAAACGCTTGTCAGCACGATCCCTAATCTCTGCCCACCTAGGACAGCTTCAAACAATCACGTCCCTGCTACACAGGAACTGAAAAGAGGATTCATAGAAGGACGGTCGCATTTCCTCCCCGAACCGTTTCGCATGGAGCGTATTCGGCTGTGCCTGGTTGAAACTTGGGCCCAATGATTCCTCCAGGCTTCAGCGGGGCTGTTCACTTGCCTGCCTGCTGGAACTGTTAACACCCAGGCTTGTTATTTCCTTTCTGCCTTTTTTGCATTGTTCAATATTCAACGTTGCGTGATTTATTCAGCGTTTTTTCACCTTTCAGTTTGCCCACTTTTCTGCCTTTTCTCCGCCCCCATTAGTAAACAATAGGCTGGTCCTTACTTTTCTATGAATGAAGCAACGTATCAATTTCAATTGATCTGATTTATGTTTGATTAATGTCAGAATATCAATTTCAATCTAATCAAGTGCCTTGTTTAGTGCACTCATTAGAATTTCGCCTAAATTACCTTATTAAAAAAGACAGGAACACCGTCTTCGGACAGAGGTCGTACAGACTGAACACTTAGCAACTAGCATGAGACAACGGATTTTCGAGAAGCTTTAGCTTACATGAGCTTCCGTTCATTAGCCAGTCTAACGGATATGAAACAACGGAGCTCGCAAAGCTCTTGACTCAATCGGTTTCAATCCTTTTTTTACTTACTTACATTCACTTGCTAGCATTTGCTTTTCCGTGCCCATTCCGTGTGTATGTGCAGCCCCGCACTGTTACATTTTTTCACCGCATCACGCCCAACTCAAGCTCACAGATGGTTGAACGGGGTGAAGGCGTTGAAGAGGGGACAATTGTGATGGTTTGCTGGTTGACTGGCACTCTTTTCACCGTTTGCCATAGAGAACCATAGCAGGCCATTATTATTCCAGATTTCAAACACGTAATCATTCAAAAAATCATACTTCAGCAAACGTTGTTCCACCCCTTTCGGCCCGTATGGCGCAACGTACATGCCAGTAGGAACTGGGGACGTTGGTATGTGGGAGCTTCTAGACTGAGGGAGGAATGATGTGATCGGACAGCCCAATGAAGGAGGCAGCTCGATGCTGTTGAGCGATGGTATTAAAGGGTGGTATGGACTTCTAAAGTACTGTGCAGATAGATAGGACAAGTAGCGGTCAAGGAATGATTCTGCTGCTAACATTTCTCAAGCAGTACGGAGCTGCTAAGGAAAACGAATGATTCGCTAATAGTAGGCGTATTGCAGTGAAGAAAACACAGGCTGACGTCTTTCCTTGCGGAATAATGCACTGATGCATTATTCCGCAAGTAAATTGACGTTTTGTTAAGTTTTCTCCATTCTGTTGTTTTTATTTGCGATTCGTTTCAGGTGTACTGCTTCTCCGACTGTTGTGTGCTTCAAGTGACCATGACGGAAGTAGCTGTTGCAAATGGCCATGTTCTTGGAAGCTACAAAATGAATTAGGGCGTTCTCATTCGTCTATCGAAGAGCGAACTTTCTAACAATCGGTTTGAACTCCACTGGCTAATAAGTTGAATGTTCGGATATCTCATGATGCTTTTGATGGCATAGGTTGACCAGCAAACGTACTCGCGTTTTGAGCTGCGTATATAACAAGTTATCATTATCAGTGTTTCCGTAGTATGTTTGCATTATCGCTAATCATCACTAATGAAAACTGTTTCCAGCTCGTGTGTTGTCGCAGTTTAAATAAATGGTACGATTACCTTAACACGCTCGCACCACTGTTTTCCTCCAACACACTTCCGGCAGCGATACCTTGTCGAATCCGCATTCCTTCAGTATATCGGCAATTATGCTTTCGACTCGATGGAAATGAGGGATTTTCAATTGCATGTACCGGAGCTTCTGATCATCAGTTCTTAATCGTCGCTGTGGTTTTCTCCGATTGTTCGTGTTCTTCCCTGCTAGGAATCGACTAGTTCCCGTCAGGATTGATTACCCGACAAGCACCTCGGAGATAAAGGGATAAAAGTTGCTTGGCAGAACCATTCAATGTGATCTAGGTATTTTATTGTTTCTAGTATTCAAAATACGAATGGTGCTCTTTGAGAATTCAAGAGGTGGAAAGAAACAATAAATATCAATACAAATAAAAACGAAAAGCTCATCGAATACCGTTTTTAAAATTCATGGAGTTTTCCTTTGAGGCTTTGTATTCCTTAGAAATCCATATCCGTGCTATTGTCCCAACGTAGAGTAAATTGCTATGCTTAAGTAAAGAATAGATCGTAGCGTTTTTTCGGAAGCAGGCACATAAAAAATAGAATATTTATTTGAATTAATTAATAATGCCTCATTGTTATATGATTTTTAAGTTTTTACTAGTGACTTAAGTGTATGTAAGTTCATTTATAAGTCAGTATATATTCATGGGATTAAGGTTATTAGACATTGGGTATACCTACAGTAGGTTTTTAAGTCGTCGAATTGATTTGTCACACATCATTCATGATTTTCGATATTAAATAAATGAACTATAACTTTTATTATTAACACTAGGATTCATTTGTTCAGAAAACCGTTACTACTAAATTTTCGAATGGCTATATGATCTCAGTTCTGTTTCAACCGACGTTCTCAATCTCTTTTAGCCTTGTTTCTATAAACTACCCGTTATTACAAAGGGAAATCCAAAAAGAATTTATCCAAAAATTCCTCCGAGGATTCAAAGCAGCAGTTCCTTCCATTTTTTTCAGGGATTTCTTCAAAATATCCTCCAGGAATTGCTTCAACAAATCTTTCGGGAACTTCTTTGGATAATCCAACATACACACCATCGTGAATTCCTCCTAAAAAAAGAATTTGCCGGATCAGTTTCTAGAGAAAACCTTGTATGAGGAAAATCAAAACGAATATCCGGAAGAATTTTTGAAGAAATTTGTAAAAGAATTCTTTAAGTTATTTTAGTGGAAATTTCTGGAGGTTTTTTGTAGTATTTTTTCCGGAAGCTCCTTCCAGAAGTTCCTCCAAAGTTCCTTCAGGAATTCCTTCGGAAGTTTTTACAGGAATTCCTCCGGAAGTTCTTACAGGAATTCTTTTAGAAGTTCCTTCAACAATTCTTCTAGAAGTTCCTCCAGGAATTCTTCTGGAAGTTCTTTCAGGAATTCTTCTGGAAGTTCCTTCGAAATATCCTTCAGGGAATCCTCCGGAAATTCCTCCAAGAAATCCTCTGGAAGTTCTTCATTAATTCCTCCGGAAGTCCCTTCATAAATTTCTCTGGAAGTTCTTCACTAATTCCTCTGAAAGTACTTACAAAAACTTCTCCGAAAGTTCTTACAATTCCTCCGCGAGATCCTTTAGGAATTTTTCTGGAAGTTCCTACAGAAATTCCTCCGAAAGTTCTGTCAGTATTTTTTCACGAAAGTTACTTTAGGAATTAGTCTGGAAGTTTCTATCAGGAATGCTTCCAGAAGTTGCTTCAGGATTTCCTCCGGAATTTCTATCAGGAGTTCCTCCATGAATTCCACCGAAAATTCCTTCAGAAATTACTCTGGAATTCCATTCAGGAATTCCTCTGGAAGTTCCTTCAGGAATTCCTCTGAAAGATCCTCCAGAAATTTGAAAATACTTCTAAATTCCTCTGAAAGTTCTTACACGAATTCCTTTGGAAGATCCTTCATGAATTTCTCCGGAAGTCCTTTAGGGATTCTTTTAGAAGTTCCTTCAGAAATTCTTCTATCAGTTCATTCTGGAATTTCTTCGGAAGTTCCTTCAGGAATTGTTCCAGAAATTCCATCACGAAATCCTCCGGAAGATCTTTACTAATTCCTCCGAAAGTTCCTTCAGAAATTCCTTCGGAAGTTCTTAGAGGAATTCTTCCGGAAGTTTCTACAGGAAGGCAGAATTTCACCGGAAGTTCCTTTAGGAATTCTTCCGGTAGTTCTTACAAGAATTCCTCCGGAAGTTCCTTCAGGCATTCCTCCGGAAATTCCTTCAGGTACTCCTTCAGAAGCTCCATCAGGAATTCCTCCAGAAGTTTTTTCCAGGAATTCTTCTGGAAGTTCCTATAGGAGATCAGTAATTTTATGAGGAAGTTGCTTCAGGAATTCCAGCGGAAGTTTCTATCAGGAATGCCTCCAGAAGCTCCTTCAAGATTTCCTCCGGAATTTTTATCAGGAGTTCCTTCAGTAATTCCACCGAAACTTCATTCAGAAATTCCTCAGGGATCTATCTGGAAAGTCCTTCGGGAATTCTTCTGGAAGTTCCTTCAAGATTTCCTCCATAAATTCTTTTAAGAACATCTAAAGAAGTTTCAAGAAGAAGAGCGAATTCCTCCAGATGTTCTTTCTTTCCTTCTAAAGATGCTTTACGAATTCCGCCGGTAGTTCTTCATGATTTTTTTCGGATGTTTCTTCAGAAATTCCTTCAAAAGTTCTTACAGGAATTCCTCCGGAAGTCAGGAATTTCTAAGAAAGTTGCTTCAGGAGTTCTTCTAAAAGTTCCTACAGGAGTTTCATCGAAAGTTCCTTTGGGAACTCCGGAAATTCTTTCAGGAATTCCTCCAGAAGTTCTTCATTAATTCCTCCGGAAGTTCCTTCAGAAATTCCTCCAGAAGTTTCTATCAGGAATTCCTCCAGAAGTCCCTTCAGGATTTCCTCCGGAATTTCCATCAGGGGTTCTTCCAGGAATTCTACTGATTTCCATCAGAAATTTCTCGGGAAGTTCCTTCAAGATTTCGTCCTTGAGTTCTTTCAAAAATTCCTCAAGAAGTTCCTTCACGAATTTCTCCGGAAGTTCCTTCATGAATTCCTCCGAAAGTTCCTCCGAAAGTTTCTCCGAAAGTTCCTCCGGAACTTCCTCCAGGGATTCCCCCGGAAGTTTCTCCAGGAATTCCTCCGGAAGTTTCTCCAGGAATTCCTCCGGAAGTTTCTCCAGGAATTCCTCCGGAAGTTTCACCAGGAATTCCTCCGGAAGTTTATCCAGGAATTCCTCCGGAAGTTCCTTCAGAAATTCCTCCGGAAGTTTCTCCAGGAATTCCTCCGGAAGTTCCTTCAGGAATTCCTCCGGAAGTTCCTTCAGGAATTCCTCCGGAAGTTCCTTCAGGAGTTCCTCCGGAAGTTCCTTCAGGAATTCCTCCGGAAGTTCCTTCAGGAATTCCTCCGGAAGTTCCTTCAGGAATTCCTCCGGAAGTTCCTTCAGGAATTCCTCCGGAAGTTCCTTCAGGAATTCCTCCGGAAGTTCCTTCAGGAATTTCTCCGGAAGTTCCTTCAGGAATTCCTCCGGAAGTTCCTTCAGGAATTCCTCCGGAAGTTCCTTCAGGAATTCCTCCGGAAGTTCCTTCAGGAATTCCTCCGGAAGTTCCTTCAGAAATTCCCCCGGAGTTCCTTCAGGAATTCCCCCGGAGTTCCTTCAGGAACTCCTCCGGAAGTTCCTTCAGGAATTCCTCCGGAAGTTCCTTCAAGAATTCCTCCGGAAGTTCCTTCAGGAATTCCTCCGGAAATTCCTTCAAGAATTCCTCCGGAAGTCCCTTCAGGAATTCCTCCGGAAGTTCCTCCAGAAATTCCTTCGGAAGTTCCTCCAGGAATTCCTCCGGAAGTTCCTCCAGGAATTCCTCCGGAAGTTCCTCCAGGAATTCCTCCGGAAGTTCCATTCAGGAATTCCTCCGGAAGTTCCTCCAGGAATTCCTCCGGAAGTTCCTCCAGGAATTCCTCCGGAAGTTCCTCCAGGAATTCCTCCGGAAGTTCCTCCAAAAATTCCTCCGTATGTTCCTCCAGGAGCAATTCCTTGAGTAATTCCCGGAACAATTCCTGGAGGAATTACCGGAGACCTGGAGAATTCCTGAAACAATCTCCAGAGAAATTTTAGGAAATTTTCGAAGGATTCCTGGAGGAAATCGGAAGAATTCCTGAAAGAATTCGAAGAAATTCCCGAAGGAATTCCCAAAGAAATTATCGAAGGAATTCCTGGAGGAATAATCAAAGGAATGGATTGAGGTTTCGTCCAGAAATTCCTCTGGGAATTACCCTGGAGTTCCTCAGGGAATTTATCCGGGAGTTCCTCCAGAAATTCCTTCGAGAGTTCCTCCAGGCATTCCTTCGGGAATACGGGAATCCTCCAGGAATACCTCCGAGAATTCCTCGAAGAATTCTTTCAGGAATTCTCCCAAGAATTCTTCCAGGAATCCTTCCAGGAATTCCTCTAAAAATTCCTCCAAGAATTCTTCCAGGAATTCCTCGGATCTACCTCCAACAATATCTCCAAGAATATAATCTTCTGGGTCTTCCTCCAGAAATTCTTGGGAAATTCCTGGAGGATTTTTTAGAGGACTAATTGATTGGAGGAATTCTTGGAGGGGTTCCGGTAGAAGTTTTCGGAGGAATTTTTGGAGAATTCCTTCGAGAATTTCCTAGAAATTCCTCCGGAAATTGTTTCAGGAATTCCTCCAGAAGTTTTCGCGGGATTTTCACCTGGAATTCCTCCGGGACTTCTTTAATCCAATCCTCTGGAAATTACTCCATGAATTTTTTCAAGAATGTATTCAGATAGGAGGAATTCTCGGAGGAATTCCAGGAGGAATTCCCGAAGAAATACCCGATGGAATTCTTGGAGGAATTCCCGAAGACAAATTCGGAGGTATTCCCGGAGGAATTTTCGGAGGAATTCCCGGAGCAATTTCTGGAGGTATTCCCGGAGCAATTCCCAGAGAAATTTTCTCCTCTCCTCTGGAAATGTTTTCTCCTTCAGGAATTCCTTCGAGAATTCCTCCGGAAATTCCTTTGAGAATTCCTCCAGGAAATCCTTCGGGAATACCTCCGGGAATTCTTCCGGGAATACCTCCAAAAAATCCTCCGGGAATACATCCGGGAAATCCTCCGGAAACTTCTCCGGGAATTCCCACAGGCATTCTCATAGGAATTCCCGGAGGAATTGCCGGAGGAATTCCCGGAAGAATTCCCGGTAGAATTCCCGGAAGAATTCCCGGAAGAATTCCCAGAGGAATTCCAGGAGGAATTCCCAGAGGAATTCCCAGAGGAATTCCCAGATGAATTCCCGGAGGAATTCCCGGAGGAATTCCCAGAGGAATTCCCGGAGGAATTCCCGGAGGAATTCCCGGAGGAATTCCCAGAGGAATTCCCGGAGGAATTCCCAGAGGAATTCCCAGAGGAATTCCCGGAGGAATTCCCAGAGGAATTCCCGGAAGAATTCCCGGAGGAATTCCCGGAGGAATTCCCGGAGGAATTCCCAGAGGAATTCCCGGAAGAATTCCCAGAGGAATTCCCGGTGGAATTCCCGGAGGAATTCCCAGAGGAATACCCAGAGGAATTCCTGGAGGAATTCCCAGAGGAATTCCCGGAGGAATTACCAGAGGAATTCCCGAAGGAATTCCCAGAGGAATTCCCGGAGCAATTCCCAGAGGAATTCCCAGAGGAATTCCCGGAGCAATTCCCAGAGGAATTCCCGGAGCAAGTCCCAGAGGAATTCCCGGAGCAATTCCCAGAGGAATTCCCGGAGCAACTCCCAGAGGAATTCCCGCAGGAATTCCTTGAGTAATTCCCGGAGCAATTCCTTGAGTAATTCCCGGAACAATTCCTGGAGGAATTACCGGAGGATTTGCCGGAGGAATTTTTCTCAGAGAATTCCTCCAAGTATTTCTCCAGATTTCCTCCAAGAATTCCTCCAATAATTCCTCTTGGAATTCCTGAAGGAATTCTTGGGAAATTCCTGGAGGAATTTTCAGAGGAGTAATTGGAGGAATTCTTGAAAGGATTCCTGTAGAAATTCTTGGAGGAATTCTTCGAGGAATTCTCGGAGAAATTCCTGGAGAATTTCTAAGAGGAATTCCCTGGGAAATTCCTGTTGGAATTCTCGGAGGAATTCCTGAAAAAATTATCGGAGAAATTCCTGGAGGAAGTCCCGGAGTAATTTCTGGAATCCTGAAGGAATTCCTCCGGGATTGTCTTCGGGAACTCCTCCAGGAATTCCTCCAGGAATTCCTCCAGGAATTCCTCCAGGAAATTATGAAGAAATTCTTGGAGAAAATTGCTGAAGAAATTCCCGGAGGTATTCCAGGAGGAGTTCCTGCAGGAATTCTTATAGGAATTCTTGGAGGAATTCCCGGGTGAATTCCAAGAGGAATTCCCAGAAGAATTTCCGAAGGAATTCCCGGAGGAATTTTCGTGGGAAACGCTGAAAAAAATTCTAGATAAAATTTCTTAGAAACTGCCGCAGTAACTTCGGGACGAATTTTAAGAAAAATTACTACAGTTTTCCCAGGAAGATTTCCTGAAGACATTATTGAAAGAATTCTTTGAGTTTCTTTTCGGAGGATTTGATTATGGGAGTGCTGGGGAACTCCAGCAGGAAATCTCGGAAAAACTCCTAGAGGTATTCCTGGAGGAATTTCCGGAAGTATTCCCCGAGGAATTCCCGATCGTATACCCGGAAGAATACCCGTAGGTATTTCCGGAGAAATTTCCAGAAAAATTCCCGGAGGTATTCCCGAAGGTTTTCCCGGAGGAACTCCCGGAGGAATTCGTGGAAAAATTCCCGGAGCAATTGATGGAGGAATTTTTCTCAGAAAATTCCTCCAAGAATTTCTCCAGAATTCCTCCAAGCTGTTCTCCAATAATTCCTCTGGAAATTCTTCCAGGAATTCTTGGGAATTCTTAGAGGAGTGATTGGAGGAATTCTTGGAGGGGTTCCTGTAGAAATTTTCGGAGGAATTCCTTGAGGAATTCCTGTAGAAATGCTAAGAGGAATTCCTTGGGAAATTCCTGGAGGAATTCTCGGAGGAATTATTGAAGGAATTCTTGGAGGAATTCTGGGGAAATTCTTGGAAGAATTTCCTGAGAAAAATTCCTCCTCGCTCCTGGAATACCTTCGAAAATTCCTCCGGGAATACCTCCGGGAATTCCTCCGAGAATACCTCAGGGAATTCTTCCGGAAATTCCTCCGGGCGTTCTTCCGCAAACTCCTTCGGGAATTCCTCCAGTAATTCCTCTCGGGAATTACTCCAGGAATTCATCCGGGAATTACTCCAGGAGGAATTCAAGGAGTAATTCCCTGAGGAATTCCCGAAAAAAATCCTGAAGAAATTTCCGAAGGAGAAAAAAATTCCAGAGGAGTTATTGGAGGAATTTTAAAGGAGTTCTGTAGTAGGAATTCCTCCAAGAGTTTTTCAGGATTTCCTCCTGGAATTCCTCCAGGACCTTCTTAATCAAATCCTCCAAAATAACTCCAAGAATTCTTTCAAGAGTGTCTTCAGGAAGTCTTCCTTTCGGAAATTCGTCCCGAATTCTTTCGGAAATTCGAAATTTCTAAAAAAAAAAAGAATTCTCGAAGGAATTTTTGAAGGAATTTCCGGAGGATTTCCCGAAGAAATTTCCAGAGGAATTCTCAAAGGAATTCCCGGAGGAGTTTCCGGAAAATTCAAGGAAGAATTTTCGGACGAATTCGTGGAGCAATTCCCGGAAGTATTCACGGAGGTATTCCCGGAGGAATTCGCGGAGGAATACCCAAAGGAATTCGCGGAGGAAATCCCGGAGGAATTCTCGAAGCAATTCCCGGAGAAATTTTCCTCAGGGAATTCATCCAAATATTTCTCCGAAATTCCTCTAAGAATTCCTGGAATTTCCGGAGAAATTCCAGAAAGTATTTCTGAAGGAATTCCCGAAGGAATTCACGGAGGAATTCCCGAAGGAATTCCCGGAGGAATTCCCGAAGAAATTCCCGAAGGATTTTCGGAGGAATTCTCGAAGGATTTTCCTGAGGAATTCCCGAAACCTTAATCCATTCCTTCGAGAATTCCTCCGGGAATTCCTTCGAAAATTTCTTCGGAAATTCCTGCGGGCATTTTTTTCGGGAATTTCGCCGGCAATTCTTCCAGAATTCCTCCTGGAATTCCTTCGGGATTTCTTTCAAGAATTCCTTCGAGATTTTCCTGAAAAATCCTCCGGAAATTTGTTTCAGAAAGTCCTCTAGGAGTTTTTCCGGGATTTCTTCTTGTAGTTCCTCCAGCACTTCCTTAACCAAATCCTCCGAAAATAACTCTAAGAATTCTTTCAATAATGCCTTCTGGAAGTCTTCCTGGAAATACGGTAGGAATTCAATTCTTGGAGGGGTTCCTGTAGAAATTTTCGGAGGAATTCCTTGAGGAATTCCTGGAGAAATGCTAAGAGGAATTCCCTGGGAAATTCCTGGAGGAATTCTCGGAGGAATTATTGAAGGAATTCTTGGAGGAATTCTGGGGAAATTCTTGGAAGAATTTCCTGAGAAAAATTCCTCCTCGCTCCTGGAATACCTTCGAAAATTCCTCCGGGAATACCTCCGGGAATTCCTCCGAGAATACCTCAGGGAATTCTTCCGGAAATTCCTCCGGGCGTTCTTCCGCAAACTCCTTCGGGAATTCCTCCAGTAATTCCTCTCGGGAATTACTCCAGGAATTCATCCGGGAATTACTCCAGGAGGAATTCAAGGAGTAATTCCCTGAGGAATTCCCGAAAAAAATCCTGAAGAAATTTCCGAAGGAGAAAAAAATTCCAGAGGAGTTATTGAAGGAATTTTTAAAGGAGTTCTGTAGTAGGAATTCCTCCAAGAGTTTTTTCCGGGATTTCCTCCTGGAATTCCTCCAGGACCTTCTTAATCAAATCCTCCAAAAATAACTCCAAGAATTCTTTCAAGAGTGTCTTCAGGAAGTCTTCCTTTCGGAAATTCGTCCCGAATTCTTTCGGAAATTCGAAATTTCTAAAAAAAAAAAGGATTCTCGAAGGAATTCTTGAAGGAATTTCCGGAGGAATTCCCGAAGAAATTTCCAGAGGAATTCCCAAAGGAATTCCCGGAGGAGTTTCCGGAGGAATTCAAGGACGAATTTTCGGAGGAATTCCCGGAGCAATTCCCGGAGGTATTCCTGGAGGTATTCCCGGAGGAATACGCGAAGGAATACCCAAAGGAATTTGCGGAGGAAATCCCGGAGGAATTCTCGAAGCAATTCCCGGAGAAATTTTCCTCAGGAATTCATCCAAATATTTCTCGAAATTCCTCTAAGAATTCCTGGAATTTCCGGAGAAATTCCAGAAAGTATTTCTGAAGGAATTCCCGAAGGAATTCACGGAGAAATTCGAAGGAATTTGGAGGAATTCCCGAAGAAATTCCCGAAGGAATTTCCGAAGGATTTTCGGAGGAATTCTCGAAGGATTTTCCTGACGAATTCCCGAAACCTTAATCCATTCCTTCGAGAATTCCTCCGAGAATTCCTTCGAAAATTTCTTCGGAAATTCCTGCGGGCATTTTTTTCGGTAATTTCGCCGGGAATTCTTCCAGACTTCCTCCTGGAATTCCTTCGAGATTTCTTCCAAGAATTCCTTCGAGAATTTCCTGAAAAATCCTCCGGAAATTTGTTCCAGAAATTCCTCTAGGAGTTTTTCCGGGATTTCTTCTTGTGGTTCCTCCAGCACTTCCTTAATCAAATCCTCCGAAAATAACTCTAGGAATTCTTTCAATAATGCCTTCTGGAAGTCTTCCTGGAAATACGGAAGGAATTCATTTTTCCAGGATCTCCTCCGGGAATTCCTCCAGGAATTTCTCTAGGAACTCCTCCGGGAACTCCTCTAGGATTTTTTTTCGGGAATTCCTCCTGGAATACCTCCAGGAATTCCTCCAAGAATTCTTTCAGGAATTCCTCCGGGAATTCCTCCGAGAATTTCTACAGGAATTCCTCCGGGATTTCCTTCAGGAATTCCTTCTGGAATTCCTCCAGGAATTTTCCAGAAAAATTTTATTAAAATTTCTCCAGGAAAACCTTCAAGAATTCCTCCAATAATTTCTACAGAAATTCCTCCAAGAATTCCTCCGTGATTTCCTCCATGAATTCCTCCAGAAATTCCTCCTATATTTTTCCCAGGAATTCTTCCAATACTCTTCCCGAGAATTCTTCCAAGTATTCCTCCGGGAATTCCTCCAGGAATGTCTCCAGGAATTCTTCCGGGAATACCTCGAGGAGATCCTCCGAGTATACCTCGAAGAATTCCTCCAGGATTACCTCCGGGAATTCCTTCAGCAATTTCTCCAGCAATATCTCCAGGAATTCCTTCAGCAATTTCTCCAGCAATATCTCCAGGAATTCCTTCAGGAATTTCTCCAGAAATATCCCCAAGGAATTCCTTCGGGAATTCTTCCTGGGGGTATTCCTGGAGGAATTTTCAGGGGGATCTCCGAAAGAATTCCTGGGGAAGCTACTGGATGAATTTGATGAGGAACTCCTGGTGGAATTCCCAGAGGAATTTTTAGGAGAATTTCCAGAGAAAATTCTCGGAGGAAGAACTTCTCCACTAATTGCCCCCGGGATTCTTCCACTAATTGCTCCGGGAGTTCTCCCAGAAATAGTTCTACTAATGGCTTCAGGAATTCCTCCATCAATTGCTTCAGGAATTTCTCCAGGAACTCCTTAAGGGCTTGTTCCAAGAATTGCTCCGGAAATTCCTTCAAAAATTAATCTGGGAATTACTCTTGGCATTTCTGCGGGAATTTCTCCAACAATTCCTTCAGAAATTTCTTCAGAAATTCCGTCACTAATTGCCTCAAGAAATTCTCTCTTCGTTCAAGGACTCATCCACTAATTCCTCCAGAAATTTTTCCACTTATTGCTTCAGGAATTTATCCAGCACTGCTATCTGGACTTCCTTCATGATTTTCTCCAGGGTTTCTTTAAGGAGCTCCTCCAGGAATAGGTCTACTAATTGCTTCAGGAAATTCTCCACTAATTCCCTCAAGAAATCCTCCAGCACTTCTCTAGGAGTTCCTCCAGGAACTCCTCAGGAATTAATCCAGACATTCTTTCCGAAATTCCTCCAGGAACACTTGCAGGACTTTCTCCAGGAATGCCACCAGGAAGTTTCGCGATCATGTCGCCAGAAATTATTTCCGAATTGGAATTGGAATTCCCTCTAAAATTAACCTAATCTAAAATCTCTCCCAGAAGTTTATCCGGAAGCTCAACGACTACATTGGCATATGGGACAAACTGAAAGGTTTTTTTTTAAATTTTCTAATTAAATAAATTTTCGTATTGAACAGTCACAATAAGAATGAGAAATATGACAATAACAGGTTCAAATATGAAAATGACTAAAATCCGTGTTGAACTGATATGCGATCGTAGGCGATGTTCATCAATAGATGATTGCGGTAGCCATAGCGTGGACTCAATTTTTACATTTGGGTCTGAGAAGTTGGAGGCATAATTGAGTCAAATAAAAAAAACCGGAGTGAGTTTGTCAATTCGATAGATATGGTAAGAAAGCATTGCTCGAACTAGAGAAGTCAGTAAAATCCAACTTTGGAGTGGGCTGGTCGATGGTCGTCTTTGGATCCAGGCTCGTCAAGAAATAAAAACCAAACTGTTTAGTGGATCAATCCACTAAATTTGTTTATTATGTTTATTTGAGTTTAAGTTGCCATCGCTGCTGTAAAACAGTGTAGTACCAGGAGTCACTCTATGAACTGCCGATAGCCGATAAGGGAACGGAAATGAAGCCGGGACGAACGGCCTTACCTCAAATAGAGGTAAAAGGATACAAAATCTGCAAAAAGAATCAGATTAAAACGCAGCAGAATATCGCAGTAATGGCAGCCCCAGAAGCTGACGACCGGCGGCACTGCCTTCACAAAGATGATTTCCAGAATGCCTATCAATCTATCGAATCTATTCCATTCACCGATGGGCAAAACGGAAATTATTCACAAAGTCGATTGCGAATAAAGCAGTTTTCAGGCATCATGAGGCTTGGTACTGTATTTGCTCCGCTTGACTCGCAACACCACCAAATCGACTAACGAATGAAAACAGAAAATATTTTGTTTTTCGCCTACTGTTTTCAATTGTTAAAATTCCTTTGGTAATAACGCGAAATTTTCCTTGACCGTTTTCCTTGAGAACTGCATACTAGGCTTAACTGTTAAATCATGCATTACAGTGGGAGTAAAAAACACGAGCTTGTTATGATTTGGTAGTTAGTGTGGTTTATTTTCAAATTTTCTCCTCATTTTAAGCCAACCAGGATATTATGGGCTTTCCGGCATCTGATTGTGCGAGAAAAGCTGGCACATGGAAGGGTTATGAACATTTTTAGCTTTTATAAAATATCGTGATCCATGTTCCAAAACACGTCAAAGTACTGCAAGCTCTGAAGGGAGTAGAATTAGAGGTCAATTTCCGATGAGCAGGAAGTTTCTTGTTTGCATTTATTATATTGAACAAACAAAACACATTTGTGATAAACCATATTTACCAGGCCCAGACCAAAACCGAATCATAAGTCTAAAGTTGTACGAGATGATACATTTTCATTCAGAGATTTGCGATACAATTTACAATTAAAAAATTGCACTCCATTACATGAAACTCTAAGAACTTTTTGAAAATTGGTCTACACAATGCCAGAAGTTTAATTAATAACATAGCCAACTATCGTGCGCTCAAAGAAAAATCTGAACTTGGTGTTTTTGCTTAAATCAACTCATACAAACAATATTGTTGAGATAAGTGGATATAACAAAGTTTAGGTGGGGGAATTGCCCTTTATTTGAAGAAGAATTTAAAGTTTTCTGTCATCTCTAAATCGGGAAGCGAGAGCGATATCGATTACCTTTTCGTTAAACTTGAACAAGCCAATCTAGTCTGTGGAATAATATATAAGCCACCCGACATAAAGCTATCCAAATTACATGTCGTATTCGATCTTATTTCTGAAATCTCTGCTACTGAGCCTTATATCTTGGTTGCAGGAGAATTTAATGCTAAAAAGCAATTTGAAAACTAGAAACATGTGTGGTCAAATAAATGTACTATCCTTTAAACTAATTGAAACTTTACCTACCTGCCACAAAATTGGCTGCACATCATCTACAATCGATCTGTTCACAGGAAACTACACGAATTTTATCAATAAGTAGACGAACCTGTCCGATCTCGCATGGTTTGTTTTCAGCGCCGTAGCGTGCGGTTGGCTAGGCTGGCCCCCGCCAAGGGCGCCAAAATGAATGGTCGCTCTATAAGAAATTGTTTATTTCTTTATTTTCACAACATTGCGGATTTTCCTGTTTTCTTCTAATTTGTTTCAATCAAATCAAGAAATGGATTTTTTGTCTATTTCGTACACTAAGGCTATATATTCGCTCCAAAACCAAACTGACGATTGATTAAACCGCATCAGAGATGCATTTGGTTGACTCAACTATGCGCATAAGTGTAACCCCTAATCCCAAGGCGTCAAGCGACCCGTGCCGAGGGGATGCATGGCCAGGGGGTGAAATAATGAGCTAGGCCTTTAACGGAGCCTGTGGGGTACCTGGGCACCCTCCACAGTAATTGTCCCTTACCGCGTCATGCTGGGCTCTGCCGTGGTGGACCTCTTTTCCCGAGCAACTCGTGGGACCAAAATGGAAAACCAAGTCAATTCTTCAATTAGTGACAACCCCTTCGCAAGAGGTGGGTTGTTCAGGTCTCCGCCTAGGAGGCCAGAGGCAATAGTCGGCAGCTCAGTGCGCAGCGCCAGCGTGGGTCACTCAACCTTCCTCTCGGCTATAAAAACGCCGGTAGGGGTTATTGACGGCTCATGGCTTGTGGAGGCGATGAACCGCAAACGCGATGGGCTTTCGGTCTTCGAGGTGGCGACGGAACAGCTGGGCGCCATCATCGACTTTGCGTCATCGAAGCATAATATCAGTAAGGACCTCAAGAGGAGCTTGCTGAAACTTCGAAAGTCGATGTTGGACGCCAAGCTGGACCTGGAAAGGTCTGTCCACCCAGGAAAGACGGTGGTAAGGGGTTACGGCAGGCTGAGAGCTCTCCGCCGTACCAGACCAGGGAAATAGAGGGGGATGACGCCTTCTGGACCTTGGTCAAGAACAAGAGGAAACCGAAGACGTCAAGTGCTGAAAAGAAGGCCCAGGCGAATGAGGGTAGCAAGAAGTCTAGGGTAGGCGCCAATCGCTCCAGGGGCGATGCCCTAGTCATCAAGACGGACGAGGCTAAGTACTCGAACGTCTTGAAAGCGATGAGGAGTGACGTCAAGCTCGGTGAACTCGGCGCCGACGTACGTCGAATAAGACGTACCCGGATGGGCGAGATGATCCTCGAGCTAAAGCGGGGCGTCTCGCAAAAGGGCGCCGTCTACAAGAAGTTGGCGGAGGTGAATCTAAGGGTTTAAGACCTGGACGAGATCACCGAAGTCGAAGAGCTCGTCACGGCACTGTGGCGACAGTGTGAAGTGGAGACGCCCAGCGCAGCCGTTCGGCTACGGAAAGGTCCGGCAGGGACGCAGGTAGCATTGGTTCGGCTATATGCAGCGGACGCCTCCAAGGTAGTCAAGTTAGGGAGCGTCAAGGTGGGATGGCCGGTGTGCCCTGTGGGCATATATGAGCAACCCGAAGTTTGCTTCAAGTGCATGGACCCGGGGCACAAGCAATAAGGCACAATGCTGCACGAACCCTCCCAATTGTTTGATTTGTTCCAGCAAAGCTGTGAACAGCAAGCACCCCATGGGGGGTTCGAAGTGCCCGGCGTTTAAGCGTGCTGCAAAATCACAGTGCAGGTAACGCAGCTGGCTTGCTCGGCCTCGCCCGAGTGTTTGATGTGCGCAGGTTTAGAGGAAACGGCGGAACACGTGTTGTTCGTGTGCCCACGTTTTCGCGCAATGCGTGACCACATGCTTGCCACACTACCCCGACACTACCCCGGACAACCTAATTCGGAGGATGTGTAAAGATGAAGTTGGCCGGAACGCCGTTTTATCGGCTATCCCCCAAATCGTCTCGGAGCTACACAGAAGGTGGCGCGTGGACTCAAGGATGGCTAGTTCAGGCGCAAATAAGAGGTGGTCTAAGGGATCGGAGTCGGCTTCATGGGTCATACCGGTGGTCATGCTCTGTGGTCGAACTCGATCCTTTTATCGAACAAGTGGCCGCGCGAAGAACAACATGGTATCGTCGCTTTCGCGGCGTCGGTCAACCGGGCGGGTTCCAAGCCCGAGGACGGAAAGGGGTCCTCGTCAAGGCTGGGGCAGGCGTAGGCACCGCGTCAGCAAGTCCCTCTGTGTGCTGGCGAATAGGCCCTATCGCAGAGAGGTCAATTTGGGGTGCACGCGGCATCATCATTCTTGATACCAGTCGTGCAGAGGGAAGCAGGCGCGAAGTCGACCCTTCCCACCTTCCGAGGACATAGGGCGTGGTAAGACCACCTGGAAAGCCGGCAATGCGATGGCACGATACCATGGTGTTCTTCTAAAAACACGAGTCACGATGTTCGATGCTGCAAGGACACGCAGCTAACCTCGAGGGTGCGTTGTGCACTGGCCCCCCTTTGAAGCATTTCTTTCTGGTTGTACCGAAGGGACTATGGGCTTGGCGGCAACCGAAACGGTTTAGCGGGTCGGGGATGTAGTCCTGCCTCCCTCATTTGCTAATGGAGGTGGTTCCTAACCCCGCACTTCCTGGACAACCCAGGATGTCTGTTGAGCAGATTCCCCTTCCATTGCTTAAGAAGAAAAAACACACACACATATACACACATACACACACACAGACATCACGCGACGAAATTGGTGCCGTATTTCTTTGTTTCGCGATGAGATAAAAATATGTTCAGTGAAATGGAGATCGTAACAGTTTCCCTATATTCATCCCTGCAGTATGAAAAATGGACTTAGTTAAAGATGTTGATATGTGTTCAGTAAAAATAATGGAAACATATTAAAAAATAATCCTTTCGACTAGTTTGAATGATTTATTTGTACGGAAAAAATATCTCCAGGGGGGGGGGTGCAGATAAGTTTGTGTGGGGGGAGGGGGTGAGGTTTGGAAGAGAAATATTTCTTTACCAAAATAGCTTTTTGATAAAACAATACTCTTATACAACATATTTAAAAAAATGGAGAGGCGGTCAGATCTTGGTTAGGGGGGGGGCAAGGGGGAGGCGCTGGGCTTCCACCTGTACCTCTCCTGTTTAATCTTATGCACAGCAACCTAATTCTAGTTTTGATTTGCATTTGAACTGCCCCTAAAATTAAAAACAATCGTTCAAGTTTATTGTTCAAGAGTACGTACTGGGTTAAATACTAGTTACACCCTCCGGATGCGATGATAATACATAAATATGATTAATCTTAAGCTGATCTTACTAGAATATTATAAAAAATGCAGAAAAACCCAAAACAGTATTATTGGCCACCACTTTCTATGGAGCTGCCCCAAAGTGGGTTCGTCAGATAAGACCAAAGATCTCATTCGTCTTTGCAACGTGGTTCACAGACAGTACCAACGTACTGGGCTGCCTGCACTCAAAACCCGTTGCAATCGCTTGACAAAAGTAATCCAGGCCAGAATGGTGGACCTTAGAAATAGTGATTTTTCCAATAAGATCCGCGCTCTCCCAGACTGTGCTAAGCTGTTCTGGAAATTCACCAAAATTCTAAAATCCAAGCCTCGACCCATGCCACCTTTGATCCCATTAGACATCAATGGCTATCGCTTGATAACTCCTGTAGAGAAGGTCGCCGAAATAGGTCGTCACTTTGTCAGCTCGCACATTCGTCGAAAGAACATCATCAGTCCACACGAAGCAACCGTTGACGAGCACACTAACAACATCCATTTTATTGGAGAGTTGCGCTAAAACCCATCACCTCAAACTTGAACAGGTCCAAAACAAATTCCTGAGGATGATCCTCAACACCCCTCCCAGAACACGAACTTCTGAAGTCCATCGTCTACCGGTATCAAAACACTACATGAGCGCTTTGGTGAGTGCAAAGAGAGGTTCAGGGTCCATTACAACTTTTCGGACAAGTTAGCGATACGGTCGCTTGTCCCAAATTAAGTTTTCGATTTCATGCTTTGGATGGCTGTTTGAATCTCTAGCAGTGATGGAGCCTCGGTATTGACGCGTGTTATGCGTCGGATCCTAGGCAGATCATGCAGATGTTGGTACTTGAAAAAGTTGTTCAAATAGCTTGAACCAGCGTTTCAGCTTTTCAATAACTGACCATTCGCGTATTTCCCAGGCATCGCATCCTTGCATTCATCTTCGCTCCGCTTACGTCTTCTTCTTATTCTTCTTCTTCTTCTTCTTATTGGCATTACATCCCCACACTGGGACAGAGCCGCCTCGCAGTTTAGTGTTCATTAAGCGCTTCCACAGTTATTAACTGCGAGGTTTCTGCATTCGTATATCATGAGGCTAAAACGATGATACTTTTATGCCCAGGGAAGTCGAGACAATTTCCAATCCGAAAATTGTCTCCGGCATCGGGAATCGAACCCAGCCACCCTCAGCATGGTCTTGCTTTGTAGCCGCGCGTCTTACCGCACGGCTAAGGAGGGCCCCTACGCTTACGTATTATGTTAAATACTTTCCGAAATTTTGTCTAATCCGGAGTGACTCGTGTCAAATTTCACCATTTGATGGTCGGTTTAGCGTGGAACTGCTCCCCAAAACAGTTTACAAAAATGAAGGCTTTCCCTTTCATCCAATGTTTGTAGCAGTAACGTAACACGAGATGGAAAACGAACTTCCATCCGGGCGAACTGCTTCAAATGGTTTCACTGGACTTAAAAACCGGGACAAATAGTTTAACATTATTATTTTCGGTCGAATTCGCGTTCCTCTCAACCCCCACCATCGCCGCATCGGAGCAGAGATCGCGGCGAATCACGATGTGGCCATTCCGGGTGGATTTTTTTTATTTCCCGTTCATTTCCAACCGGAGCACCCACCTACAAAGTGAGTGGATTTTTGGTGTTTGGTTCCTTTGCCTCCGCTTCGATGGTAGAGCAGTACGTATTTGCTCGCAATTCACGTGCGAGTGAAATATTTGCATTACATTTATGTGAAATGATGCTTCAATATTTATTGCGTTTTCGGGTCCGCCCGGGAATAGTCGGAAGTTGTCTGCATTCCCTGGTGGAGTTTCGTTCCGTTAGGAGGTGGGAAAGGCGGTGGGTGTTCCTCTATGACGCTCGGTGGAGGGCAGCTCCCAATAAGTTTACCCCAGCATTATGAGTGATGATTGCAAACATAGATGGCGTGCCGATGATGTGGTGGGTGTGTACACTGTGTGCAGTGTGCATTGCGCGGTAGGCATAATGTTTATTGAGCGTATGGAATGTGGAGTGCAAATGTTTCGCCATCGTCGTTTTTTGGGGGATGCAATTGTGATCGATGATGGAGGATTGTTTGCTTGTTCAATTCGAAAGCTTGTGCTACTGTTGAAGTTGATTGAAATCATTGGATAAGCAGCATTTCGTTTTTTCGACGGAAATCAGGATAATTGGTGGTTATGATTGAAATTTATGTGTGCTTGAGGATAGCATAGCAATTATTGATTCGTTAATAGAATAGTTGAAGTACTTTCGAATTATTCTTCTAGGTCGACCGCTCAAAGAGCTGTATGTTTTTTGCCACCCTTGGACGAGAAATGTGAAATGAACTTGTTATCAGCAAGTCCCAAAAATCATTCAGATTATCTTTCATATAAAGCCAAACACATTAGAATAGTAGCATTTGCTCAAACCAATTCGTCCCCTTCAAAACCACGCTCATTCAAACAACGTATACTTAGGTACCGCTCACCCTTTTCAAATTTTTCTTCAGTGAGCTTGCGTAAATGGTTTTCTTATAAGGAAGATTAATGATGGTAAAATATGTTCCATGATCATTAGCTTCGTCACCAATGATAACGACAGCATCGTTAGACATTTCTCATCACCGCTTTCTTCAAAACGGATCTCAATTTATCCTCCGATTTATTATGGAATGAAAGTAACACTCAACCAATGAGTAACAGACGTTTTCACAATTTGTAATGCGTTATTCGTCACGAATATTTTTCAAAATAAATTTATCCTCAAACTATATTATGTAATTTTATTATCAAAACTTTCCAAGATACATACTAGCCTATGTACATCTGAAATATGTGATTGGGTCAATTATTACCTTGCAACTTTGTGAATATGTGTTCACATATTTATACTCATAAAGGTCAGGTCAGATTGGGTTGATCAAATACTTTACCTGTAAAGAAAGAATTAAGAAATGGATAATGGAGTAAAACATGCGAAAACATGAATAATTTGACAATAAATTTTCGAAACAGATAATATTGTTCTTATTGTTGTTATTATCACCCTACTACAACACATGGAACGCATTCGTCATTATCTACAGAGACCAATGTGAGTATTTCCCAACGCATGGTAATAAGTCATTGTATTCGCTTTCATTTGAAAATCGAATCGTATTCGTATTCTCGTTCAGTATAAAACAAAAGTATTAGATTACCAACGAATGTCACGTGTTTGAATAAGAAGTTTCTCAACGAAGTTAATCAGAATAAATGTGCTTACAACGGACAAACATGTCACTTTTATTGATTCCTTCATCATAATTCCACCCGTATTAGCCACAAGCCACAAACATTCGGAAGTAAACCATGTTACCAATTCCACTCCACGCACAGACATCGGAACCGAATAGTTATTCACTTCACGAACACGGAACGAACGGTGTGGCCCACCGCCGAAGCCATCGTTACCGAGCGTACCTTCCGTTCCGTCCGAACTCAAATTGGCGAGATCTGGCCGTTGCGGGCTAGCTCGCCCGCTGCAGCTGCCACCGCCGTCTCGTGAACCTCTCCTGTTGCTGGTGGCCGTGGTCTTGGCCGGATCATTATCATAATCAGATTCCTTGGGCGATTGATGGCATTGCTGAATGGTGCCGCCCAAGTCTGCCCGCACCGGATATTCAACGTGAGCTGAGTCGTAAAAATGGCCCACCGCCGCCGGACTGCCACGGCTGGCCCCGGCGCTGTCGTTTGGGATTTCATGACTCTCGAGCAAACGGCAGCAGCCCTCGTCAGTTAGTGCTGGTGTCTCTAGTTGAGTTGCAAATGAATTCACGTCCACCGGTGACGGATCTGCGCCATCAGTTATTCGTACTGCTTTGCCAATAGCGGCTGTGGCATCTGCGTCTTGCATCGCTACTGGCTGGGTGGCTGCATAGTGGAAGGAGTTTTTAGAACATTGCGACGAAAATTGATACCATCAAAATTTTAAGAGTTATGATGCCTTCAAAGGGGTATAGAATAATTAAAACATGTACGAAAATCATCAAAATAAATTTTCTAGCGAAATTTTTTATTTTTAATTCCGCAGATATTTCATTGAAAATTCCAAACATTTTCCTTTAGACCATCTAAAGATATTCTCGTGGAAATTTCTCAAAAATGTTATTGAAAATTCTAAGAATTTTCCGTTGAACGTCAAGCCAAGTCAAGTTCAAGTCAAGGTCAAGTCAACGTCAAGTGAAGGTCGAGTCAGATCAAATCGATTCAAGTCAAGTCAAGATCAAATCGAGTCAAGTCGAGTCAAGTCGAGTCAAGTCGAGTCAAGTCGAGTCAAGTCGAGTCAAGTCGAGTCAAGTCGAGTCAAGTCGAGTCAAGTCGAGTCAAGTCGAGTCAAGTCGAGTCAAGTCGAGTCAAGTCGAGTCAAGTCGAGTCAAGTCGAGTCAAGTCGAGTCGAGTCAAGTCGAGTCAAGTCGAGTCAAGTCGAGTCAAGTCAAGTCAAGTCGAGTCAAGTCGAGTCAAGTCGAGTCAAGTCGAGTCAAGTCGAGTCAAGTCGAGTCAAGTCGAGTCAAGTCGAGTCAAGTCGAGTCAAGTCGAGTCAAGTCGAGTCAAGTCGAGTCAAGTCGAGTCAAGTCGAGTCAAGTCGAGTCAAGTCGAGGCAAGTCGAGTCAAGCCGAGTCAAGTCGAGTCAAGTCGAGTCAAGTCGAGTCAAGTCGAGTCAAGTCGAGTCAAGTCGAGTCAAGTCGAGTCAAGTCGAGTCAAGTCGAGTCAAGCCGAGTCAAGTCGAGTCAAGTCGAGTCAAGTCGAGTCAAGTCGAGTCAAGTCGAGTCAAGTCGAGTCAAGTCGAGTCAAGTCGAGTCAAGTCGAGTCAAGTCGAGTCAAGTCGAGTCAAGTCGAGTCAAGTCGAGTCAAGTCGAGTCAAGTCGAGTCAAGTCGGGTCAAGTCGAGTCAAGTCGAGTCAAGTCGAGTCAAGTCGAGTCAAGTCGAGTCAAGTCGAGTCAAGTCGAGTCAAGTCGAGTCAAGTCGAGTCAAGTCGAGTCAAGTCGAGTCAAGTCGAGTCAAGTCGAGTCAAGTCGAGTCAAGTCGAGTCAAGTCGAGTCAAGTCGAGTCAAGTCGAGTCAAGTCGAGTCAAGTCGAGTCAAGTCGAGTCAAGTCGAGTCAAGTCGAGTCAAGTCGAGTCAAGTCGAGTCAAGTCGAGTCAAGTCGAGTCAAGTCGAGTCAAGTCGAGTCAAGTCGAGTCAAGTCGAGTCAAGTCGAGTCAAGTCGAGTCAAGTCGAGTCAAGTTTAAGTCAAGTTCAAGTCAAGTTCAAATCAAGTTTAAGTCAAGTTCAAGTCAAGTTCAATTTAAGTTCAATTCAAGTTCAAGTCAAGTTCAAGTCAAGTTCAAGTCAAGTTCAAGTCAAGTTCAAGTCAAGTTCAAGTCAAGTTCAAGTCAAGTTCAAGTCAAGTTCAAGTCAAGTTCAAGTCAGGTTCAAGTCAGGTTCAAGTCAGGTTCAATTCAAGTTCAAGTCAAGTTCAAGTCAAGTTCAAGTCACGTTCAAGTCAAGTTTAAGTCAAGTTCAAGTCAAGTTCAAGTCAAGTTCAAGTCAAGTTCAGCTCAAGTTCAAGTTAAGTTCAATTCAAGTTCAATTCAAGTTCAAGTCAAGTACAAGTCAAGTTTAAGTCAAGTTCAATTCAAGTTCAATTCAAGTTCAAGTCAAGTTCAAGTCAAGTTCAAGTCAAGTTCAATTCTAGTTCAATTCTAGTTCAAGTCAAGTTCAAGTCAAGTTCAAGTCAAGTTCAAGTCAAGTTCAAGTCAAGTTCAAGTCAAGTTCAAATCAAGTTCAAGTCAAGTTCAAGTCAGGTTCAAGTCAGGTTCAAGTAAAGTTCAAGTCAAGTTCAATTCAAGTTCAAGTCAAATTCAAGTCAAGTTCAAGTCAAGTTCAAGTCAAGTTCAAGTCAAGTTCAAGTCAAGTTCAAGTCAAGTTCAAGTCAAGTTCAAGTCAAGTTCAAGTCAAGTTCAAGTCAAGTTCAAGTCAAGTTCAAGTCAAGTTCAAGTCAAGTTCAAGTCAAGTTCAAGTCAAGTTTAAGTCAAGTTCAATTCAAGTTCAATTCAAGTTCAATTCAAGTTCAAGTCAAGTTCAAGTCAAGTTCAAGTCAAGTTCAAGTCAAGTTCAATTCTAGTTCAATTCTAGTTCAAGTCAAGTTCAAGTCAAGTTCAAGTCAAGTTCAAGTCAAGTTCAAGTCAAGTTCAAGTCAAGTTCAAGTCAAGTTCAAGTCAAGTTCAAGTCAAGCTCAAGTCAAGTTCAAGTCAAGTTCAAGTCAAGTTCAAGTCAAGTTCAAGTCAAGTTCAAGTCAAGTTCAAGTCAAGTTCAAGTCAAGTTCAAGTCAAGTTCAAGTCAAGTTCAAGTCAAGTTCAAGTCAAGTTCAAGTCAAGTTCAAGTCAAGTTCAAGTCAAGTTCAAGTCAAGTTCAAGTCAAGTTCAAGTCAAGTTCAAGTCAAGTTCAAGTCAAGTTCAAGTCAAGTTCAAGTCAAGTTCAAGTCAAGTTCAAGTCAAGTTCAAGTTCAAGTCAAGTTCAAGTCAAGTTCAAGTCAAGTTCAAGTCAAGTTCAAGTCAAGTTCAAGTCAAGTTCAAGTCAAGTTCAAGTCAAGTTCAAGTCAAGTTCAAGTCAAGTTCAAGCTCAAGTCAAGTTCAAGTCGAGTTCAAGTCAAGTTCAAGTCAAGTTTTAGTCGAGTCTAGTCGATTGACAGCAGTGAAGAAAATTAAATTAAATCTATTATTTATGATCGCATATTTATGACAATCTCTTATTTTTTTGATAATTTTTAGCTTCTTTAAACATTTTTTTGCGTGGTATCGCCCCGAATAGGCTTTCGACCACTTTTTCTATAACACATTGTCTGAAGAAGACTCCGAACGGGTTATTCGTGTGATACAAGGATTAAAATAAAAATGAATCAAATCTTTCTCACAGACAAATGTTCATGAAGGCATCCAAACACTTATTTTTGAGGTTTCAATTCACGTCTTGCTCGTTATTGTATGTTCCCGTAGTCGTACTCGCATCGGTAATTTGAAACATCTGATCTGAACTATTCGCAAAGGTAAAATTTTGTTCGATAAATTGCGTCACACTGTGCGCCGTACAAAACTGAACCAGCCGTAGCTTAGTACGATTACGAGCCCTACTTTGACCACTGTGCATCGTGGGTGGACACAGCCGGGTGTCCATGATTGGAAGCCGACTCACGCTTTTCGGAATTTAAATATGCGTCATTTCTCGTGTGGTCATCGACGCTGGGGGCTGCCGACGGATGCTTGTTAGTACTGTCATCTTGACCAAAAGTGGAACCGTCGCGGACCGTGTCCGGGGAAGTGGCATGTAGGTCCGCCAACGCAAAGCGTGGATCGATCATGAACAGTCCGTGCTGGTGGTAGACGTCCAGTGGATTCCAGTTGAAAATGGCAACGTTGGTGAAAATGTCCTCCTGATTGCGCCTCTTGCTCAAGTAATTGTCTATCATGTCTTTGGAATCGTCATCCGAGCGATGGTGCTGCCCGGACTCCAGCTGTGGTCTTTTCTGCTCATTGGAATTCAGATCACATTTCTCGACTCGAAAGCTCTCATCGTCACTATTTTCTTGATGCCAACCAGAGCTGCCGGCATCATCTTTCCTTAAATCCGGCTTAGAAGGCAAAGTTTTGCTCCCCGTACCAGATTCCACTACTAAGCCATGGTTGGTTTCGCCAACCACTTTCGTGGCACTACTATTGTCATCATCGTCAGCTAATAAATTAATTAAATTATCGTCATTTATCTCGACAATTTTTGCCTCCTCACGTTCGAGGGCTAACGGCAAATCCCCGGCACAAGATGCCGGATTTTGCCGCAGAACAAGTGTCTTCGAGAATGTCAGCAAATCATCGAGTACGGCATCAATCAGGGGAATGTTCTCCACTAAATCGACCGGCGGCGGCCCCGGCTGGGGTTGATGCTCGAGTGCCGCAGTGAATTGATCGAAAACGTCCTGATGGCGCTGCTCCGGAGTGTGGTCGTCGGCCTCGGCATCCATGGTGCGGGGCGGACTCGGGTAAGGGGTCGGTATCCGTGCCGGGGTTGGTGACCGATGCTGGTCTACTGTTGTTCGGGGTGGGCCAATATTTCCGTTTTCGAAACGGACCCACCGCCGGTAGGATGACTCTTGAGGTGGTTCGTTTCCGGCTGGAACTGAATTAGGCTTCATTAGAATAGAATTGATTGGTTTGAGCTCTATTGGCTTATGTAGATGAGTGCATAGATGGACACCGAAGTAAGTTGAGTATGAGAAGAGTGTTTGGGAAAACATAAACTTCGATGGATGAGACTATTTTAGAGCGTGTTCCATCTTGATGAATGACATATTGATGTATTTGGATTTTTCAAAACTATGCTATCTGCGGGTGGAATAATAAATTGTCGAGATCGTATTCAAAAATGCTCTATGCAAAAAACGCACTTTTAAGAAATTCAACATAGCGTATAGATTTTTTTTTATCTCAGAGACTTAGGGGAACTGGGGGTAGGACGCCCACGTTAAGGAAAATGCCATTTTTATCAATGAAAACCACCATTTCAGCCAGTTTTCATCAGCGCATACTGAAGAACAGCATATCTGCGACTGACTACCGATAACAGATATCTAATTGTCCATTTTATTGCACAGAAATTTGATTTTTAAAAAGCACCCGAAAAAAAAATGATTTTGAAACCATGCGGGGTGAGATGCGCCAGTGGATGGGTTAAAACGCGCATGTGCTTATCGTACTGATTTTCATTTTAATTGCCTACATTAAGGCAATTAACCGAATATTTCAGCTGTTTCGGTCATACGAAATGAGCATGAGCGTACTGCCCCACCGACCTCAGAAGTTTGAAGGCCCATAAACTCGTTTTAAAACCATTTTTGACGACGATTTCGTGTGGAACATAAAGAACACGAGTAAGCAGCATGGCTCATGGCTCAATTATTAATTTATCAATGTATAACAGCGACAGAAAGACTAAATTCCACCGAGCTAGAATTGCATCAAAACACGCAAAAATCGTTTTTTCGAGTTTTTCATGTATAACTAGAGAAAAATCATGAAATATATGTATCCAATGGCAATATTTTTCATTGCTTTATCGTATAGACTATTGAAAATAATCAAAATGGGGATATTTAACTTTATTCAGGGGTGGCGCGTTTTAACCCCTATGGGCGTGCTACCCCCACTTCCCCTACTAAGTATCGTATAGAGTTACTATCAATATAGGAAGTAATGACAAATGGAGCATTTTCCGTAAATTAGAAAACTGTTAGATAGCGAAAAAGCACGGACGAATGACAAAGTGAAATTGTTGAGTACGTCCTCAATAAGCACAAAATCAGTGTGCAATGATCAGAGGTCGCATTGACTGAATACCTTACATAAAATCCAGTGAACAATTCTCCGGTTCACGAAAAGATTTCTCATTATTGAGGCAGGAGTCGAACCCACGCTACACAGCATGAAAACGCACACGGACTGAGGTGCATTTACATAAACGAACGACCATTCATTTCCATCAAACTCGGAACCGAACATATTGAACTTTATATTCATGACTTCTTCGAACCCGAAGTAACCAATAACTAATTTGATGTAAGTATTTATACAGTCTTGTACTTGATGAATATTCAATCTCATTTCTTATTGCCATCATTGGCTAGATCCAAAACAAATCGTATTAGATGTCATCATTCACACTACCCATTTTCTGCATTTCCACCTTCACATTTTTCAGCATGGTGTGAATTTAAAATCGACGATCATTTCCAACATTTAGTTAAAAGTCCAACGAAAAAGTATAGCATCATACGTCAAACGGCGAGTATTTTCAAAGGCACATTCAATCGTTCAAAGTGAACAGCCAATCGATGAAAGTTTGCTTCGAGTTGTTGAATCATTTGTGTCGTGTCTCCTTGATGCAACGCAATGTGGTGTCGTGTTGTGTGGTGGCGACTATTTACAATCTGCCCAATCCAACCTACCGTTTCTCGGCGTGTCATCATAATTTTCCACCTGATTCGCTTTTCGCTGCTGCTGCTGCTGCTGTGGCGATTTAGGCGCATCATTTTCCGGTGGTTCTTCAACCTCTCTCAACGTTTCAATGCTGGTTGCCGAACTACGCCGACAGTGGCACTCGGGACATAGGGTGCTACTGCTGCTGCAAACGCTACCGGCGCTGCCATCTGGCGTTCCACTGGGTGACCGTTTCTTACACGGCCGGCAGCGATGGCAATGCTGGCGCTTGTGAAAATCGCCGTCCCACAGGTCAAATCGCTGAAATTCCTCCGATCGTGCATCATACGGACCGAAAATATACTCCCCGTCGGTGAAGCTCACAAAGCGGCTGCTATTTTCGGATTCTTCTGGCGGTGGAGGTATTGGCGGGGGAGTGGAGTCTGACATCGGTACATTCGCTGTGACGCTGCAATTAGGGGAGGTAGTCGAATGCACCAATCATTTGCGAAAAACAATTTCTAGAGTAAGACTGAAATCGTCTTTCGAATAGGAATAGAGCTTTGAAGTAAGAAATTGTTAATTTTAAACTTATTTACCTTTTTAGGACTTTCTCACGTCATACGGGTCATAATTTCCAGTAGTACAAAAGATCAGTGGAAATATGTTCGAATACAAGAAATTTAGTACGTAAAGAAGCGGCATATACCTAACGAAAGGTTCAATATCAATATGTATATCTATTTATATGAAAACTAGTTTGCCAATACTTTAATGCTATTTAACTCACGAGCGGGATTTGCACGATTTCTTTATTAATCGATTCGTCAGTGATTGAGATTCAGCAGTGTTTATATACAGGGGCTAGACAAAAAGGTTGAGATAGGCAAAATTTTGTTGAAATTCAAATCAGCATAACTTTGCGTCGAATAATTCGATTTTGATAAAACTGGGACCATCGGAAGTAGAAACTTTAATAGTATTCCATCTCTATCTAAAACCTCAGATTGGCACGTGCTATAGCAAAACAAGCCGTCAACTCTGTGCACTCAGAAGACTTCCCGCTGGTCTTCCAGGCAAGGTTGTAAAAAGAGAAACATTATGAGTACATGTCAGTCGATCAAGAGGCCAAGAGGAAACTATGGGAAGACTTTCTCGACTCTACTTCGGAATACTTCCTCGGGAATACTTCGAAACATTAGTTTCGGTAAGCGAATATCCACCTGAGTTCCAGAGGACTATCGTAGCCAGATCCTCATCACTGAAAAACTTCCGAGTTCCCCCGGATTTATCGAACTCCCTGCTAATCCATTCTTTCACAGCTGTCAAGCTGTCTTTTGCCCTGTCTAAAGTCGTCAGGTCCAGATAGGATAGGGTACCCCATGCTAAAGAACCTCCCTCCTCCTGCAAAAATACTGTTTCTCGAATTGATCAACCAGGCTTGGTCTGACCAAATCTTCCCTGATGAGTGGCGGCGAAGTTTCGTTATCCCAATCCCGAAAACCAGCGTTTCCTCTCGGGACGTTTCGAGATTCCGCCCAATCTCGCTGACCTCCTGCGTATCCAAGGTCGTCGAGGGGTTGGTGAACCGCCGGCTATGGGAAAATCTCGAAACAGATGGCAGATTCGGTGTTTGGCAGCACGCCTTCCACCCAGGCTATCGAACGGGCTCCCACTTAGCGTCCCCGTCCTACAGGACGCCTTCGAGAAGGGACCTAGTATCCCTCCAAATTTCGAAGGGGTTCAACAGGACATGGTCGCCTTTAGCTGAGCAACTGGGATTTCTCCGGCAACATTCTGGCTTTTGTTCGGAATTTTCTAACATGTCACTTCTTCCAGGTACTCATTGGAAATCAACTTTTCCTCATAACCATGAACTGTGTGTTTCGCTTCCTACCTCCAAACATCTACATTTATATATATATAAATATATATATATATTAGGGTGGTTCAAAAAATCGATTTTGCTCCACAGTGCTTATCTGATTCTTTACCATGTTCTGAGTGTCCTCTAAAAATTTGAGCTCATTTGGATTAAAACTGATTTAGCACAAGCCGTTTCAAGTTTGCATGCAAATTAGTATGGGGAAATTTATTTTTTCATTATACTGTTCATGACGCTTCACCATCAAGCGCATGTTAAAAGAAAACCTACATAGCTAAAAGGAATGCTCAACAGCTTCCACTCAGTGAAAACCGCATCTCAATTAATCGTTCCAATAATTAGTAATCGAATTTAATCTATACCGTGGTTTTCTGGAGCTAATTGCATAACTCATCAACAGGCAACATTGCTGCTCGTGGCGCGAAAGATAGCACACACAAATTCAGGCTACTATGTTGCACTGCACATTTCAGTGATGCCCTCAAAGAAGTTTAACGATCATGACTAAAGATTCGCAACCTGTCTTAAAATCGATTACACCCGATTCTTTTTTTACACGGGGGATGCGTTCCGTGTAAAAAAAGTTTTCAGTTCAAAATTTGAAAATCCGTGTAACAAAAGTTTTATGATTTCTCGACGAATAATGCAAAATGGAGCAACTTTGCAAAAATTTTGTATGGGATTTTTTCTACACGGCCGTGTAAAAAAAATCCGTGTAAAAACAGAATCGGGTGTACTAATTATTGGGACGATTAATCAACATGCGGTTTTCGTTGGGTGAAAGCTGTCGAGTATCCCTTTTAGCTATGTAGGTTTTTTTTTTAACCTGCGCCTAATGGGGAAACGTCAATCACAGTATAATGAAAAAATAAATTTCCCCATACTAATTTGTATGCAAACTTGAAACGGCTTGTGCTAAATCAGTTTTAATCCAAATGAGCTCAAATTTTCAGAGGACTGTCAGAACATGGTAAAGAATCAGATGAGCACTGTGGAGCAAAATCGATTTTTTGAACCACCCTAATATATATATATATATATATTAGGGTGGCTCAAAAACACTTTTTCAAATTTTTTGATGGGCCGCCTTATTCGGTTCTATTTGATGCTCTGATGCTCTGGACAAAATTTCAGCCAAATCGGTCAACGTTTGGGCAGTGCTGAACTCGTTGGAAGTTTATATGGAAAAATGTATGCCATGATACTCATTCAGTTCTTGTAAAATAAAATACAGAATGTTATGCTGAAAACCGCGAGAAGACGACATTCTGTTGGTTGTCGTCGGTGACACTCCAGCACGCACGCGGATAAAAGCCCAATCCGCCGTTAGTGCCGTTCTCCGAAACTCCGGTGGGATTTTCCATGACCGCCAGCAAGTAAGTCCGTGGGCATGTTTGCAGAGGGCGACAACAGCTATCCGGTCCGAACATAAAATTAGTTTAATACCACATACCCAACCGAAAAATAGTAAAGGTGCTGGGAGTCTCCATCGATCGGGGGCTCACTTTCCTGCCGCATTTCCGTGAAGTCAAGGTCAACTGCAGAACTAGAGTTAATCTAATTAGAACCTTATCCAAACCACACAGAACCAACAAAAGAGTACGGATTGGTCAGGCTATCATCGATAGTCGTCTTCTCTACGGCCTCAGCTGCTGATCCCACCGTAACCTCATAGATACTTTGTCAACGACCTTCCATCAGTAAATTAGAGCCGTTTCTGGGTTACTATCATGCACACCAGTTGAGCAGGCATCTTGCTTTTCTACCATCGTGTGCTGGCAACAATCTGCCAAATTCCCCGCGACCACGTCTGAAGAACATAGGATCTCTCTCCTTGTCGAACGGCAGGGTTGGTCATTTCTCACACTTCGTCTTGAAATGTGTAGAGAATTTACAAATAAAGAGAAGTGTATTGATTCACACTCGAGAGCGTTCACACGTACGTGTGATTGAAGCCAAGAGAAACATGATCGATAAAGAGTGAGAACATTTTCGGTCGCGTGTGTTTTGATATTGTGTACAAAATGGCCTATGTTTAGGCGCTCACAACAGCGTATTTACATGGAAGATTTAGAATATAGCCTAAATGTATGCATTTTGGTAAACAGCAAATTACCATTTTCCTGTACTCTTTACACTTGTGGACTTGTGCGACGAAGAGTGGATACTACGCACGCTCCTTCATATAAAGATAAAGTGTATTTCTGCACAATACACTCGGTTAACAGATCGAGAAAAGAGAAGTTTTTACACCTTCTCTTGAATACTCCTCAGAGCGAACCAACCCTGTCGAACGGGACAGGATACTGCACACGATGGCCGGCGTCGGCCTCCCCCCAGTGACACGAGTCCACTGGCATGGAGCGAGGAGCTGGCACTACTCTACAGCTACATAGCTAGAAACTTCCGCAGAGGTGATAACTCAGAGGCGCTCAAGAGGTCGGTAGCCGAACTTTTATATGGAAAGTTGTAGCCGTCACGTAGCGATCCGTATCAAAAAGCTCTACAGCTACATAGCTTAAGCGCCACTCCAAGGGAGACCACGACCCAATTGAATTTGCCCGGATGAGACTCTTTCAAGGCAAGTCCGTTTAAATTTTCCCAGTATGGATTTATGGATCGGTCTAGTCAGCACTAACGAAACGTGCCAAATTGGGTCCACCCCATCTTTACATCAATACGGTAGAGCCATACACTCAAAGAGTCGGTGAGAGCCCAGTACCTAATACACTCTAAGCTTGAGTGACGCTCTCATCATCGGCACACGTTTAAATTGATTAACACAAGTTTGTGTTCCATTCCCACAAAACTGGGCCCTCCTGGACATATTATGAGTAACTGCCATGTTACTAGTTTTAGTGTAACTGACGGCGAACAATTTTCGTTGAGTTCATTTCACACAAGTGGGAGCAGTTGGAAATCAGACCTAACCTCAAATGTATGTTTGAGTTTCAAGTTGATGTTGAAGGAAGCCAACTTTTCCATATTGGAGTAATATAGATTCGAAGGCTTCTCCAATTGTTTCAATGATCAAAACAAAGTGATAGCGTCGCGCTCGGGTGCGATTTTTTTTCTGTGGGCGGGAGATTAAGCCAATCTGGCCGAACAACACATTTGAGAACAAGCACATCACATCACATTTAGAGTACATTTTATCTATCAAGATTGCGGCTTTTTCCTAAACACCGCACACAATACTTTACGCACACTTTTAGGGTCTAACTAGAACTACTAGAGAACGAACAAAATTTCTTTGCAGTTTATCACCTCAGAATGCAAGTTCGCATTGTTTTCTATCGTGCTGAGGTGATAAATCACAAAGAAATCCGCTGCTTGTCACTTTTATAAAAAAGAGGGGAAGTCGACGAAGAGAATCCTCTCTTGCGACATTCGCCCTTATTCCAGATAGAGCTTGAAATAGTTAATTAAATAATTATATCTAACGCCACTATAGGAAACTCACTCTAGACAATCGAAAAACAAATAAGCAAACGCGGACACTACCAACTCATTAGCTGAACACAGTCGAAATTATTGAATCCTCAGGTCAAAGAAGGTGGGCTCGCACAGACAGCCGGAAACACGTCATTTCCCACCCTTCGTGTACGATCTTTACTTTATTGGCAAAATGGATATTTGAGACGAAAGTTGTGCTGCTTTTCCTCTCCCACCTTATCCGAAAAACAAACGGCCTCGACCTTGAATAGCTTGGCTAATTGGTAGAATGGAAATGGAATCATATTAACTCTTGTCTTCTGCTGGGCAATAAAGATGGTATGTGGAAAAGGCAAATATAAAACACGACTCTACAACACTACCCATAATTCCATTACCCATAATAATATTACCCCGAACGCTACTACCCCGAGTGGTATTACCCCTAATATATTTTTAGTCATCCCGACCAGTAGATAGTAACAGATTTATATCAGACCTTGTTATTTTGTTACAGTAGTTTTTCATAACAGCGGTTGTTATAAAACATGTACCATTAGTAGTTAAAATAACAAAAATTGTAACAAAATCTCTTCTAGTTTTAACAAAAATATTACTAAATATGTTATTTATTGAACAAAAATATAACTCGTTGTGTTACATAGAAAGTGGCGAAAATATAACAAATTATGTTCTTGAAAAGACTATGATTATCCATAATGTAAGCAATTAACTTTGTCCAGCTGGCTCAAGTTTGAATGTAGGTTCAAGTTATACTGTAGGTGGTAATTTCGTTTTTTCCAATTCCTATCTACCAAAAATGTAGGCAATTTTTTTTCGGTAGGAATAAACATAACACATTATGTTATAATCATGTTATGACGATCATGAAATTTTCTTTCCTCCATCTTTGGCAAAGACTTTAGTTTTATAACTATTATTGTCTTTATTTACGATGTTTTCGGCCCTTATCACGTAAAATCCCGTTCTACACCCCACACCCGCACCCTTCAAGAGTCCTGAAGGGTAGGAGGAGATTATGCAGCACGTTCTCATGCACAATGCAGAGAGTCGGAGGCATTTGCGGTCAACGTCAGCATGGCTACAAGGGCAACAAGGTTGAAGTTGTTTCTTTGTCGCTGTAGAAAAAGCAATGAATTATGGATGAAGCATGGTCTTGGAATCAATGAGTGGTTGAGTGGATGAGTTATAGTGAGTGAGTAAGCAAGAGTGAACGAGTGAGTTAAATTTAGTGAGTGAGTATGAGTGAGTAAAAAGGAGCGAGTGAGTAAGAATGAGTGCATGAGTAAAATTGAGTGAGTAAGAGTTAGTGAATGAGTAAGATAGAATCCATAAGTAAGAGTGAGTGAGCGGGTTAAAATTAGAGAGTGGTATGAATGAGCGGGTGAGCAAGGGTGAGTAATTGAGAAAGAGCGAGTGAGTGAGGGAGTAAGAGTAAGTGAGTTAGTAAGAGTGAGAAAGTGAGTAACAGGGAGTGCATGAGTAAAAGTGAGTGATTGAGTAAGTGAGTGTGTGAGAGTGAGTGAGTTAGTGATTGAGAGTAAACAAATGAGAAAATGGATGAGTGAGTGAGAGTGGATGAGTGAGTAAGAGTGGATGAATGAATAAGAGTGGGTGAGTAAGTAATAATAAGCAGGGATCGTAATTCTCACTCATTCTCACGAGCAGATAATGCTCCCTCACAAGGATGTTATCGATCATTTAGTAATCTGCGTTCGATCATTTAGTAGTTGGTCGATAACTCATTCCAGAAGCTAAATTTTAAAATGTGTTGTATGGTGAACTTCTAGTGCGAAGGTCTGCCTAACAGGTCGATGTTTGATTTCCACTATTAACGGAGTTAAGGCACCAGTTACAGTAACTCATGCTAAATGATAACAAAATTTCAATCATTTAGTATAAGTTACTGCTACTAGCTCTATAGCTCCGTTATTAGTGTAATTCAAAGAACAAGTTGTTAGACAGAGTTGTAGAGAAACCTTCGCACTAGAAGCTCCCCATTTAACACATGTTAAAATTTAGCATCTGGAATGTGTTATTGACAAACTACTAAAAGATAAAACGCAGATTACTAAATGATCGATAACATCCTTGCTCCCTCACGCTGATTTTCGAAGAGACATCAGTTTGCGTGAAAAGAAAAACGGTCTGATGGGAGATAACCATTTCTCCCTCACTACTAGCGCCGCGAAAAGTTGATTTGCTCGTTTTCTCACTCCTTTCCTCCTTTTCGTGCCATCACCAATTGCAAAAAGAGTAGCCATTATGGAACAAACAACCTAATCCCTACATGCAGTCGATGTGGCTATAAATAGTGACAGCATCACATTGTCATTTTTGTTGATGTTCTAGGTTCGAATCTCGTTGCGGTCATACAATTTTTGTAATTGCTCACCGAAAATTTTCGCGAAAAGTGAGTGAGGCGTAAAAGTGATGAAATGAAAAAAGAAATTCTTTTCTTCTAATTTGGCTCTAGAGAAAAGAGGGATAGGAGAAAGATGTTTTTCACTACAAACTCCGAAAACGCCTAATTTCGTCTCATCGAAACGAAAAGTACGAACCCTGATAATAAGTGATGAAGAAGTAGTGAGTGAGTATTCTTATCCTTGTGTATGTGTGAGAGAGAGGGAGATCTTGTTTGTCTTCGGGAAGCCGCGTTGACTTAAAGAAGGAATCATCTCCTCTGTCTGCCTTATACCGGGCAAACGTGTCTATTGAAAACAGGCATCATATTGCGAGAAGATAGAAAAAATCGAACCGGAGTCCGATGGTCGACTGTCGGAAAGCTATTCCACAAACGTTAAATCACTTGATGCACGGTAAAACATGTGGGGTTTATTTTTTCGGTGTGAATGTTGGTTATTAAAACCAACAGGAATATGTAACTTTAAACGAGTGTTTTATGCCGCTATATTTTTTAAACAAATTTTATGGTACTTTCAAGGCATTTTGTTATATATTTATGTGGTTTTGAAGCTCTCGAATACTCTTGATATCAAGGAATATCAACGCTTTTCGTACAGTGCATGCCATTTGAAGTTTTCGACACTCAGTCTGCTTCTTCTTTTTCGCTCCACAAAATTAGGGCTCATTCAGAAATTACGTAACGCATAAAACACAGATTTGAACCCCACCCACCCATCCGTGACATGTTTGTAACATTTCTATTATACCCACCCACTCCCATCTGTGACGCATAACGTCTTACTAAAATTTCACAGCAAATGTAAATTGGGATTTTTAGTAAACTCTTCCTTTACTTCCTTCATAGTACATAATAATACGGTCAAATTTGAAATTAATTTGAAATTTAGTTTTTTATATTATTCTATTATCATAAATGTTACCCAACAGAACTAAACAAACCCACCCACCCCCTAGACAAACCGTAACATTTTGTAACGCAATATTGTATTGATAACTTCGGGATGGCTTCCTCTCCTTCGAAAAATGAGCAATATTTGTTCTGCTCAATGACGGAGTCGATGTTGGAGGATGTGGATTGGGTCCAATGTGAAAAATGCAAGCAGTGGGCACATTTCTCATGCGCTGACGTAGATCAGGAGGTTGTAGAAACCGATTGGCGCTGTCAAAAGTGTGTTTCCGTTAGTGCTCAGCTGCTCAAGATTCCGGACACGAGAAGCAAGACGCGAAGTGTCAAGAAATTCAGCCAAAAAGACGATGGAGGGTCCGATCAGGGAGTTGTTTCCGACGCAGATCCAATTGAGAAGCAGTTGGAAGAGGAACAACTCTCCAAGGAAAAGGCCTTTGCAAAGCAGATGGAGGCGCGGAAGAAGCTGCTCGCTAGGCAGAAAGCGTGGAAGGAGGAGCAACTGAGGCAAGAGCGGGAGATGCAGAAACTGGAGTTCCAGGTTCAACGCAAGATGTAGGAGCTGCAACTAGAGCATGAGATAGCAGAAGATGCTAGATGCACAACTCGTCGCGGAGGAGGAGTTCGTCAAGAAGCGGGATGCAATCCGGAACCAGTTCGAGGAAAGCGTCAAACGGGTCAACGCTTTGAAGGACCACCCGGATAAAAATGTACTATTGGTTCAAGAGTGTAAACAATTGAATTACCATACAATGTAAGGTATACAATAGGATACATTGTATCGTGATGGTTGCACAGATTGTATCAACACTGAGGATACAATACATCAACATATTTCTTTGATGTAACAATACTTGCAATTGTTTTTGAAACGTTAGATTCATACGTTGATAACTTATGAAACGTTTCTTTACATTGCATATAAACTATATAACAATATTTCTCGCTTAACTTTTCAAAAGGACCTAAGTAACATTTTTTCATGAATTAATTTGAATAGCGCAATCAACAGAACAACATGAAAGCTATTGATTACAGCATTCAAATTAATTCATGAAAAAAATGTTACTTAGGTCCTTTTGAAAAGTTAAGCGAGATTTGCCTCATAGCGCCAAATATGCATTTGTTCCTTTAAATTGCATTGTTGAACAGTGAAGCTGTCACAACTGAGAAATCAAAAATCGTATTGTTTTACTATACAAATACAATACAATCCATTGTATTTTGAACAGTTTTGTTCGGATATTTCAACAATATATTAACCATACACTCTATTGTGTGACGAAAAAAATGTATGGAAAAATCTCAGATTTTGTATAGTTACGATACTTAACAACCCGTACATTCTATTGCGAAAACTTCATTTACATTTGAGTAAATGGTTCATTACAATGCATTCTAATGTATTTCTATGGTTTCATTTACAATATAATCTATTGCCAATTTAATTTTACAATATAATCTATTGCCAAAACTCGGTAACCCCTGAATAATCCGATGCTAGTGCAGGAGCTAGTTGACAAGCTACCGCCAAGCTTCAAGTTGGATTGGGTCCGATATAAGCGAGGAAAACAAAACTGAGAATGTTCACAAATTTCATGAACGAATTAGTTTACGACGTTTCAGAAGCAGCCGAATTTTTTTTTGCTCTCGGTAAACGACCACTCGAGATCTTTGCGAGAAAACCGCAGAAAAGAGTTTGTTCATATGCACGAGTATGAACAGGAACAAAGCGATGAATCCGCAAATGAGTCATGGCGACTAAATTGCTGGATTTGTAGAAGAACGGATCACCTGACCTGGACTTGTGAGAAATTCAAAGCAATGAGTATTGTGCACAGGCTAAGAGAGATCGAGAGGCAAAACATTTGCGAGGTCTGCTTGACAGAATACGCCAATGGTGGGTGCTATTCGACCACGCGGTGTATGGTGAACGGATGTCGAGGAAATCACCATCCTCTTCTGCATCAAGTAGAAGAGTCGGTACAGCTGCAGAAAGTTAAGTCCGGCCATTCGGTAATTTTTCGTACGATACCGGTAACGCTATATGCAGGAAAGCGTCAATTTGACACCGTCACATTTCTGGACGAAGGATCATCTGCTACGCTAGTGGATGATGCCGTGGCCAAACCACTGAAGGCAGATGGTACTCCTGAGCCACTAATGGTACGTGGACAGGAAACATCAACCGTTTCGAAAACGAATCGAGAAATATACAGTTGATGCTGTCTGCAAGAGGTTCCAACCGGAGATTTCCTTTGACCAACGCTAGAACGGTGTCTGCACTACAGGTCCCGTGATGGATGGAACGCTACACACATCTGGCGGACGTGCCGATGAAAGAGTTTTCGATGGAAATGCCAACGATTCTATTAGGATTGGACAACCTACATTTGTTAACACCATTGGAGTCACGCGTGGGTAAGTCGAATGAACCGATTGCCGTGCGCTCGAAAATCGATTGGACAATTTATGGTTTGGAAGAAAGGAAGCGGAGAAACCCGGAGATGGACGGAGACCGAAAGGAAAGCTATACTAATAAATCGGAAAACCTAAAACCGATATTAAAATCCTTCGGCGGCTCGAGATCACCGCAAGCAGAAAATGTGGCTTATGTTGAGGATAATTCCAATTGGAATTTCTGTGTCCAGGGATTGGCGGAAGAACCCTTATTTTCCGGATATGGTAATAACCGACAAACGTGGATACGAACCAGTACCGAAACGTACAAGCAAGCCGGAGCGAATCTGGCCGTGATGCAAGTTAGAGGAAGTAAGCCGGAAATGGCCTCCGGGGCAGAGTTACGGGCCGGAGAATGTTCTGGCGACACTGCATATACGCAGCCAAGTCACGATCAGCGTTTGGCTAACAAAACAGGTTCTTCAATTTTTCCGTGTTGGGTGATAGTTGACAGACAGAGGAGGAAGAAAAAGGTGAGCAAAAAGTAAAAGTAGATATAACAGGAACATAAACAAAAGTTAGAAATTGAAAGTGAATAATATTTATGGATAAATGAAAAGTTGAGAAAGGGTGTAGATTGAAGAAATTATAGTATATAAAGTTGCATAAATCTGGTCATACGATCACATCACGCATACCGTAAGTAGATCGGGAACACGAAATAAATGTGAATTGAAATTATGCTTCAATGAACAGCTGCACAATACGGGTGCAAGGCAGTACAGTAGTGCTCAATCATTTCTGAACAATCTACATAACAGAAGGACGAACATTCGACACACATTATTTTGCTGGGCAGACGGCTGTGCGGATTTTTGCCGAGCTGCAGAATTAAAAACTGAGTGTGTACGTCTGGAAGTGGTAGCGGATTGGTCAACCGCGACGATTCGCTGGAAAGCAGCGAAGAAAGGGGGAAGGGGCTTGAGGAAAAAAAATATCATGTGCGATAATGCCATCAAATTCGAAGGACCTAAAGGAGTTGCGCTTTTCATGACCAGAAGTCCGTCCATCCGAAGATAAAGAATCTAGAGCCTGCGCAGTTGAGCTAAGATCATGTTCAACATTCCTATTGTTTGGCAAGTTGAGGAGATTTTGAATTCGCACTTACTAAAGAAGCGACATCAACGATTACGATTTCTGGATATTTCATCCTGACAGCAGTCTCAAGATATCAAGCAACAGCCTAGGCGAAAGTAGAAGGCCCAATACCTTGCACAAGTGAACAAAGATGCACAATGCCATCCAGATCGTCACTTAAGTTTTAGTCAAGGATTATAATCTCCACAACTGAAATTGAGTTTAGATCAAGTGGCAGAAATCTAAACCAATGTGGATGGAAACGTTGGATGAAGTGGGCCAACGGTCATGACCCTTGATAATCTAACAGAGGCTGTCTCTTAGACAATATCGAAATAAACATGTGTCTACAATTGAAGTTGTAGTTGCATGGTACCCGTCTTACGCAATTGAATAGCTCGTTTTGGAAGGGTTCGTAGTAGAATTGTAAAATATGCCCTCCGATATTAATCGCGATTTTATACACAAAATATACGCAGCGTCGTAGCTTGTGGTTGGTCGGGTTGACCCCCGTCAAGGGCGCCTAACCTCAGGGAAACGCTGAAATCAAGATTTACGGCATGAGCAACAGGACAATTTTACTAGTTACAGGGCCAATTAATAACCGACTACAAATTCCAAAGGTTTATGGTGAGGATGCTTTGAGTATTATACAGAGAAAAAATAATATGTCGTGGAAAAGTCGGGGAAAAATAAAAGGAACTCCAGCATTGACAATAATTCCTCTGTTATTGAACTGTGCAATCAGTTCGGTTTGCTTCATGACGAAATTGAGCAAATCGAATCTACCTCTAGCCCAGGAGATTTGATTCATGCGAAGAAGCAAAGGATTTCGCCAATCTGTTGGCGAGTTTTCTGGCTTTCGAAATGAAATTCTGGTTTCATTTCAGTGACGGCGTTTTGCCGTCGTCCTAAAAGGTCTCCCCAGTGATAATGAACCACTTGATGAGATCAAGATGGAGATTTTGCTTGGATTTGCGCCAGTCCAAGTGATAAAAAATAACTGTAGTTCTTTTCAGAGAGGGATTTCTAAACTGTAATTTACTAAATAAAGAGAACAATCAGGTGCTAAATAAGTTTGTCATACTGGAATTAAGTATCTTCTCGAAGGATTTGAATTTTTTAATCGTAATCTTTCAAAATGGTTGAGGTTTCTCAAAAAATACATTTATACATTGATTTTATGACCCGATGAGTGTGAAAACCCTTAAAAAGGTAAACAAGTGAAAATAGATATTCATTATGCCGGTTGAAAATACAACTTCATTTTGCTATTAACATACTTTCCTCGAAACCCATGAGCGCATTTACCTTTCATTCTCCGCGAACGTTTGTCGTTCGGCATCCAAAAATGCGTCGATTGATTTGTGCAACGGATTGAAATTTCGTGCTCCGGTGAATGGCGGTACCTGGTAGAATCTGTTGACCATCCGGTCACCGTCACTGACACCGTCAACGTTTGAGACCCGAGGGTCATCAGTAGTGCTGGTTCGAAGTTGTTGCTGCCCCCGTCGGTCTCCGCTTAAATTACTTGCAATATTTACGTTTTCGTTCAAAAATTTATCATCCGTTAAATTTGTTCTAAAATAATCATCAGTGCGGTGTGGTGGCTGACGATGTTGGTGGACAGCGCCAGTCACTGCTGCAGCGTGATTATCGTCCCACCGCCGTTCGGACCAGGGACAAACATCGGAAGCGCGAACTGCCACTGGTGATGGGATCGTAGATGAAGTTGAATCCTGACGACAGCTTTGGGATATTGTTGGATTGTCAGCTCTGCTGGTCCATGTAGCATGACCGTGCGATGGCTGCCCGGGGCTGCGAGTCGGCGTTGGGCTGCGGTTATCGCAGATTTGCGCTGTAATGGGGCAATTTCAGTTTAATTGAAATGGTGATAGCCTGACCGGATGGAATTTTTGGCAAACGGACAACAATAACAGAGACGGAAATCGAGCACTAGATAATGGGTACGTAACTGCGTTGTGGCTAGATGGATGCAGACATAGTTTCCGATAGAGTGGAGGTGCTTCGGATTCAGTTTGGAAACTCCGATTGTATTACAAAATTACTTTTCGAAGCGAGAAAATTTCAAAATAATGGTTCAAGTTTATTTTATTAAAAATCAATGATCAGACATAAAACTACTTCAATAGAAAATGCAGTAATAAGCTGAACTTATAAATGTTCGTACGTTCAAAGTGAATGTTTGATTACGTTTGTCCCATATGTTAAACTCCTATCATAGTTTGTATTCGTTCTTTTGTTCTGCCAATTTCGAGTGAATTTAATGTAGAAGCCTCATATTTAAAATGCACTCCGATATCTCTATTGTTAATGGTTGCAGTTCCAGGGCAAATAAATCCCGACACGGCTGAAATAAATTTACCGGAATAAAAACTTCGTGTTGTTCCCATCCTGCTGGCCGCAATCACCTTGACTCAATTGGAGAGAAAAGAGTTTGCATTATTTTAATTACAATCGCCACTTCACCGAAATGCTGTGTGAACTGAAGTGCATCGGTATTCGGCTTCTCCTGTTCATCAGCACCGTTCCGTCCAGCTGGATTATTGTCCACCCTCTTCAACGGTTCGGATCCGCTCCGAAAGCGCGGTCGGTCAGAGTTGAGTTCCAGTGTTTACCCGCCGACCGGGCGCCGCGTGGCAATTGAGAGGTGGTTTTCATGGATGACTGTTCAGCTTCCACTTTGCCCACAGATGGTCTTCCGCCGGCTGCCGATCCTCGCTCGGTCCGTTTTAATTTCTCTGAAGTGGGCATTGAAGGGTTTTTTACCTCTCTCTACGCGGCACCGTTTGGAAAAAAAAATCCATTTCGGTGTTATTTTTCGCTGTTGGCCTGTCTGAGTTCGTGATTTATTCGCCGGCACACTTTGGATGCATTCCCGCGTGTCAGAATAGTGCGCGTGGCTTCTGGGTAGGTATACGTAGTTTGGTAATCCAATTTTTGGTGCAAATTTTTCGCGTACTGCTCGCGGTGGTGGTGGTGGTGGCCGGAGTGCCGGGAATAGCTTTTCAACAAACAATATTCACATAACCAGACTGATAAACCTTGGGAACCTGTGGCCGAATAAGGATGAGAGAGACGCCAATAATGGCGATGCAGTCAGAGCGGGATTCATTTGTTTTTGCCACGGTTTTAAGAGTTATGATGTGCGTTATTTTTTGTTTGTTAGTGATTTTGACGATTGCATTTTCAATCAACGGTGATGATATTTTGAATCACCAGTGCAATTGCACCATCAATAAAGCGCAGTGCAGTCAACCGTTCGGCGTAGCTGTACAATAGATTGTTATTGAACATTGTTTGTTTTTAGTATTGCGTAATTAAATCAGAATAAACAAGATTTTAAATTGGTTTAAAATGTGTTTATAATGGCACATTTTTATCAGACTTCAACAATAGTAAGCTGCATCTAGCATGAACAGAGGTGAATCAATTTCATCATGTTACGGTATTGACTTCTACCGGATACCTAAACATATGCCCGATTCTATTATGATAAAAACAAAAATGGTGTTCAATTCAATTAAACGCGCTACTAAATTGGTTTTGGCTGATAAGCGATAGAACGATCCGATGCCTACTGTGCATAACTTAAAAGGATTGCATTTCTTTTGATCGAAGCGAGGCGTACTATCCAGTTTTCCGGTAAATATGGCCGTCAGCTTGCCTGCTGGTTAGTCTCTGATTTGACATTTGTGGAGGTCAACTGCACCCACCGCTCCGAGCATTCTGACCAATCTGGAATATAAAAAGCTGCAGATTAAATGAATTCAAGCCTTCTTATGTACCACATTGATCAAAATTCTCGAACGGTAGGAGCAGTTGACCTCCACAATCGTCAAATCAGAGACTGACCCGCAGGCAAGCTGGCGGCCATTACCGCTCGCGGAAAACTGGATAAAAGAACGAATCACTAAGCACTAATGCATTATTACCTTCATTATCCCATTTGGTGCAGAAGCAAGCAAAGCCAACTCTAAGCTATGCGTTAGTTTTACTCATTGTCCCGCAATAATACTTTGTAGTAAGTATTCCTAAGCAGTATCAATGATTTTCCTGAATCACAGTAGCGGTTGTTATTTTGGTTGCTATGGGATGTATAATTGAATCGTTTGATTGAGAAACTGCATATCTGATATTTTAACCAAAAATGCATTTTCCATATGTTTTGAATTATTTTTTGATCTAAAATTAACTAAAAAAACGCAAACAAGAGTTGTAAGTATGTAGATAAAATGTAAAAGGTTTTAAAGATTGATTAATTTGTAAAGATTTCATGAGATTTCTGGATAAATGATAAATGTTGATATCAAGCACAAGCGAAGCGACTGACGATGTTGATGGCGGACTGAGGTTTCCTGGCGCGATGGTATGGAAGCGTCAATGGAACTTTGCATGGAGAAACCCTGCCACGAAAACAGTCACGTCGCCTATGTTTGGGTGAACCTTAAACATGTTCGTCATGTAAGCTAACGAGTTATGGAGACGCATGGTGCATTGTTTCAACAGCTCATTGTAACTAAACATTTTGTGTAAAAACTAAAGGTTTATAATATTATGCATACCAATGAGAACGACAAGTTCAGAACTCGGTGGTCTAGTTGCTACCACGTCTGCCTTATAAGCAGGAGGTCGTGGGTTCAATTCCAGGCACTTCATAATCGCGCAGGCAGTGATTGATGCAACTTTCAATCTTTTCGCATTTGAAATATGTATACTTATAGGTAATGTGAAGATTTCATATGGCGCATCACGGAAATCTGCTCCTCCTGGAAGGTCGAACAGCTATAATATATCCGGCTGGGACTATATCGATGAGCTGCCGCCGAAAATGTTCACAATTCAGTACCTGTTGCAGGAATATGCAAAGATAACACTGCACTGCATGTTCGTCGTACTTCTGTTCCATTCGCGTTAATCTTCATTTCGTCCCACAGGCTTCGGTTCAACCTCCAGAGGCCTTTGTCGGTTTAAGTATCCATCTTAGAATCTACCATGGAGCATGTGATTAGTCGGGAAATTCGTTGGAAAAAGTTGATGTATAAGCTTTGAAGATTTGCTTTATATGAAACTCGAAACTCGAAACTTTAAACTTTTTGTTTGTGGATGCGTCAAAAATTATGGTTACGTGATAATTGTCAAAACGTTTTGATCATTCAAGATAGCGCATGAGATAGCACCCGGAAACGAGCGTAGGGCATGCGCACTTGATTTTTCTAATGTATCACATTTACTGCGCGAACAAAATTTTATTTTATTCGTACGTGCTATGAGTCAACTTGGTAAGAGTCTCAGTAGCACATTTTTGTACGCATGAGAGAAAAGTAACTTACAGAGGTAATAACAAAACACATCCAAGAAGATCATTGTCGGTGAGGGTAGTAGCTAGGATAGTGCCAATAAGTCATTAAAAATCGTACCGATTTTCTGTCATTATCGTACCGGTTGCTGATTTGGTGAAAATGACAATCGATTACTTCGATTGGCGGTGCACATTTTCAGAAGGGTTGCTAATTGTTAACTTGGCCGTGTTGCTGGTGCATAAAATTGATATTCATAAAAAATTTGGAAAAGTTTTTTCATTGATTTTTTGTGTAAAATGAATTAATGCTGGACTGTAAATGATATATACATGATTTTCAAAGTTTATGCTAATTTAAAATACTCGATTTGAAGCATCATTAACTTGATCATTAACCACATTTTAACCATTTTCACTCTGAAACTCATCCAATTCCACGTAAAAACTTGTTTCTGTTAGTGTGTAACATCTTTAAAAATGAATGATGGAAGAAATGAATGAGAAAACATCAAATTTAATAACAAATTATTGATTGTTGCTTTCGACTGTGATTGATTATCGACGACGGTATTTTTCGACTCTTTAAGTCTTTATGATAATCTAAAACGGGTTTTGCGTCAACTATCCGACGTTTCGGTGTTTATTACACCTTCTTCAGGGATTTAGAGACTGCGTACAACAGAACGCGGCCTCTAAATCCCTGAAGAAGGTGTAATAAACACCGAAACGTCGGATAGTTGACGCAAAACCCGTTTTAGCCTATCATAAAGACTGAAGGAGCCGAATAATACCGTCGTTAATAATAACAAATTATTTAGCGGATTTTCAGTAAAAATGATTTGGAAGCATTGGTCACCACCACATCGAAGCAACCGACTGAGGAAACAACAAGGCAGTCAATTTTGAATAGTCACATCCTATCCTAGGGTAGTAGCTGCTTCTGGCGACGCCAGTGAAGCAGACTATTGTCATTTACTACTGCTACCTATAGGCAAGGGGCAACTAACTCTAAACTTTGCGATAGTATTACTCATTGTCCGGCAATAGTATTTCGTGATGTTTCTAGTATCCATGGTGTCCTTCAAATAAAGATACGGTTGCTAACTCGGTTGTTATGGCGTTTGTCAGTTAGTTGTTGAAACACAGCGCTCCCCCGTTTTGTAAACATCTGATTTCTACTGTCTACAGATTCTAGACAACTTTCAAACTGCATTTTATACTCCTTATATCATAAAACCAAAACAAGAGCCTCAGACATGTCCAAAAAGTTTTAGTAATAGAAATAGTTGTGCAGTGATTTGTTTTAGAATGTGAAGGAGACAGAAATTATGTGTTGCCTAAAACGGGGTGAACTGTGTGGCGGTGTTTCATGCTTTTCCAACCAGGGCTCTTCGATCAGTTTGCCATAGATATGACGTAGTTTTTCGCTAGTATTTGCTAGTATTTCTGGATACTGTCAAAAGTTTAGAGTTGGTTACCCCTTGCCTATAGGTCATTGCGCGCGACGAACCTAACCTCACAATTTTGACAGGTGCTGGTCTTGTTGTTTACGTTTCGGACTTTCCGATCCATCTGAGGTGACCGGACTTTTTGATTCGCGGGATTCGAGATGTCATTTACCTGGTGACGCTCCCATTTCAACGATCTTCCCGATGCTCAAAAATCGGGGAGGATCGTTTGATCGAAACCCATTCGGACGAAAGCCATCTGGCAGAATGCCACTAGGTCGAACAAACATTAGGCCAAAAGTCATTTAATCGGACAGGTCATTTGGCCGAAGGTAATTTGGTCGTATATGTTATTTGGCCAAATAGCTCATTTCACGTCTCACTTCCCACGTCTCAATCATCATTTCTCACTTCTCACTGCAGTGAGTGAGAAAGAAGTAGTTAGAAATGATAAGTGAGAAGAGAGGCGTCTCCCTTCTTACTTCGCTCTTCCCGATTTTCGCAGTGAGAAGTGCGAAATGATTAGTGATAAGTGTGAAGTGAGACGTCTCACTTATCACCTCACACTACTTACTTTTCACAGTGAAGTGAGAAATGAGCAGTGAGAAGTTGGATGTCTTATTTCTCACTTCTCACTAATCATGTTTTACTTCTGTGAAAAGTGAGTAGTGCGAAATGAGAAGTGAGACGTCCCACTACTCACTTCGCACATTTCACTTATCACTAATAATTTCTCACTTCTGCGGAGGAAACTGGGAAAAGCGATTAAGAAGGGAGACGCCTCTCTTCTCACTCATCATTTCTAAATTCTTATTTCTTATTTTCGCAGTGAGAAGTAAGAAATGATAATTGAGAAGTGAGACGTCAGATGACTTATTTGGCTAACACGTTTCTCAATGATGTATTTGGATGCTCAATTTTGGTTAGAAATTTCACGGCTTAGAAAAGCGTCCGGACACTGTGGCATCATGTTCAAAAATGACCAAGTTCCTGGTACATGAGTGAAGACATAATTTGGCCGGGGTTCTGCCAAATCGCACCAAGCGCCGACAAAAAATTGCCATTTTTCTGCCCAAACTTTCGGTTAGAAGTTTCAATTGGAAATAATCATGATAATATAATCATATATAATAATCATGATCACAAATAGTGTCGGATATCTCTCAACCTCATAACTGTGGATATACTTCATCAAATGAACGTATGAATTGATATGAAATGATTTCCGTTTTCTTGTTGTGTACAAAATACTACAAGTCAAACAAAAAGCCGCTTAGTGCGGTTTGGTGAACCCTGACCATTCAGAATAGTAATATTATTCACTTGCCTAAAGACGTAGATATTGAAACGTGTAGATCTTATTAGACTCCCCAGGTAAATTTTCTCACCTTTCTCAATGAAATATCCATCTTATGTTTCTGCTTCTTTCTTTGGTTTTCTGATATCTTAGCTAGAAAAATGGAATTGAAGTAATTAAAAAAAAAACAGGTGTGAAGAATGGGTGTTTTATCAAATGAAAAATCTCACTTTCCGGTTTAGCACCGCAGTTACATTATATATCTAACAAATCATGATCGTTATAAAAAATATTACTAATATTGACCATCCCCACATAACCAGAATGCATTCGATTGTTTTTAATACTGTTGATTTAAACCTTCTAAAATAAGGCAAACATGGAAATTTTCGGCATTTTTGTTAAATTTTAAACTTTTTACAAAGCTTACAACTTAATTATCTGATATTCCATGCATGTAAATGACTTTTCAATAGTCATTTTGAGAAGTGTTCGCTTTTTGGAGGTGTTGGGCATTGGGGGATCTCCTCATACGGCCAAATGACCTATTTGACCAAATAACATACTCGGACGAATGACTTGTTCGCCCAAATGACCTATTCGGCCAAATAACTTGTTCGGGAAAATGACTAAGCATTTCGAAAAATTTCGTTTCAGCTGGTTCGAAACGAAATTCCGCGAAATTTCACGGAATTTGAGCATGGCGAAATCTGTTTTCTTCATTTCGTTTCGTTTCGTAAAATTACAAAAAATTTCGCTAGAAAAAACAGCTTCTTACGAAATTTAACGGAATTTCGCGGAATTTCAAAACAAATTTAAACTTAAACCATACTTTATATTATCAAAATTTTTGGCTGCGCCGCTGAACTAAACCATAAAACTATTTTCAAAACTTTTGTTATACAATTTTTTCTATTAACGCTCACTTCTTCTTCTTCAATGGTTCTACATCCCAATTGGAACTTGATCTGCTTTTCAACTTAGTATTCTATTAGTACTTCCTCAGTTATTATTTGAAAACTTTTCTATATCCACCATTGCATGAGTAGGTATCTTGTTTTTTTTCCTCCTAAGCAATGGAGGGGGAATCTGCTCAACATACATCCTGGGTTGGACGTCCAGGGAGTGCGGGGTTAGGGACCATCAGCAAACGACCCGCTAAACCGTCTCCATTGCCGCCGAGCCCTTCGTCCCTTCGGTACAACCAGAAAGTAATGCTTCAAAGGGGGGCCAGTGCACAACGCACCCTCGAGGTTGGCTGCATGTACTTGCAGCACCAAACATCGTGACTCGCTTTTTTAGAAGAAGACCATGTTATCGTGCAAGCGCATTTCCGGCTTTCCAGGTGGCCTTACCACGCCCTATATCCTCGGAAGGTGGGAAGGATCGACTTCACGCCTGCTTTCCTCTGCACGGCTGGTATCAAGAAAGATGATGCCGCGTGCACACCAGATTGACCTCTCTGCGATATGGCCAATTCGTCAACACACAGAGGGACTTGCCGACGTGGTGCCTACGCCTGCCCTAGCCTTGACGAGGACCCCTTTCCGTCCTCGGGCTCGGAACCCGCGCCCACTTGTTCTTCGCGCGGCCACTTGTTCGATAAAAGGATCGAGTTCGACCACAGGGCCGGTATGACCCATGAAGCCGACTCCGAGCCCTTAGAACACCTCTTATTTGCGCCTGAACTAGCCATTCCTCGAGTCCACGCGCCACCTCCTGTGTAGCTCCGAGACTATTTGGACAATAGCCGATAAAACGGCGTTCCAGCCAACTTCATCTTTACACATCCTCCGGACTAGGTTGTCCATCTACCCTTAATGGAACTGTCCCACGCACGCTGCCATTTGACCATTGAGGCCAACCAGGCAGTTCTACGGATGCCTCTCGTGCCGCGCATTTATAAACACTCTATGTCTTCATCGATAACGATGTCAATAGGCATCATACCGGTGATGACGCAAAGTGCATCGTGCGACACGGTACGGTACGCGCTCGCATATCTTAGGCACATGAGCCTATACGTACTTTCTAACTTCGTTCTGTAGCAGTTAATTCGCAGAGCCGTGCCCCAAGCTGGCCCCCATTTTTCAGTATGGACAGAGCGACACTAGCCAGAAGCTTGCGCTTGCTGGCATAAACCGCAGAGCTATTGGACATCATCCGGGACAATGCCACAATAGCTGTGGAGGCACGCTTGCAGGCGTAATTAACGTGGCTACCAAAGGTGAGCTTATCGTCGATCATTATCCCCAAGAGTTTGATGGAGCGTTCAGAGGTGACCGCGCAGTTGCTTGCCCTTATCACCGCTCGTTGCTCCGACTTTCGGTTGTTACAACAACCACCTTAGTCTTGTGGTGAGCCAGTTCTAACTTCCTGGAACTCATCCACTCCTCTTGGTCTATATGCCTCGCATATTGGTCTATATGCCAATGGATCCCCCGGTGGTTTTTCCGCTTTTGGCAATAGGACCAAGCTCTGCCTTTTCCATGCTGCAGGGAAGACTCCCTCGTCCAGGAATCTCTGCATGACAAATCTGAACATCTCGGGAGCCTCAGCAATGGCCGCTTTGATGGCCAGGTTCAGAATACCATCCGGTCCTGGCGCCTTACCTACACTAAGGGACTAATCTCAGTCTTCAGAGCGGCTCTAGCAGCCACTAACGCCACCCGTGCTCGCTGCATCCGCCTCCGTGCCCGTAGGTAGGCGCAGCGCAGGTTCGCAATTGCTTGAGTCCACCAGTAAGCCGGTGGCCTCCCATTCCTATGGTGGCATCGTATGCACGCGAGAGTACTGTTACCAGCTGCTCGCCGCTCAAACCGAGAGTATTGTGCTCGCGGCGGTGCGCTTTTTAAACACCTCGTTGTCGAAGTACGATGTCTTCCACATACGAGGGCTAGGCCTCGCCCCTTCTTCCGTCCGCTGAATGCTGGTCGTATAGTAGATACTGTAGCGAACCGCCAGGTGATCGCTGTGAGCGTAGCCATCATCTACCCTCCAGTTTGAACTACTCGTTTGACCAGGGGTCTAGAACGTAACGAATGTATCTTGTGTGGCAAGACATCTTTGACCAGACCGAGAATCGAGCTCGCCATCTCCGGATTGACAATCCTATGCCTTTGCTTGCATAGCTATTTGAGATGCTTACTACATTGCCCCGTCATGAGTCGACAAATACGTATTTGGTTTTCTTCTATAAAGCATCCTCAGTATTTTGTTAGAAATATCCAACAGAAAACGAAAAGTATCTTTAACTATTCTATCCTATTTGTGTAAATATAACCAGATATGAATCAGTTCACTATAACTTTGTCAAAGATAAAAAGTCGTGTCGTGGATTCCAAGAGCCCTTTTGAAGTCCGAAGCAAGTGAATAACTTTTTTTCATCCAGAGTAGAATACACCCAGTTCTTTTTATACACGGTTGGTTTTTACTCGATTACGACCTTTAGCGTCAATGAAACTATGAGTTAACCCTATGAAAAAATTCACCAAAAATTAAAGAAAATTCAGGTGAAATTAGGTTTTTAACGAAATTTGAAACGAAAAATCAAACAATTTCTAAATTTTTATATACTTACTAATATAAAACTGAACTGATTGATCAGATTCGGGAGCACACGCTCCACGATGTATTGCCTTCGAAGCGGCACAAATGCTGGGGTATTGCCTTATTGGCAATGGTATAAAAACGGGGATGAGGCGATTTATCACAGACTACTACTTCTCTTATTATAACTCTTTTTATCGCAAAACAGTTATTTGACTTTGAAAAGTGAAATCGAAGTTCCGTACATAATATAAAAGCAATTTAAAAAAATTCCGCCGAAAAAAAAATTAAATTTCGTTTCGTTTCGAAAAATTTCGAATTAAATGGACCCTGATTTCGTATCGTTTCGAAGACTCGAAAGTAAATCTATATTTCGTTTCGTTTCGTTTCGAATCAACATAGACATTATAAATTTCGTTTCGTTTCGTTTCGTTAGGAAAAAGTGTGTTATCGCATACCCTTAAAAATGACTTATTCGGCCAAATGTCCTATTCGACCAAATGACCTATTCGGGCAAATTAGGCTAAATGACCTGTTCGGCAAAAATGACTTATTCGACCAAATAACCTATTCGACCATATGAGCTATTCGGCCAAATGACCTATTAGGCTAAATGACCTATTCGGCAAAAATTACTTATTCGGTCAAATGACCTTTTCGGCCAAATGACCTATACGGCGAATTGACTTATTCGGCCAAAAGACCTAAACGGCCAAATGACCTATTCGACCTAATCACCCATTCGGCCAAATGACCTATTCGGCAAAATGACCTATATGGCCAAAAGACCTATACGGCCAAAATACCTATTCTGGCAAATGACCTATTCGGCCAATTGTCCTATTCCACCAAATGACCTATTCGGCCGAATGACCTATTAGGATAAATGACCTGTTCGGCAAAAAAGAGATACCCCAGACACTTGGTGGCCGATGCAAATGGATCGCCGAAGTGAACCAGAACGTGTAACAGTCAGCTGCAGTTGGCGTACTGGAAGAAGTTTTCGCCTCTGGAATTCTCGTCAGACTCGAGTGGCCTTTCCGGTGACCATCTATATCCGCTGTGGAAAATTCCTGGATCTATAAAGCAAGCTAGTAATTTTTTTTCGAAAAACCTTGCATTACGTGTTACCACCTAAATCGGCTAAATCGGCTATCATTTGAGATTTCTATGGAGTTTGTACCAAGAATTGTGAAAAAAATAAAAATTGTTCTAGATCCCCCGATAGAACATTTTAGTTTACCAACTATATGAAAGAGGAGATCATATACTTTCATGTGGTGGGTGTTTCACAGATACTGATTTTTGAAAAATAATATTTCCCCATAGACACACCGTGTATTACTGGAAATATGGTTGTTTGCTGTTTTATGTATGCTACATTTAAAACAACAAAAAAAAATTTTTTTTTGCTTGTGACATTTTTGAAGGGTTAACGATGGCCCTTAAAGGGTTAAAAAAGGTTCTTAAACATTCCTTCACATAATATATGTTGCATAGAAAAAGTCTTCATCGAAAAAATATTTTTGGCTGCCCATTTGTATGAGAATTCCCCATAGTGCAGTGGTTAAATTAAATGAGATGGAACTCACTCGTCATTTGTAGAAGGGCATCACCACCATGGCGGACCTTTGAAAAATAAGGGCGGTCTTCCACATAATTCTGAGGGAGAGATACCACCGTCGATGAAACGCGTTGTGACGCAGTGTCGCGTCGTAACTGTCTCGCGTTCACATACGAAACCAAGAACTGCGAATTAAAGCCCCACTGTGACCAAACAGAACACATTCCTATGAGCTTGTTATGCAAAGTCATGAACTCGTAAGCCAGGTTTCAAAAATGATCAAACGGTGGCCGCTTCCTTCAGGGTATCAGCATTCCAAGTTATTCCTGAATGTGACCAGATGGACTAAATACCTGCAGAACACATTCTTATTAATTTGTTTTGTAAAATCATGAAGTTTGACACGTCAGAGTCGTGTTTCCGGCTTCATCGGAAGTGGTCATTTTTCCGGGATGATTACCCCAGTACTCCCATCATGAACCATATCAAGCGAGCAAGCAAACCAAAGTTGGAGATAGAACATCGGATAGCCTAAACAGGGACATCGTCAAGCTCACCCGGTGGCAGTTCAATGCCAAACATCAAGCATGGGACAACTCGCGCTCCAATCCAAATGGCGTGACTTGGACGAGCTGGAAGGCCATTACACCATCCTGAGCCCCGATAGTTCCACCCGGTTGACACGGTCCGGGGCTATGCTATGCTTGGCATCTTCATTACCAATGATTATGATTGTTTCATTAAATGGCGCCAGATTGCGTGGTTGGGCACTAATTAGCCCACCAGCAACGTTAGAAGCTCCTCTTTACACGGTGTTGAACTTAATCTAGAATTAAAAAAAACACCTAAATAAAGAATAAAAAAGAAAAAAAAAAAGCTCCTCTTTACTATAGCAGTTTCATCCTTTTTGAACTGTTGGTTTCGAATACTATTTTTTTCACTTATTGCGCTCATTAACATTTCCATTATTCTCCCATAAATTGATTCAAATTACGCCACTCCAAGTTACCCATAAAACAGCCATAAATATCCCCATCAAATCTGTATCTGCACCCATCTAGCGACGGTCTAATCCACATTGAGCAGCTGATCCACACCAAAACCAGCAGCCCGCTATACTAATCCACACTTGTCAAACAATCTCAACTTGAACTGGCTGATGGCTCACGGGTCGGAAACACCACACAGAAACACGTAGTTCACAGACACATAATCACCTCCACTGTCTGGGCTGTCGAAAGCCGATCTCGCCTCGGAGCACCTACCGGACGGAACTGACCCATCGTCGCACAGGCACAGATACGGCGGTGGGGGTGGAAACTCGAGAACCTCGTCAACCCGCCAGCTCCGTGACGAGTCCCGACTGTCGGACCTTTCCAGTTGCCACAGCTGCTGCTGCTGCTCCTGACGTTCATCCTTCACCGCCAGTGACAGAGCGTCGTACGCCACTCTGCCCGTGTCCCAATAATTACTTTTAACACTTTTATTATCGTAATTATTGCGGACGTCAGAATCGTCATCCTTGTCGACGTCTGTTGCCGTGGGCCGGTTTCGATCAGTCGGGCGGCCGTCATTAGTTTCCTTCGGTGGGCGTGAAACGGAGGCAGCGGAAGAAGCAGTAGCAGCATCAATCGAATTGCAACGGACACGTGTTTGTGCCATACGTGCGCCAGCTGTCGCTGCATCTTCTCCCCATTGGCTACCGGGAGGAGGGACTACAGCAGCAGTTGAGCCGCTACCGGAGTTGGGATGAATTTCATTTGAATTTAAATTAATCCAATTACGATTTGGCTGATTTGATACATTTAATTTTGAATGTTGCTCGTTAGGGAGCTCTTCGGAAAGGCATTGGCTGTCGATTTCGATGAAGGTTGACGAAGCCGTTGGATAGGATTCCGTATTGGATCCACCGCTGTTTGTAATTAGTTTTTCATTGTAATTATGATTTTCATCTATTATTTCATTTAATAATTGGTCGTTTGTTTTCGGTGGCATTGTTTGGAGTTGCTGAAGCTGCTGCTGCTGCTGGTACCCCATGGGGCGACGTTTGTCGAAATGATTAGTGGTTGCGTCCGTTGTCTGATCCGGGCATCCAGTGACGGTGATTTGCGGTGCTTTTGCCACTACTGTTAGGCTGGAGCCGGCGGTGTCAATATTTAAATTCAAAATCGTATCTGAATTTATATTGAACCCATCCCGCTTTCCAGGAACGGGGCTGTTTGAATTATGAGTGTCATTGTGGCTGACATAGAAGTGGACCGGAGTGGGAGGTTTGCTGCCTAGATTGGTGCGCTTTGTTGAAGTGCTTCTGGCTTTGAGTGGCGGTTTTGATTGGATTCCATCCTGTTGGAGAATGCCATCACTGTCCGGAACGGGAACTGCAGCTGGCAACGAACTGGATTGTTGAATAATATTGAAGTAATTATCAATTGTAGTAGAGATAGGATTATTTAGTTGTTCATCCGGTTCGGAAGATACTTTGTAACACTGTAATAGAATGTTCACTCCAAGACCTGGTTGCATTTGTTCCATGGGTATGAAGTATCGTCTTGGTGGTGGTGCAGGAGGTACCATTTTCTCGTCACTCTTGCTAACGGAAACCACATTTTCATCAGATGATTTTGGCTTGACATCGACTGCCACTTTCCGCAGCTGTGATGGAAACTTTTCCGATTCAATATTTTCACCTCGTTTGATGGAATTATTAGCAGTGTCATCAGATTTTTCCCGGCATCGTTTGTCATAACCTTCAATGTCGTTTATTACGGCGCTCTTTCTACCCCAGTCCACGAGGACAACATTGGCCTTGTCGAATTTGGTTCGCAGTGGATCGATTTTGTGCTGCTTGCAAACATTTTCCACGTCGAAGTACACGCTTTCGTTGCTACCGTATCTGCGAACACCATCGTAAGCAAAAGACCCACCTTCGGTTTCCCCCACAGAAGGGCCACCAGCCCTGTCGAGAGGGGAGGGAGTACGGGCCGGGGGCCAAAAGTTGTCGCAAGATCGATGCCGCACTGGACGACGATTGATCCGCATGACCGTGTCCCGGTTGATGCAAGGCGTTCTGCTGAGTCTGGGCACGGCCGGTACGTCTCGTTGTCGCGAGCGGCTGGGACGTTGCCAACCTGGACACGGGAACGTCATCCGGGGGGCAGGGCCGAAAGGAGAAAGGGAGAATAATTGCGGTTATCAATCTTACTGCTCACAGAACAAAGGATAACTACGGACAAGGGACACAACACATAGATACTGGGTGGAGTGAGGTGGTGTAGTTATAGTTTGAGTGTGGAATGGCATAATAAAATTTAGTATAGAGTAATTTAGAACGAACAAGATTTTTTTAAATTAAAGATGTCATAAGAAGTGGCGGTAGAGAGTATACGCTTGTTACCTTTTTGTATCTGTAATCGTTTTTTTTGTGCTGCTGAAGACCTGAAATTTAGTCCTGGCAGTATTTTGAAACTTTGCTCGCCAAGAAATCTGTAAATAATATAGCGACTTAAGTTATCTGTGACATACACTTTTCGACATTTACAAACAAGTGGCATTTAAAATGCTTTGTAGTATCAGATACTAAAATTCAAACTAATACATTTTATTTAAATATATTTTCCATTACGTGTGGTTTATTTTTGACAAAGAATCGGTTTTCTCTCAGAATGCAATCTAAATGAGTTATTTGGTTGCGTGACAGATTTCTTTGAGAATTTTCAAGGATTTCGTAGTTCTTACTCACGAGCAGATGATGTCCACTCACATAAATTTTCGTCGAAAAAAACTTCCAGTGCCGCTCTAAGGAAGTTTCGTCAGTGACGCTGTTCTGTCAGAAATATTAATTGGTACCGTCAATTGGGGGGAAGATGATCATTTTTAAGACAAAACATGCAATAACAATGTGTGTTTACATTTTAAATCGAAACAAATATTTTCAAAACATGTACTGCTATACGTTGCAATAATCAACAACTTTAGTTTTCTGAAATGCGTTCGCATTTATTAAAATAAATTAAATTATCACACATTTTTTGTGTAATCTGGTTTGGGGTGAAGTTGATCAAGACAGCTGTACTAAAATCATTATGACCTAGTAGTCAAAATACACTAGGTTATTTGTATAAATGTTGAATTTACTACGTAAAGAAGTCTTCGAAGTCAATATTTGAAACGAAAACAGCGCCATTTATGACTATCTCTCTCTTTCTTCCACAACATACATTTTCATGATTATAATCGAAAAACTCGGATTTCTACCTAGCGGTAACATTACTTGAACGGAGAATATTGTTGACTACCGTTTCATAAAAAAAAAATGGCACTTTTGACTGACACATCAAATGATCATCTTCACCTCAATGATCCCCCAGTTGACGGTACTTGGTTTGTTCGTTTTGCTTTCAAGTAATTCTATTCTACACTGCCCACAATTACATATGTGTCCCATATGAATAGGAAATCAAGCAAAAATCTGATTGATATGCGATTGTAGGCAGTACAGATTTACTGTAGTTGGTAGTAGACTTCATTTGCAATCAAAAATTGTCGAGTTGTTGTTTCGGCATTAGTTTTGTGTTGTCTATTATTTGATAATTATATCTATGGTCTTACCGCGTACAAGTGTTAAACCACCGCGTATCAGAAGATGATACTCATGTTGAGCTTTTTTCCTGAAAATCGGCAATGTTTGAGACAACATGTGTTTTACCAATTTTTCCTCAAAAATCCCAACAACAGAGTCGTTTTAACTCAACCACAGTGTTTAGATCGGGTTTCGAACAGTTTTCAATGGTCTTAAAGCGCTTGGAGGATTATTTGAAACGCCACCTACCATACGAGATAGTAAATACTAAGTTACTTAGCCAAGACTCGGGAGTGATTTGATTATAATTCTGGCGTGTTTTTGTGTCTGTAAATAAAATGATGTTTGCAATAACTCAGTAAGGAGTAATTTGCGAACCCATCTTCGCATACAATTTTTGGCTGTAAATGAGGTCTACTCTATCACCTCCTGTCGGAAGTGACACTAATTATCAGTAACCTTGTATAAATTACTCCTTTTACAAAGTGAATCAAGCTAAATCAGTGAATATAAAAAAACTCAATTGGCCGAAAGCCGTTTGACCGTATGCCAATTGGCCGAATAACATGTTTGGCCAAAAGTCATCCAGCCGAGTTCCATTTGATCGAACTGTACGTTTGACCGAAACAGTTATTTCGCCGAAAGCGACAGACATACGGTCACCAGTTCGACCGGTTTGGCCGAATAGGTCATTTGGCGGAAAATGCCGTTTGGTTGAAAATGTCATTTGGGCGAATAGGTCATAAGGCCAAAGACCACTTAAGACGTAACTGTTGAGCTTTTAACTATTTTTATTCCACGCTTTCCCGCACACAAGGACAAGGAGTTAAAATCCGTTTGTTTATTTTAGTTACTGCTATTATCTTTGTCCGGTTGAGCAGATATAAGTCATTTATACCGAATAAGAATCCGCACGTGGAACTGCTGAAGAATTCAATACTTAGCCTAGCAGTTTAAAGCACTTTTACAGTACTACAAACCGTGTTTATGTGCTAAAAGCTGGGTGACCGATTCCACATTCAGTACGATTCAAAGCTTCTTCCGGCCCCATCATTTGGAGAATTGACACAACTTCTCTCAAGGTTGCTCGCGCCAACATTGTATAGCGTTAGTCGCTGTGCTCCATCGACCGTTTAAAGCCGATCGATGCTCTGTGTCATGACAAACAAAAAAACTCAGGAATTAAAAAATCTTCCGTCTCAAAGAACTGAGGCTTCCAAGAATGACTTCAGTCATGATGAGTACCTGGATCAACGAAATCGGTTCCAGTTGGATGCAGTGTCCAGTTTAAGAATGATCAGGACCGCCAGCAAAATGTTCAGCATCAGCATAAACCTAATTGGCGGTATCTGCTTGTCCAATTCGACATCAAAGGAGGAAATTCATTTTCAGAGTCGTTTACGTTTTATGTTCCACGATTGATTCGGAACACTTTAGGCGATGTTTTGATTTAAATAACATTTGGCAAGTTTCCAAATCACCAGTTACTCGAAGTTGTACCCAGCAAACACACCGTCTTAATTAGCCTTTTATAAGGCCGATAATGTTGTTTGGTTATATGGCCGAACATGCTGTTTAGCCAAAACGACCATTTCGCCGGAAATATCATTTAGACCAAATTGCCATTTGATCAAACGCGTTATATGGCCGAAAATGTGCAGTGAGAAGCGAGAAATAAAAAGTCCAGAAATCATTGTTTTTCATGTCCCAATTCTCACTTTGAGAGACATCCAATCCAGCCACTTTGTGACCTATTGACCAAATGACTTTTCCGGCCATATGACCCGTTCAGCCAAATGATATTCCAGCCAAATGGCTCTTTCGGTTTCAGCCTAGTGACCTTCGGATAAATAACTTTCAGCCAAACGGCCCTTTCCCATAAAAAGCAATGTACATTGAGGACGGGTTCTACGGAGTAATGACGGCTTTTATTGATAATGGTCCCTAGCGTCCCTAATGCCCTAACTACGGCCTACCATTGACAAAATACTCACAGTTAGTGTATGGTGTAAGTGTAGGGCCCTGATGTCGCCGCCGCCTGGTATGCTTCTGTGGATCCGTTCGTGGACAGTCGTGGCACCGGAGACGCAGTCGTCCGGCCGCCGGGCCGGAATGTTGTTTGAGAGTTATTACCGTCGCGTTCGCGTCCGAAAGTGGATGCTCCGAGTACGCTTTCACGTTTTGGTAGGGCGTCGGCCGCCTGGCCGGAATTGTCCTTGAAGGATGTCGCCGCCACATTCGAGTCCGGAACTCTCACCTTCCACAGAACCGGAGTTCTTCACCGGTTATTCCGGGACACTCACCAGCTATGGTGGTGATTTTAGGTCCACTTATGCTCGTCACTATCTTTAGACGCTTGACACTACTTTTAGTGAACTTTAAAATCTGTTTTCTGTTAACTTTTGTGGACGTGTTGCTCTTAACGTGGTTGTTCAGAATCTGCCAAGTAGGAGAGAGCTAGACCATCTCGGAACCGGGGAAAAGGCTTTTTTCGTCGGGACCAGTGGAAAACGGTTTCGCCCACATACAACGGCTACCAAGCTCCGACAGCGAAAAGGGTGTTTTTGTAGAAGTGTAGTGTTAAATGACTGTGGATACAAATTCTGTTTTGTGTTTTGTGCATTATTTTAATTTGACCGTTGTGTCGTCCTTCTTTCTAGCTTTAAATAATTTTGCATGATTTTTATTCAATTGCATGATTTAGTTTATAAACAATATTTATTAATATCACTTTCAGTTTAGTAATATATGGTTTCAGATTGACCCTAGTAGCTAGCTAAATTTTCATCGTATTTTACCGGATTTTCCTCCTAATTATTATTTGTGGTTGGATTTTCTTGAGAAGAGAGTGAACATCGCTTAATTATTGAGAAGCTTAATTTTGCCAATCACTATTAGAAATCAGTAAATTTACTAATATCGTAGGTGCATCGCAAGCACAGACATCAAAATTGTGCGACTTACGGGCTGGCCTTTAATCCTCAATTCAATCGGAGAGCGGACACGAGGGTCGCTAAGCAGATATCGCAAGGACTCTACGACACTACCCATAATTCCATTACCCATAATGCCATTACCCCGAACGCCACAACCCCGAATGAGTCACTACCCCGAATGCTATTACCCCTAATGGGACACTACCCCGAATGAGCCAGAACCCCGAAATAGTCATTATTTCAAGTTTATACTTCATTTTAATGAAAAAAATGTTACTCAATAAAAGTTTATTCATAATTCATATGAATGACCAATAATTGGAGCTGTAAAAGTGGATGAGTGAGTAAGAGTGGTTAAGTGAGTAAGAGTGGGTGAATGAATGAGAGTGGGTGAATGTGTAATAATTAGTGAGACAGAGGAAGTAAGTGAGTAAGGAAAAGATATTTTAGTTTCAAGATAAAGATTGTCGCTTCGGTTCCCTTTGTTCTGCTGTCCGAAACATGTGTGGTACTAAACTGTCAAATCATATGTTTTTTTCCTTCATTGACATTTAGATCCCCTTTCCTCGCCGGCAAAAGATGTTCCAAACAACGACGACATCTCCTCTGTCTGCCTTATACCAGACAAACCCGTCCATTTAAAGAAGGCATCATCTCCCCTGACGGGTATACCCCGTTAGGCATAAGTACGTTAGGCATAAAGACGTTAGGCATAAGTACGTTAGGCATAATGGACGTTAGCCATAACGGACGTTAGACATAATGTACGTTTGGCATAATGGACGTTAGGCATAAAATGACCCAAAGAACAGCCTATGACATAAAGAAGGCAGAATTATGCCAAACGTCCATTATGCCTAACGTACATTATGCCTATCGTCCGTTATGCCAAACGTCCATTATGCCTTATGTCCTTATGCCTAACGTAGTTATGCCTAACGTCGCGGACCCTCCCCTGACTGCCTTATACCGGGCAAACGCGTTTATTTATAAAAGAAAGGTCATATTTACCATGTATGCCTTATACCGGGCAAACACGTCCATTTGAAGAAGGCATCATCTTCTCTGTCTGCCTTATATCGGGCAAACGGGTCCATTTAAAGAAGGCATCATCTCCTCTGTCTGTATTATGCCGGGCAAACGCGTTCATTTAAACAAGGCATAATTTCCTCTGTGTGCCTTATACCGGACAAACACGACCATTTAAAGAAGGCATCATCTCCTCTGCCTGTCTTATACCGAGCAAACACGTCCATTTAACGAAGGCATTATCTCCCCTGTATGCCTTATACCGGGCAAACTCGTTCATTTAAACAAGGCATCATCTCCTTTGTTCGCCTTATACCGGGAAAACGCGTTCTATTGGAAAAAAGGATCTCTTACTCCATTTCGTAGAATAGTACTTTTCCAGGTCATAATGACAGGAATGACAATTAAAGATATATCAAAACTGTTGGTTAAATTGATTGGTTAAAAACTGTTGTGATTCATCGATATCTGTTGGTGTTAAACATAATAATAGAATTATAGATTCTAAATGTTTTCGGGGTAATTGCCTTTCGGGGTAATGGATTTCGGGGTAGTGTCCCATTCGGGGTGATGGTTTTCAGGGTACTGTCCCATTCGGGGTAGTGGCCTTCGGGGTAATGGCATTCGGGGTACTGGCATTCGGGGTAGTGGGGTGGAGCCATCGCAAGATGACGCCGGTGGCAGCTGTCCTAGCGGAATGATAATCATCGATTAGCCGTCGCCGACAGTGTAGCACTCAGTAAAAAGTAAATTATCGAGTGGTCGTCGAAGACAGCAGCAACAATCAAATGAAATTAGCACGGAATGTTACAACCATCGTTTGATTGTGATTAGAAAGGCGCATTGTGAAAATCCTTGTTTGGACCACTATTATATACAAGAGAAAGCTAAAGGATTTTTTTCCTTCTACTTTTTCATGGAAATATTCGTCTAAGATTGGCATTTTTTCAAATGTCAGAATTTCAATTTTATGGTTTAATTTTTTCATGTATCATTGTAAGTAACACCGATTTACTCTTTCTTTGAAAAATAAAACCTTTGCATTGTATCTTAGAGATTGTATACAAAATATAATAATCATCGAGGATGTACGCAAGTTTGAATTAAGAGTAAAACCAGTCAACTGTCAAAAAATTGAAACTGATATAACGCTCAGTTCTATTTTCTGCAGATTTGAACACGAATGAATCACGAGATTCAAATACAGGCATACCTCGATAGTGCGTACCCTTGATTGTACGTAGCTTTACCTCGATAGTACGTACACAATTTTTTTTTTTCGTTCAATTTTCTGTACGACTTTAGTTAAAATTTGAATATGTTTTGATCATGGCACATGCATGGGGTCCTTCATATGCTACGCAATAATCATTATTGTAATAACGAATTTATTAGAAAAACTTTAAAAATGCAGTTTGTCATAAATGTTAAGTAAAGTCTTACGCAAAGATGTTATCGATCATTAAGTAATCTGCGTTCGATCATTTAGTAGTTTGTCAATAACTCATTCCAGAGGCTAAATTTCAAAATGTGTTGTATGGTGGACTTCTAGTGCAAAGGTTTATCTACAACTCTTCTTAACAGGCCGATGTTCGAAGTCCACTATTAAAGGAGTTACGGTGCTGGTTGCTATACTCATACTAAATGATAACAAAATATGCAATCATTTAGTCTAAGTTACTGCTACTAGCGATATAGCTCCGTTATTAGTGAAATTCAAACAACGAACTGTTAGGGAGAGTTGTAGATAAACCTTTGCACTAGAAGTCCACCATATAACACATTTTGAAATTTAGCCTCTGGAATGAGTTATTGACAAACTACTAAATGATCGAAGGCAGATTACTAAATGATCGATAACATCCTTGGTCTTACGTAACACAAATTATACTATCACTTTGAACAACTCAAGGAACATCTGAAACAGCTGATTACATATTCAGTTTTTACAGTAAGTTTAGTTCCAATCTATGCACTTATCGATGACAAATTTTTTATTGAGGAAAAAAAATAGCAGCGTTACTAATATGAGGATAAATTTATTTTTGAAAAGTTATTTTTATTTTATATATTTTGTTATTTTTTCAGTTACTTATTCATTTGATATAATAGTTATGGTCTATTCCCAGGAGTTCATTCAAAAATTCATCCCAGGATTCCACTAGAGATTCAATCAGGAGTTCCTTCAAAGATTCCTTTAAGATGTCTTACTGGACGTCATCCTGGAACAGCAGCTTCTCCCAAGGGCTCTTTCTGGTATGCCTTAGAAGTCTGTTCGAATATTCCATACAGGATTTCACTTGATATTTAATCTAGACCTGTACGCCGAACAAAAAAATATCGGCAGGGGCTAATTAATTTCGGCAGCGGTGTAATAAGAAATAAGAAATGCATAAGAAATTCTCCGGAAGATTCTCGAGGAATACCTCATGAAGTTCTTACAAGAGTTCCTCTGGAAGCTCCCCCAGGAGTTCCTCTGGAAGTTCATCCAGGAATTCCTCCGTAAGCTCCTCCTGGCATTCTTCCGTAAGTTTCTCCAGAAATTCCTCCGGAAGTTCCTCAAGGAATTCCTACGGAAGTTACTCCAGGAATTCATCCGGAAGTTCCTCCAGGAATTCTTCCGGAGGCTCCTCCAGAAATTCTTCCGGAAGTTCCACCAATAATTTCTCCGGATGTTCCTCCAAAAATTTTACTACGACTCATAGGATTGCGCTAGTCAAATTGCTCCAGATTTTTTTCCGTGGATACTTTAAAAAATTCCTCCAAACATCCATCTTGAATTATTGCCAAGTAGTTCTCCGTTAATTCTTTCAAATATACCCATAAATTCCTCTATTTCTTTGGTGATTTCTTTAGCAATTCACTTAGAAATTCCCTTAGAAATATTTACGTCTCCTTGCCCCAGAAAATCATTCTGAAATTCCCATGTAACTCCTCCTGACATTCTCGCTGGAGATGCTCCAGAAATTTCACCAAGATTTCATTATTGATTACTTCGAGGTCTTTCCAAAAATTCCCAACTAGCTAACGTGGAAGCCCTTGAGAAGCCATCGAGAAAGTAAGTGCAGTGCGTGTTTCAGTCGTCGCGAAAATGATAAAATATCTTAAGTGGTGGAATTCAATGGGATTGTACAAACTCGTCTTATGACAAGTGATCTATTTGGTGTTCGCTAAATCAATTGTTATGCGTTTGGTAGTGTTTCTGCTCGGTGTACAGGTAGTTAACCCTCTACAACCCAAATTTTTGTTTTCGCTCAAAATCACTATTTTGCTTTCTAAAATCGATCTAAACACGGTTTGGGCATTAACAATTTTTTTTCTCGATTTTATCAATTTCATACTTTGATTTTTTAGAATTTTGTTTTGCAAGTTGCAAGTTTATTTATTAAAAATCTTTTATGATTTTTCAAGATGTTTAGTGTTTGAAAATTCCTATTCAATGTTGACTTATTGCCATTTTTTTAATTTCCAGAGTTTTTTTTTTAATTTTCCGTGTAACGAGTTGGATAAATATTTTAGAGTGCAACATTCATCTCTATAACCTTCTATTGAATAAGGTTAGTTGTAGAAAAATACTGAGCTGCATATATTTCACTCTTCAAATGTATAAGAGCAAAAACACGGAGGAACAAAATATTACTCAATTTCCAATATTTTTTTATTTAGAAATGTGTAGAGCTTTGAATATTTATTTCAAACCATATTTAAACATACATTGAGGTTTATATTATTGATCAACATCAAAAACTTTTCAAAATCCGATCAATTGAAAATTACAAAAAATAATCAAAATACTCCGTCTGAAGGCGTTCTTGAGCATTACAGGGTTAATTTGTTCTGCTTTGTGCGGGCGAATCATGATTAGTTAAAATCATTGTGTTAAATAAATGGCACGGTCGTATCGCTTATTAGAGTGAATCCAGATCCAACAATGCCTACCGACTAACTGATAATCTTCCCTGTAGTTTTTGTGAAGACGCAGAGTGGTGGTTAAGACGGTTAAGTGGTGGAATTCAATGGGATTGTACAAACTCGTCTTATGACAAGTGAAGACGCAGAGGTAAACTCGGTCTTTAAATAACGAAAAGCACCAACTAATATTGCTTCCTTCTTCCTAACTGACTACAAGGACGTGGCCGGCGCCGTTATTGATAATTTGAATATTTGAGTCACTGAAACTTGAGCACTGTGAATGCTTGAACAATCTTAGCCAATCATTCAGTTGATTATTTGTGCAATTTTTCTGATTCTGGTCAATCACGGAGTAGCAACCATAGATATGTGTAACCAGTCAAAGCTAAACTAAGTTAAGTAGCTAAAGTGGAAGCCTTCGTGAGTCAAGAGTTCTCCCGGAAAATTGTTCAAGGATTTTTTTTCGGGAATTCTCCCGGAAATTTCTTGAGAAATTCGTCTGTAAATTCATCTGCATATTTCTCTAGATATTCTTCCTAAAATTTTGACAAAGTTCTTTCGGAGTACCTCCAAGAATTCCCCTTTAAATTCCTCTGGAATTTATTTATAGAATTCTCCCGAAAGATTCTGCTGGAATTATCAAGGTTTTTGTGGGTATTCGCCTTAAATTTCTACGAAAAATCATCTAAAAAGCCCTTCAGGATTTCCCGAAAATAACTTCCAGCAATTCGCAGCAATGTCTTAAATCAATAACCTTGGCACTTCTAGAAACTCTCCCACTTTTTCTTCCAGTAATTCCTGCATGGATTCTCCCAAAACATCCGTCCAGAATTTCCCCGGAAATTATTTCAAGAACTCCTCAAGGAATTCCTCCACAAATCCCTTTATATGTCCCCCCAAAAATTTCTTCAAGATTTTTCCGGGAGCTGCTTTCGAAATTCCCACAGAAATTTCTCAAATTTTTTTTCAGAAAATTCCTCTAAAAATTACTCTGAAAAGTTCCTATTTCATGAAGAGTTTCGTAAGAAATTTTTTTCCTTAAGTAATTCCCGAAATAAATCGCGATGTAGTTCCTGGTTTGAGTCTCAGGAGGACTTTTTGAATAAATTCTCGATATATTTTCCGATGAATTTCCTGGAAAAATTCTCAGAGGGACTCCTAGAAGAGTATCTGAAACAAGGAGAAATTCTAAAATAAGAAGTTTTTTTTTCAAATTAAGTTCATAAAGAATTTCCAGAGAAAATTTTTTTTTGAATGACCAAATTTCAAATAAAGTTATGAAATAATTTCAGACTCTTATACCAAGGAGCCGTTCTAGAAGCTATTCTTTAGTTTACTGAAGATCGATTTCTACATTTTCAGAAAAACTCAAAGGTGCAGCCCAATCGGGTTGTACGCAAAGGTGACGTAGGACTACGTAGCTATTCGAAATTGATAGTATTTGCCATAATAATTTGTGTCGTTTTATTAACATTGAGCAAACTGCTCGGAGGCCAACTGAATCAAGAAGTCGAATAGTTGGATGGACTTTGAGTCTCTATCCGTGGAATTAACATGACTCTTTGGCCGCTGAAGCCACTCTACTGGCTTTCAGTCGGGGACATCAGAATCCTTACTTTGCCACGAACGCTTACATCGCGGGCGAAAACCAAACGCTGCATATAAATATATTTGCGTTTGGTTTCACGCCACTTCTGATTCTGCTTATTTCTCCTTTATTTCGGCCATTTTTGACGATGGTGTCCTCCAAAAAGGTCTTTATGCATACAAAAGAAGGTTGATACGACAATCCGATATGAACTTTCTTTAAAGTGCAAAACTCAATCGTTACTAGCAAATTTGAAAGCGCGGCGGAGGGAGATGATGCAATTAATTTGAACGGGCGGAATCACTAACAGCAACCAAGCTACCACGCAAACCCGATGCTGCCGAAACAATCCATTTTTGAAATTAACTCTTACTTTACATAAAATGCTGGTCCTGAGAAGAACTAATTTTCTTTTCCCAATGCGTCTTTCCAATAACTAACTGCATCCAAACGCTTGACAGCACCTTGATGCGTTGAAATTGTTCGGCCGCCGACCACCTTCGTGCTGCTGTGTCCGCTCCGCTGCATCGAATGTCGAACCGCTCTTTGTGGAATCCCGATCAAAATGGCTCGCGCGCGCCGAATAGCAGCTTTCTTGTATTTGATAAATTAATTCAGTTAGCCACACCCCTTTGTGATCTGTATGGGTGTAAATAAAATGTGCACTCATAACGAATAATGAAGGGGCGGGGCTAATGGAATTACTTCATCATTTCATCATTATCAAACACTATCTCTTGGCATCTGTCTGTCCAAGCGATGTTCACCGATGGGTGATTGCTGTAGAAAGTTTCCACTGAGGTGGCGTCTTCATTGATTTTATACGAAAGAAGGTTTGGTCCGACTATCCGAAATAAACTTTCTTCAAATAACAAAACTCAATCGTAAATAGCGAATTTTATAGCGCGTCGGAGGGAGACGATGCAGTAAATTTGATTGGATGGAATCACTAACAGCAACCAAGCTACCACGCCAAATCCGATGCCACCGAAACAGTCTATTTTCGCAATTAACTCTTTCTTTCCATAAAATGTTGGTCCTGAGAAGAACCAATTTTCTTTTCTCAATACGCCTTCTGTCCTATAACTAACTGCATCCAATCGCTTGTCGACACCTTGCGTTGCAACTGTCCGACCGCCACTTGATGATTTTTCGCTAAGCCTCCAAAAGTAGAAATAATTTTCAGCATTGCCACGCACTCCTTCGTGCTGCTGTGTCCACTCCGCTGCATCGAATGTCGAACGGCTCTCTTTAGAATCCCGATCAAAATGGCTCGCGCGCGCCGAACAGCAGCTTCCTTGTATTTAATAAATTAAGCTCGTTAGCTCCGGCCCTTTGTGAGCTGATATGGGTGTAGATATAATGTGCACTCATAACGATTAATGAAGGGGCGGGACTAATGGAATTACTTCATTAGATATAAGAAAGCTGTTTTTCGGCGCGCGCGAGCCATTTTGATCGGGATTCCGCAGACAACGGGCCGTTCGGAGGATGACAAATTCTAAGAATCCTATGTAATTTTCTCGCGAGATTCTGAATTTGGTTATGAGATGTTATTTATCTTAGATACGTATTGTTGCGAGAAATAACAGCAGAAATTTGACTCAAGGCGAAGTTTTTTCATATTACCAAGCATTATCTCTTGGCATGTGTCTGTCCGAGCGACGTTGCTGTAGAAAGTTTCCACTGAGGTGGCGTCTTCATTGATTTTATACAAAAGCCACCATTTTATACAAAAGAAGGTTGATCCGACTATCCGAAATAAACTTTCATCAAAGTGCAAAACTCAATCGTAAATAGCGAATTTTATAGCGCGCCGGAGGGAGATGATGTAGTGATTTTTATTGGACGGTATCACTAACAGCAACCAAGCTACCACGCCAAACCCGATGCCACCGAAACAGTCCATTTTCGCAATTAACTCTTTCTTTTCATAAAATGTTGGTCCTGAGAAGAACCAATTTTTCTTTTCCCAATTTTACAACTAACTGACACCACAATTTGTAATAAATTTCCAGCATCGGCACTGGCGGTGCGGGATCGCCACAATGCTATTTTTATGGTCAACCCTTTCTTCATATGAAATGCTGGTTCGTTGAGGTTGAATGCAGCAACACATCGAGCACCACCACCAATGCGATGGATTTCTTTTGAAAATGTTATAAGCGCCTCCGTGATCTGTGTCCGCTCCGCTGCGATCGCTTTGATGCGTCTGCTCTGCGTGGAACCTTGTTCAAACTGAGGATTAGATCCAAACCCGCAAGTGATTGATTTTTGATGTCTGTGTTAGTGATGCATGTACGTGATTGGTTGGTTGACCTGTTTCTGAACTGTTAATCAATTATCGATAATAAATAGTAAAAACCAGTATTTTCAAATAAATACAAAGAAGCGTTGACTCATCCTTGATCGAATGGTCCAAAAAAATTGAAAATCCATCGAGAAACGGCTTAGATATTAAAGTTCAAAGTCTATCATATTTTCGTGACGGTCCCCGATATTCGCAATTTTAAAGTGTACCCCAATATAGAAAACACAGACGTAGTCCTACGTCAAAAGTATCTTTATGTTTACCCCAAACTATACCCCATAGTGGCCATATTGCCAAACATGTTTTTCCACGTCGCACTTTTTGGTCAGAGATCAGCTCCACGCTAGTTGCAGATGTGATTAGATCACCAAACTTTATCGACAGACATTACATCAAGTCGTCGAGTTAAGTTGATCGGTATATGAATTTCCTATCAAAATATTTGAAGTGGACATACGGCCTCGGCTTGGCCTGATTTTCAACTCAGTATTCTAAGCATTTTCTCAGTTATTAATTGAAAGCTTTTCTTTGTTCGCCATTGCATGAGTATGTATCTTGTGTGGCAAGTACAATGGGTACATTCTGCCCAGGGTATCGGGAATGTTTCCAACCCAAAAACATCCTAGACCGGACCGAGAATCGAACTCGCCATCTTCGAATTGGCAATCCTACGCCTTTGCTCGCAACAGTGGCATAGCCAGAAAGTTGGCTTTTCTGAACATTTTTTTAGTTCGAGAAGGTTCGAAAAAAAATTTCTTCTAAAAAATTTTTCTCTGGGGGGGTTTTATGTCCAAAACCTTCCCATGGCTACGCCACTGGCTCGCAAGGCTACTGGAGACCCCATATAACTATATAACTACGATTCAAAAAATCTATAGGGGAAATCCATAAAATACGTTACGATAATGTAGTGATTTATGAAACATCCCCAATCGTCGCGTTTTGTAGTAACATGCATAATTATGTACGATGTCATCTTTAAAACATTACTCCTATAAATGTTACTTTCAAAAATGTCGCGTAATTTATGGATGTTCCGAAGCATTAAAATATAATATTTTGTAAATTTTTTACAGCTTCACATTTACAAAGACGATGATTTTGCCCAATGCTACATGTAGGCACTGTGGTATATGCGATCTGGAGGAAAAACCCGGGTCCTGTTGGTCCGTTGTGTGCTATATCAAATACAAATATGCTTAGAGTACAGAGCCTTTTATCAACATTTTGGCTGCTAGGTGGTTTTATAAACATTCTTCTACTTCTAAATAAACAAAAAAGCAAAACAAAAAATATAGTTTAGAATGTATTTTTGCTTCGATAGTACGTACACTAAAATAATGCAGGTGTACGTACACTGTAAACCCGACAATACTCTTTAAAGAGTAAAAATCACCCCTTTTTTGGCGATATATGGAACTGTCAAAATAATGGGTAATTATGTATTTTATATAATAAATATTTTATGCCCATTTTCAAGTTCCTCGCTGATACTCTTTAATGAGTGAAAAACAAAATATACTTTTCAAACAAACGAGTTGTTGATCGTATAGCATTACACCAAATTTGTTGTTTGAAATGTATTCTAAAATAACAAAATATACTTCCACACGTGCAGTTCCCCGCCGTGAATGGTAGGGCTGATTATTGAAAATGGCAATCAACGAGAACCAGGAGCTGGAGAAGCCTTCATGAAAATAGTAAGTTCCATGCTAAAAGCTCAGAACGTTTCCATGTTGATCTCACCTATCATTCCAGAAAAAAATACCATCAGAATCCGAGACTTCGACGAATAATTGATGCTGTTCATCATGAAGGGATACGAGGGATCAGGGCTGTGCAATGTCAGGATGCTCTTTGTACATTCATAGAAAATTTAAAATGATACTCTTTCTATATGGCCAACCATCATTGCACAAAGAGCGTCCAAGACAACCAAATGGAACGATGCTCGGGCTGATGAAGAACATGCGAAAATGTGTATCCCCGCTGCACAAGATATTGTGTTCTATGCTTTGCATTCATTTTCACACGATTAGCTTTATATGTGTGCACGGCCCAATGCCAATACAACTGCAAATTGATGGTGATGAGTATCTTTCCGAAGGCAAGTGAAATGATGGTTCGGTATCGTGCCACTCTTTTATATTTTGGAGAATGATGGAAGAAGCAAATCCGATCATTTCAATAGGCATGTCACAATAAACAGCTTTGTGCTACTATGATGGTTGAGGAGAGTGTGGAATGCAGAAGAATAAGCGTGTCTATATCAGGATGTTAAAAGGTGTTGATGGTGATGGTGCACAGCACTGCGAGGGATACAGCAGCTGTACTTCAGCCAGTTGGACTCATCCGGCATCAAAAAGAAGTCAGACTTTGCGAAGGTAATTACGATGCTCCTCACAATCTAAACCACCTCCAATAAATAACCCATTTTGCCGTAGGCCCCAAAACATTCCAGCGAGGATATCGTATTTACATAGCATGTACTCTGTAAGTGTTCCTGTCCTTGTTCCTGACGATCGGGAACACATACGTCAATTTCGGGAACGGTTTCAGAAGCAGCCGCCGTATCTATTATGTCCCTGCTTTGTTCACTTGTTTCCCGGCATCCGTTCGAGAGAGGGGCGAGAGGGGCGAGCAAAACACAAGTTGCAGTCATTTCTCTTCATATATTAACTCGCAAAATTCGCTTGATGTGTATCTATTGTATGATAATTGAATAAAGAATTATTTCACACATGCCTCGTAATTCCTTCACTTTTTCGATAAATATCCCTAATTTAATTAAAAACATTTTTTATCGATTAAGAGTGAAAAATACCCATTTTCCCGAAAATATTTGTTTCTGTAATGAGTAAAAAGTACTCCTGAATTTGACGTATAGGCCTTTTACTCATTAATGAGTAAACGCTGTTTACTCTTTTAATGAGTTGAACTATTTAACTTCATAATGGGCATTTTTTTACCCATTAAAGAGTACTTTGCTGGCACAGTGTACTATCAAGGTATGCTTGTATTTTTCAATTATATTGGTGTATGAATGCATCATTTTATCTACGGATTAATCCACTTTGCAATTACGGTGTCTTCCTTGGCAGCAACATAATAATTTCATTTAAGGCTGTTGCAAATATTTAATTTAAATTATGTCCTACTGGTCTTCGAAGGGTCCAGGTTGATAATGAAAAATAAATATTAAAATGAAAAAATCAAAAAGCTTCTCGAATTTGTTAAAGAATGTTTTGAAAATCCTCAAAATTATCCGATTGTTTTGCCCCCTCAAAATATTATTTTTGAGCAAAAAATCCGAGAGGGGAGGGGGAGACATAATTGTTTTTAAATATTTGTATCGGCCTAATTGAAAATTTGTAAAACACGAATGGAGCACTGCTGGGGGAAACAGCGAGTTTGTTCTGTTTTTCTCAAGATTCAAACTAGAATAGTGGTCGAAAATTTGGAATCAAACTGAATGACTACTCATTCCACTCTATAGCTTCAAATTATGTCCTTATTGCTTGTCATTGTCTTCAAAGCAAGCCATTATCAATCCTCAGCATTTTCATTTACTTGTTATAAAAGCAAACGGTTGAAGGATATTGAAAAAATCTAACTCGATTTAACAACTACAACAGAACTCGTTATCCGACGTTATATCATCCTCTCGAAGAATCATCCTTAAAAAAATATGCCACTCAAAGAGAGTGATTGTCAGAACGAAAAAAAAAAACTTGAACGAGAAAAAGTATAATTCAAATTCATCTTCAGTGCTGCGATTATCCACTCGTTAATCAGCCGGTTGCTCGTCTTCTTGATCATCGTCGGGCGAGTGTGGGGCGGAAAAGAAGACACAAACAATCTGATTACGTATACGTCGCATGGAAATCCCACCCCAGGACTTGGTTGGTGGTTGCTGATGACAAAGGCTGCAACGAGCAAAAAAAAAAGTTTAAATTGCCCAGGATCAGTTGCGATGAACTGATATGACGCAGCGCGCTGCAGATTATGGGCCATATTAATTTATTCCTCCTGAAAACTTTGGAACTTTCAGCGGCTGCACTCATTTGCTTCAAATGTCAAAACTTGTCTTATCTCGGGAGCCCAGGGTTTTGTCCGTCATTCAGCGTCGGTACTTGCTGTGACTTGAGAATGATGAAACATTTTTATTGTTGCATAAGAATCTGTTATTATGATACTCGTTTTTGATATGAGAGAAATATCATGAAGTTTTTTTCCTTGATTTTTTTTCTGCAAGAGCTGTTTAACTTCTTTCCCTAATTTATCTGCTCGCAAAATTAAAATTCGCTGAGCTGGCGAATAAAAACAGGACAATCTCTAATTTTACTGTTTTGACAGTCGATGGCGGTGCGTAACCGCAAACCACAATCGGAACCCTTGTTGGGAAACTTGTCCCAAACAGCAGCAGCTGGCGAACAGTTGTGAATCGCATCCAACTACACGCCCAATATATTCCGGAAGATTTGACGAGGGTTCAGTCCGGGCTACCAACGACAACAGTTCATCTATTATTTCGGCCCATTTTATTTCCACAATCAGCCGCTGCCAGGCAGTCAATGTTGACGAATAGCCCTCTATTGTTTCTGATATTGATGAGGGTCGGCCGGTGCGCCTTGGGTGGCTTCATTCAGTTAGCCTCTGTGTGGCGACCAACCGGCAACGCATCGAAGAGTGATTGATTATAATTTCGAGAATAGCATTGGGAACGGTAGATCGATTAAATCGAAATGATTCACTGCCTTAACGATAAAAACCTTGAAAATTTAAGAAACGAACAAAATTTTGAAATTCAGATATACTTAAACCAAACATTTGTTATTAGTAGTACACTTATCGTATAAAGCATACATTTTATTAATTTGACTACATTCAATTGCAACTAGATACGGAAGCGGTATGTTTTCCCGACAAACTTTTCAACACCCCTTCAAACCAATATGTAAAAATCGATCTATTCAAGTAAATCGATTACAAAACGTCCAGTGCTTGTTTTGAAGACTTTTTGAGTCATCTTTGTCGGCGTCATCCTCATTGGTCCAAAAGCGACAAAGCCATGGGCAAATCGATTAAATTTCGAACCCTTTTCGGTTGCGACCATTGATTGGGACGATGGGGAATTTGTAAAAAAAAACTGCCAACCAAGCAGGTTCGCAGATGCCAACGCAATGAAATAAATTGCATGAACGGAAAAATAATTAGAGAAGGAGGATTTTTTCCCTTTGTTTCGCAGTTGAGTTTGATTGGATCAACCGAAAGTGGCACGTGTCATGGACTACCGTGGCACTGTAGGTGATAATACCAATTAATTAGAATGAAAATTATCATCAAAGTGTGATTAATTAATGCGTGCTTACATGACAGTTAAATAATTTATTGAATGCTTCTAGTGCACGTTTCGGTGCCACTCGGAGATGGTCGAAAACAGTCTGTGGATTTGCATAAAAAATTTGATCAAATTTTAACGATTTTTGTGGTGAGTTCAATTATGCGTAGTAAATTATACCAACACTATTTTTTTAAACAATTATTTATTTGGAAGGCTCATTTGCCGTTAATTAGCAGCGTCTTTGCCAAAAACAGTCAAGAAAAAACATCCGATGGATTGTTCGTACTACCAGTGTCACTGCGAAACAATATCAACATTGACATCACCTGGTAGCAGATTCGAGAATAACGTAATGCAAAGAATACTCAGTTTGCCAACTATTTCCAAGTACCCGAGATTTCCTATTAATTTATAATCCGCAATTAATAGGCATAAAATAAAAGCCCAGAACAGATTTTACGCGCTCAATTTGCTCACCTGAATAGTACCCATTAAAAATCTGTTTCACGCACTACCAACCCCGGATCAATTATTTCCAATAGAAAACAGCGTCACGCAAACGTCCGTTTATCGCCTCATTTAGCCGCAAGCAACCCGGGCCAATTAGTGCTATCAAATGCCCATCAATTACCTATCGCCAGCTATCAAACAAACGATCAGTGCGAGGTTCTTAAAAATAATTCCTCATCCCATAGCACTAGGCTCGTCAAGCGGTTATCACTCTCCACACCTGACCGGCCTCCCTCAGCCACATTCACCACATCCCGGAAACAGTTGATTCGTCCCTACTCGGTGCCTTCACAGGAATCTGGCAAAGTTTGCACTAAGCTGTGATCATCCCAATCATGGTCCGGTCACTCGACTCTTCACTCAATGAGACACTAAGCAGCAATAACGACGACGACAGCCATTCACGTTCGACGCAATGGTGACGCCACTGCAATGACATTTTCTCGTCATCGGATCGATAGCGCGCCGGGTTTTGTTCCCCGCCCCGGCGCGACCCACCGACAGTGCCTTCATCGTGCGGAACGTAGGTATTTATTCGCATTCAAATAAATTTCAAAATATTATGATTGTCTGCATTTTATTGCGGATCCAGTTCGACGTCGCCAAATTGGTTTGGAATGAATTGGATTCCATCGAATGGTTTGTCGTTGTTTTTTGGGAATTCTATGAAGAGGAACGACACACAATGCAATTTGATTTTACGTCTATCCCATTATGGTTTTGTCATATAATAGGGTAATAATACGGCAGCGATGAGTTGGAGAGGTTGAATATGTTCTACGCACGCAAATAAATATACGTAAGGCAAAAAATTTCAACAAACTTTAACCAATCGGTTTCATATTTACAAAAGACAAGATATTGATTCTGCTAAATAATTGTTTTCCCGTATACCTATTATGGTAGTTCGCCAAATGTTGAACGGCTAATTTCTTCGCCTATTGTTGAACGCACGTGCATTTCTTATAGTCTTATTAAACTCTGTTATTAAAAAAATCTTTATTTATGATAAAGACGAAGGTTAAGTTGTTTGGTGTGTTATTTTACATGTGTAGTTGAATTCCTGAAGCTAATATTCCATTGTGATTTGTTTCCCGAATAATAGAGGCATTTTTAAATAAAATGTATGAAATGAATGAATGAAAATTCAAACTTTTTTTACATGACATATACAAAATTTAGAGGCTTTCATTAAGCCGTTTTTGAGCCAGATTTTTTTTTTTATTTCAAGTGTTTTGCTTATATATGCATGAAATGGCCATGCGTCTCCATCACTTCTAAATGGCTGTTGGTGTTAGCACCAGTCAGTGCCGTGAGATCTCAATGCAATGTTAAGTAAACTTTTTGACCCGAATGTGAACTTAACCTACGTGGATATCAATTTAATATCGAGATGTCGATTGAACAACCCGATCAATTGACAGCAGCAAACGCATTCATGCGATTGACTTTTAGCGCATATCATGTCAGTTTGAAAATTTGCCGTGTATCAATTTATGGAGTAATCTTTCCTCAAATGGCACAAATATCAATTCGGCTTCAATAATTAATTTTTTCGACAATCAGTCATTTGACTGCAAAGTGGCTAAGATCATGTTTTTAGCGCATTTATTTATTAGTACCTTTTTAGCGTAATTAGCGTATTAGCGTAATGGCGTCTTCGAATTATTTTTTTCCACTTTACAACATGAAAGGTATATGTCTTCGCGAGAGTTGTAGCAAAAGTTCTCTTGAAAAACACCACTTGAAAGACACCAAGTTCGTAATTTCATTACTTTTGGAGATTTATTGCATTTCATGCCAACAAGTTTTTAACATGTTCGATGTATAACAATAGGGCTGCGAAATGGTGAGTTGACATCCGGGAAGGGGCGCCTAACATAGCTCTGGTCCTCACAAGTTCCAATACTCACGCTTCCACGGGTCTTCCGATGACAATTGACCGCCAGCTAAGGGTTGCGTACTTAGCTGGTAGTGCAGCCTGGGCACTGTTGTCCTTCTGACATCAGCTAGAGTGAGAGGGTGCGTCCTGTGGGGTCTGCTTAGGATGTGGTGGGGTTCGACAGTGGGCTCTGTTGAACTTCTATAAAAAGCTGCATGTGTCCCCAAGCAGGCCCTATCAAAGCGACCGTGTGTTGCTCAAAGCGCACTAGCCTAGTCCTGGTGTTGGGTGGGACTTCAAACAAATTTGACCCGACTGACCGAGCGTCTGTTCACCAAGGTGGTGCGGCTCCAACAGCGTCTGTTCTGGCATCCAGCGGCTGAGTATGCAATGCTATTCCCCGGAAGCTATACCTAAGATGGCAGCCCCATCCCGGTGGATAGGGAACCTTGGGCCAACAACCTACTGTTACCGAAACATCAATTTGTTCGAGAATCCGATAATGAAAGAATACGGACTGATTTTACGGCGACGACTCTTAGCGCGAAACAACAGACACGAATAGGAACACGTTTTAACCCTAGTAGAGCAGGGTAAATTGGCACAACTTGCCAATGAGGCACGCCGCATGAAGCTTGAGATCCTGGGACTGTGTGAAGTCCGTTGGCCAAACTTTGGAGAACACAGAACGCCGTCGGGACAAGTTCTGCTCTACTCTGGTTTACGAGGTGAACACGCTCCCCGGCATCGCGGAGTTGGCTTCCTACTAAGCGCTCAGGCACACTCTGCGCTTATGAAGTGGGAACCTATAAGTGAAAGGATAATCGTTGCCAGACTTAGAACACGGGTCTGAAACCTTACTATAATCCAATGTTATGCGCCAACCGATGCTGCCGATCTGCAAGACAAAGAGAACTTCTACAGTCAACTCAATGCCGTCGTAGATAGAATTCCGAAGGGTGATATCAAGATCTGTTTGGGCGACTTCAATGCGAAGATCGGATCCGACAACTCGTACCATGAGCACATTATAGGATGCCATGGTATGGAGAAATGAGCGAAAACGGAGAGCTGTTCGCAGAATTTTGTGGAAATAACGACATGGTGATCGGGGGATCGCTCTTCCCTCATCGACCGGTTCACAAGGTCACGTGGGTCTCCCGTGACGGCTTTACAAAAAATCAAATCGACCACATCTGCATCAGCCGAAAATGGAAACGGAGCCTTCTTGATGTACGGAATAAACGTAGTGCCGATATCGCGTCTGATCATCACCTCCTCATCGGCGAAATACGCCTGCGCATTGCGCGGATTCATCGGCAGGAGGAAAGAGTTGGACGACGATTCAACACACGCCGCCTGGAAGAGGCCACGGTGAAACGGTCCTTCGTTTAAGAACTGGAGACGCGTGCTGCAGATATTCCGGAAAGTGGCAGCGTGGAAGACCAATGGACCGCCATCAAGAATGCCTTCATCGCTACCAGCGAGAACAATCTAGGCGAACTGTGCACCCAGAGAAAAGAATGGATCACCGATGAGACCTGGAGGAAGATAGAGGAGCGAAGAGAAGCCAAAGCCGCGATAGAGCGATGGAAACCAGAGGAGCCAAAGTGTTAGCCCGTCAACGATACGCGGCTCTTGAGAAGGAAGTAAAACGCTCATGTCGACGGGACAAGCGAGCGTGGGCAGACTCTCTGACCGACGAAGGAGAGAGAGCCGCCGCAACCGGGGACATTCGCCTCCTTTACGATATCTCACGACGTTTAAGCGGGACGAAGATGAATGCAACGATACCTGTGAAAGACGCGGATGATTAGTTATTGACTGACCCAACTGACCAGCTGAAACGCTGGTTCGAGCACTTCGAACAACTTTTTCAAGTGCCAGCCAGGCCATCACCACCTCGGCATGATCTGCCTAGGATCCGACGTATAACACGCGTCAATACCGAAGCTCCATCACTGCTAGATATTCAAACAGCCATCCAAAGCATGAAATCGAATAAAGCCCCAGGGGTCGACCGCATATCAGCCGAGATGCTCGAAGCTGACCCCATGACATCCGCTCAACTACTGCATCGTTTATTTCGTAATATCTGGGACACCGCAACTTTCCCGGCGAGGCATTATGTTGCATAGTTCTGTGCAAAATTATCCTAGCCCGGATTCAGGAGAAGATCGATGCGACTCTCCGGCGGCAGCAAGCCGAATTCCGTGCCGGAAGATCATGTGTGGACCATATTGTCACGCTCCGCATCATTCTGGAGCAGCTCAACGAATTCCGAGAGTCCCTTTACTTGGTATTCATTGACTACGAAAAAGCTTTCGACCGTCTCAATTACGAGAATATGTGGGGTGCCCTGAGACGCAAGGGAGTTCTTAAGAAAATCATCGGCCTCATCGAGGCACAGTACGAGGCCTTCACGTGTAGAGTGCTGCACAATGGGGTCTTGTCCAACCCTATCCGGGTCGTAGCTGGTGTGAGGCAAGGATGTATTCTATCACCGTTACTGTTCCTCATCGTAATCGATGAGATTCTGGTAGATGCGATTGACCGTGAACCAAACCGCGGGCTGTTATGGCAGCCTATAACCATGGAGCACCTAAATGACTTCGAATTGGCTGATGATGTTGCACTCCTCGCGCAACGGCGCTCTAATATGCAGAGTAAGCTCAACGACCTTGCCGAGGGCTTCTCTTCGGCAGGTTTAGTCATCAACGTCAACAAAACCAAATCAGAAAAATATATTAAGCTCTTTTAGTGGAATGTATTAAACCGTCTAAGACGAATTAAGTACTGTCCATTTAATTCCACTAGTTAATTTTCGTTATCTTTGCAGATACGTATTTCGACCACAACTGTGTGGTCGTCTTCAGTGTCTTGTACTCGACTCGACTACAAGTCGAGTCGAGTACAAGACACTGAAGACGACCACACAGTTGTGGTCGAAATACGTATCTGCAAAGATAACGAAAATTAACTAGTGGAATTAAATGGACAGTACTTAATTCGTCTTAGACGGTTTAAAACCAAATCGTTGGATGTAAACACGGTGACTCCTTCCAGTTTCACAGTAGCCGAGCAACCAGTGGAGAATGTTGAAAGCTTCAAATATCTTGGTAGCCAAATGGCGTCAGACGGCGGCACCAAGATCGACATAGGCCCACGGAACAAGAAAGCCAGGGCTGCCTTTGCGAGTTTAAGAAATATCTGGAAAAACAGGCAGATAAGTGAACGCACCAAAATACGAATTTTCAACTCTAACGTGAAATCTGTGCTGTTATACGCTAGCGAAACATGGTGTGTATCAGTGGAGAACACTCAACGGCTGCAGATGTTCATTAACAGATGCCTGCGGTATATAATTCGGGCCTGGTGGCCTCACAACTGGATCTCAAACAACGAGCTCCATCGTCGTTGTCACCAGAGGCCGATAGCAACAGAAATTCAGGATCGCAAGTGGGGCTGGGTCGGCCACACTCTACGTAGGGGCGGAAACGAAATCTGTAAACAAGCATTAGACTGGAACCCAGCGGGACATCGCAGCAGAGGCAGACCCAGAGGCTCATGGCGGCGAAGCCTCAATAAAGAAATAAAAGAAGTCGACCGAAATCTAACCTGGCAACAGGTTAAAGCGATAGCCGGGCAACGCTCAGGATGGAGATCTTTCAAGTCGGCCCTTTGCACCACCGGAGGTGTACAGGATCCATAAGTAAGTAAGATGTATAACAATCATATGGAGGCGTTTGGTGCATTGGTTCATTAACTCCCTGTGGTGGATGATTGGTTTCTACTTTGCAAAGTAGGAAATGGTTTTTGATGAAACATTACTTACATTCGCTTACAACTCTACAGTTCAAGTAAATTACTTGTACTTTGTTATGCGTATGAGATTGACTGCTACAATTTGCCCGGTGTCAAGTAGCAGTTAAATTAAATATGACTAAAAAATCCAATAAAACTGTTATAAGTTTTTAAGTCACAATTGCCAGCCAACGGCGTATTTTGATATTATCCAAAATTTTCTAGAACATGCAAAAAATGCAGAGAAAAAAATGAAAATGATTTGATGAAAACCCCATTTTTAAGGGGTTGTCAGCATAAAACGTAAAAAATCTCCAAATGTAACGGAATTACAAACTTGGTGTATTCGACAAAGTTTTTCAGGAGAACTTTTGCTACAACCTTTATGAAGAATTAAATCGTGAAGTGGAAAAAATATCAGGGGATTTATCAGTAAGTTGATTATCTCCAAAAAACTCAAAGGTGCAGCCCAAATGGGTTGTACGCAAAGGTGACGTTGAACTACGTAGCTGTATGTAATGTACAGGTTTTCGACTTTCTGTGCGATTATACCAAAGCAAGCGTTTTTCAAGCCCAGGGTGAATCTGCTTTCGTAGTTTATTCTATGCTCCTGAAATTGTGTGAACATTACGAACCCTGTTGATGTATATCATTTTCAAACCAACATTTGAAAGGGAAGGTAAAAATAAAATTTTCAAATAATCGAAGATGAACAACACTTTCAAGCGATAAAAACTCGTTCAATAATTATATCTCTATTCGAATCATTGGTAAATGCTGCTTTTGAACTTATTTTCATACATAACACCAAAACACAATACCAAACATTCAATTGAATTGTTGACATTAAATTGGTATTAGTTAGGTTTACATTAAAACGATAATGTTTTGGATAATTTTGTGTTTATAATCAATCAATTACAAAATTAGAAAAATTATCGCCAATGATAATTCGCCTACTTTTCACACCTATCAAATGATATTTCCAATAATTATGGCTACAGCCATTACCGACGTAAACTGGAGCACAGACTGAGCACCCGCCATTAAGTCAGTTTATCGTGAAAGCTGGGCTGTCAACGGCGTTTGGTGGTCATTCTTTGGAGGAAGTCAGAGTAGACACGACAAAACAGTTTGACATCAATCGATCGATTCTTGATTGATAAAAATTAGTATTCCTTCACGTGAGTTTCGTTGGACTTTGCGTTTACTCCGGCAGACACCTAGGAATCGACAAGAACGAGCAGAAAAAAGTTTCCCAGAACGCACCCACTGCAACAGCGAAGTAGATTCCGAGCTCCTCTACTGTCATCAATAGCGAAAAGCTGCCGTCAAACGCCCCCCGCTTTCGAGAGAATACGCGCGTGCAAGTTAGCAGGAAAGAACTGTACCAACTAAAAGCCTTGTAAGTTGCATTAATTTGATCTCTATGCTAGCTTGAAGTATCCAGTTAGACTTGCAAACAAAGGCCCAGAATTAGGAGATGGCGAGATCGATTCTTGATCCTATCTAGGATGTTTTCGGGTGGTAAACATTCTCGACACCCAGGGCATAGTGTATATCCATTGACTTTGCTACACAAGATACATACTAATACAAAGACGGGCATAGAAAGCTTTCAATCAATAACTAATGAAATGCTAATAGATTACTAAGTTGAAAAGCAGGTCAAGTTCCAGTTGGAATGTAGTGCTATGGAAAAAGAAGCTTGTGGTGCACTTACGAGATTAACTGATTCACCGAAACCGAAACTTTTAGCAAGTTTTGAATAGTAAATATCATCATGCATAAATATTATAACACACTGGAGTCGGTTTTTAAGCGGACGATATGGGTGATCTATTAGACCATTTGATTGAAAATCCAGGACAATTTCGAGAACTTACAACACCTCATAAGTTTTGTTTAGAGACGCAAGTGAAAGACAAATACTTGGAGAACATAATTGAGTTGATACCACGGCTTAGGACATTTGTTTATTTGTTTATTTATTAAAATAATTCAACTGACAATGAATGTCTAAATGAATATTAGTTAAACTAATTGGTTACGGTCAGCGGTACGGAAAAAGTCTAGTAACCGATGACGAAACACGTCAACTGATGAATTAAAGTCAAACATATCGAAGAATTCGTTGAAGCGGCGACTGATGAATCGAATTGGTTCGTGTGGTGCATAGTTGCTAGTCTGTGGTTCTAGAAGCAAAAATAAACGTTGACGAAGAGGTCTTTCAGGTGCATATAGATTTAACTTAACATCATGGTGGCTTTGGTTGATTCGATAAACTATTTGATTTAAACTCCAGGAAAATTTGGAGATCTTATGAAGTCTCATATACTTGGACTTGAGACGCAATTGAAAGATAAATATTAGGAGCGCATGATTTTGATAGAACCGCGGCTGAGGACATCTTGGTTGATTCGGTAGACCGTTTAATTCAAACTCCAGGACCATTTGGAGATCTTAAAATATCTCTTATACCTGGACTTGAGACGCAAGTGAAAGACAAATACTCGGAGGGCGTGATTGGGATAATACCACGGCTGAGGACATCATGCAAGCCTCAGTAGGTTCGGTAGACCATTTGATTCAAACTCCAGGACAATTTGGAGATCTTATGACATCTCATATGCCTGGATTTAGAGAGATCTTACAATACCGGATTCATAAATTCATAAATTCATAAATTCATAAATTCATAAATTCATAATTTCATAAATTCATAAATTCATGAATTCATAAATTCATAAATTCATTAATTCATAAATTCATAAATTCATAAATTCATAAATTCATAAATTCATAAATTCATGAATTCATAAATGCATAAATGCATAAATTCATAAATTCATAAATTCATAAATTCATGAATTCATAAATTCATAAACTCTTGAGTTCCTAAATTCCGAATTAACTAAATACTTAAATTTCTATGTTCCTTAATTTTTAAATTCTTATGTTCCTAAATTAATAAATTTCTAAATTCTTATGTTCCTAAACACCTAAATTCCTTAATTCATAAATTCATAAATTCCTAAATTCCTTGACTCATAAATTCATAAAATCCTAAATTCACATATTCCTAAATTTCCAAAGTCCTAAATTCCTGAATTCCTAAATTTTCGAATTCATAAGCTCCTAAATTTCATATGAAACAAAATAAGACAACCCCCTTAGGAATGTAGCGATAATTTTCAAATTGATTACCATCGAGCCCTGAAGAAGATTCCACAGTCGGATCGAAAGTAAAATTGTCAACTATTAATTGTGACTTGAATCCAATCCGAAAATTAAATTATAAAAATGCCCTTCTTGAATAGTCTGCGCATGTATTAACCTACTGCCTTTTCTTTTGATAGCCTTTGGACATAGCGTGGAATATAGGAAGGAATGTAAGTAGAATATTTGAAATGGGTGTTAATATATCCCATATATCCAATAGATCGCATCACTTACCGAATTGAGTCAAGATCAAATATCTGTTGCATCTTACACAATTCCCTTTGCCAAGCCAATATATATATATATATATATATATATATACATATATGCGTGTGTTTTCGGTCTCTAGTTGTTATCTGTGGAAGCTCACTCTAGTGCATCTAACCTCCCTCAAGTCCGGCTGAATTACCGGTGAAACCCATACGAAAGTCCAAGCCGATCCAGTCTGCCCCTCGAAGCCAGTCCCTGCGTCGGGTAAAGGAGGGATCGAATCGCACTCGCCAGAAACCACGAGGGCTCGTGAGGCTCCTCCTGCCGTTAGTGAACGGGACACGGTTCCCAAGCGACACTGTCATGAAGGTCGCATGACAGTATCAGATGAATCTCCAGCCCTCGTCGAGGCCCAGGCCAATATGGAATACGGACCGATCCCAAGGCCACCCAGCGAGTCTCCAGGCAGTCGGGGCGACACCCCTCCCGAAGTGTCTATGGTATGTTTGGAGTACTTTCTCCGCATGACACCGTAAGGGTCCCAACTTCTTCGATCGGCCGCAACTAGAAATTGCGAAATGTTTATGTGCTACAATGCTCATTAGGGTGATTCAAATTTGGACTTTTTGCTTCCCGATGAGTGATTGCATTTGCCATTTTAATAATGTTCCTAAATTTTAATCATTTGAAGTTTGCATGGAAATCGGCTCTTATGTGAAACACCGTTCCGTGAGATGGCCCATGAACTATTCATATGTAATCAACACATTGACTATATAGATTACTTACTAAGGTGGAAGGAACTTGCTGTTGCGAAGCGTTTTGTCGTTTGGAAGCAAAGTTATGAAGAAAACAAAAATGCTCATTATTGATATTGATGTTATTCCTTTGCGTTTAAATTGAATGTCCCACGATTCAGTATTTTCTTAATTACCATACAAACTTCAAACTGCGCGTGTCCACTTCAATGGGGAAGGGTCGTTTGGCCGAAGCCCATTCGGCCGAATGCCACTAGGCCAAACAAACCATTAGACCGAAACCCATCTGGCCGAAAGTCATTTGGAAAGGGACATTTGGCTGAAAGGGTCGTTTGGCCGAAAGGGCGTTTGGCCGAAAAGGTCATTTGGCCGAAAGGGTCATTTGGCCGAAAGGGCAATTGGCTGAAATGGTCATTTAGCCGAATAAGTTATTCGAAAAGTGAGAAATTAGGAATGAGAAGAGAGACGTATCACTTCTCACTCTTCATTTTTCTCTTCTCACTGTAAAAAGTGTGAAGCGCGAAATGAGTAGTGAGACGTCTCACTACCCACTTCGCACTACTCACTTTCCCGGTGAGAAGTGAGAAATGAGGAGTGAGAAGTGAGACGACTCTCTTCTTACTCCTAATTTCTCACTTTTCATATGACCTATTCGTCCAAATGACCATGTCGGTCAAACGACCCTTTCGGCCAAATGACCCTTTCGGCCAAATGACTCTTTTGGCCAAATGACTCTTTCGGCCAATGACCCTTTCGGCTAAATGACCCTTTCGGCTTAATGACCCTTTTTCCACTCAAGTAACATCAAAATTAGTTAAAAGTTTATGAGATTTATTTAAATGGCAAATGCAATAGATTAATCATCGGGAAGCAAAAAAAGTCAAAATTTGAATCACTCTAATGCTCAACCTCAACTTCACGTAAATCTCATGCTTGTTAGACATATAATAACAGTTTTCCTACTAGTATTCAGAAAAGTGAATTTTTTTTTTTCTATATTCATGACATTCATTCGATTTCAATTACATTAATTCACAAGCTTTAAAAATAACAATCTTCAATTGATCGAGAATTTTAGTAGTTGAAGGAATTCGAGAAGTTTAAATTCGAAAAATGGCAAGTTGAATTAGCCGCCCAGAAACAATTAGAAAAAGATATTTTCGGATTTTCTGGATGTGATACACTGTGCGGCTTTTGTAATGTTATTAAATGGGTACTTGCACAAAACTCACGCGGCGAATGACTGTCGAAAGGTACGACCGCGCCAAATAAAACACCGCAATGCTATTCACCCATGAAAATCAAGTAAACGGGGTGCAGGAAGCGCAGCAGTACCTTTCCTGAAGGGTACGCCGCGTGCAATTTTGAGAAAATCAGACAATATTCGAAAGAATAAAATAAAATAAAATTCAAGCTTATTAATATTGTTAACGATGGAGGTCAACCTGGTTCTTTCGATGATCACTGGAACGCCGGAATGTGAAGCGCTGGATAAGGAGGGAGCCTTTACCCCTCCCACAGCTAAGCGATTTCATCGATGCTGCTGGTAATGTTCCATTTACGCGTCCATACCAACGGCGACAGAATTGCATCCGCCAAGCGATAGAATCGCGTCGCGATTGTCACGTCGCGTGACAAGAATTAATATAAGACTATCTCAGAAGCATTAATTCCCACCTCAGTGACCATCGTTAAACATACAAATTCAACAAAAAAAAGTAATCTCGGGTACTTATTCAAAAGGACGTATGTGTTTTTGTAAACAAAGATTCAAACGTTGATTTGTCCAATCTGATGCCACTCCCACGCAAACCAACACCACCAACAGGTAGCCGAAGGCTTCCCCTACCTGTTCGTGGTGATGGTTTGCGTGTAAATACTATCAGATTGGACAAATCGACGTTTGAATCTTTGTTTACAAAATCACATACGTCCTTTTGAATAAGTACCCGAGTAATGATGTTTACTGATTTGCAACAAACGGATTTTGAATTAGTTTAGCGCTAAAACATTTTTTTCGTCAATTTAATTAATCTGATAGCACTCCCACGCAAACCAACACCATCGATACGTGGGTGAAAGCTTCTGCTATGTGTTGATTCGTCAAATCGACGTTTGAATGTCTGTTTGAAAATTTGGTATTGAAATACTGAAAAATCACACTGCAGTCTTTTGTGCAAATGAATCATGAAATAATGTTCGATAAGAACATTTTTTGACAGCTTATTACCCATAGATCTCGGTAAACAAAATTCCTATATTTAGTTAAAACAATTTGAGCTTACAAATAAATTTATTTTCCGTGGAACAGTTTATTTGATGCTGGAAACGTTTTGTTACTTAATGATGTCATTGAGATCCACTTATCGACGAGATTATCAACTGAATGCTTAAGATTGATGAACCACCATTTAAAATCGATTGCTTTTCATTACTATGCAATACAAGATTATGGTGATTGATGGCGCCGAATGAGCTCACAAAAGCAATCGAATTCCCGTTTTCAGTTCATCCGTTTGATGTTGCTGAATGCGTCAGGATGCTCCAAAAGGTCCCTCCCGTATATAACAACATTGGCTCTTACCATTTGTTTGTGGGATGTCGATCACGATTATATGTGCGTTTGCATTATGTACCTATCTTGGGAAAAGTTCAATGTGTATCGTTGAATTACCAACATGTGAACTGACAAACAGGCTTAGGTTCATGACTTTAGTGACGCGATTGTTGATTGGTTCTATAGATTAGCAACAATTGATTTTTTTCTTGATTTCGTAACAGATTTTAAATACAATATATTCAAGTTTGATCGGTTAATGGGGCCATCTTACCTTTGCCCGCCCGGCTCTGTTGGCGCTCCTCATCCTCCAGGGCCTGCAGAACAGCCGACTTGGCCAAGCTCGAAGGCTTGGTCGTCGACGGATCGTCAAAGTCAATTCTGAAACAAAGAGAAAGTGAGTTTGAAAAATGTGTTCGATATCCGAAGAACATTAAATGTTTTGTTCAATAGTATAGGTTCCAGTCATCATTTTGAACGCTTGATAATCCATTTTGCGACGTCATTTTCGTCATCACTCGCATATTTTCTCTCTTAATTTAATCCATATGTAAAACCCATTCCATTTGAAGTGAATTCGCCAAGGTTCCAATGGAATATAAATCCATGGAACAGTGCGTTGCTTTTGCTCCAATGTAAATACGCCATAAATTCATCCAAATCCAGTCCACGGAGAGCCTTGTGTGAGTTTGGAGCAAACAACTGAATCTGAGACTGCGATGATGCTCGTTCCACCATACGGAGTATTCCCATGAAATTGATGTTTGCATATGAGTTTTGCGAGCCGGAAATAAATCACATTCCTTACTGAGATTCATGGCGATTTGTTCGGACCGTGTGTGGTGTTATCGCCGGAGACTTCATACGAGGATAAGCAACTCAGAAACTGCATATCTCTCGCATTGTAGGACCAGCTGGAGTGGTCAGCTAGCGCTAGAAACGCATAAACAGGTTCTCCGGGCTGATATGCGAAAGCGATGGTTCACTTTTCCTATCATAACTTTTGCGATCCCTAGCGGTTGGCATCCATTGGATGCTACCGGCTTTGATTCACTGAAAACACTTCTTGTGTTGCTTTCGGGTAAAAAATATGATGAACAGCAACACTCATGAAAAAAGTGCAATGCTCTTCAGGAAACTAATGTGATTATAAACTTAAAGGTGTATTATGAAAAGAGTTTCATAAAAAAATAATTTTCCATACTGAAAGAAAAATTTGATATATTGGTACCCTCGACAAATGGAGATGTTAAAATACACATAAATGTAAAGAAAAATGTTTTAAAGATAAATATTTCCATATTACTTTTATAGACCAAATGGAAGTACAAATCGGTATATTTTTTCTATAAAATAATCTCCACACTAACTAAAAATACTGCTAGGTGAATGATATGTAATTTGTTTTTTTTTCTTTTTCAAAGTTGTTTTGATACAATTCAACAGTGTGGATCCATTACCCTGTGCTCAAATACATCAAATACTCCGGGTGGCTCCAGTCCGTTACCACTATGATAAGTGCAAGAAGTCCCATCCGGGGACAACTGTTGTCGTGCTGTCGTCACTTCATCTGCATGGCCCTGTTCGGTCAGTAATGGTAGCACGTCAGCGATGGTACTGATGATGGTACACCCCAGATCCCCAAAGTCATCATGCTGAATCCGCACATTCTGACTGTAATGATTATAATCCAAGCCGCACAGCCAATTTAATGAAGCCGGAGCAAACTTTCGCAAACCTAATTTCGAACTGGACTTCGGAGGAAAAAGAAAGAACGCACTGAGCTCGCGATTAGTTCAGTACCTGTACCCTCGCCGCCCCCTGGAGACGAACGTGCAAGCTGGGCGACATCTTGTCAGTTCGAAATTAGCATTCCTCTGATGATCCTGTTGAGAAGCGGCATTGTAACTTCAAAGCTACCAACACTGTACTGCAAATCCTCCCGTGTCCAACGTGGCTGGTGCCGCCGGCAACTCACCACCAGTTGGCGAAGAAGAATGAGCAGTTCGCAGTGTGTTGTTTCAACCGCTGGCAGGGAGCGGATGGTGAAGTCATTTGCACAACTCAGTCGTACCTAGTCAGCGTCTTACGAGACAATTAAAAAGTTTTCCATGCCTTCCAAGTGGCACTTTGAGGTGAAATTTTAGCGTGCACCGCACACCACTGCTGGCTGGGAGGAGAAAGTTTCTCCCGGAAGATAGCCATTCACAGTTCGAGAGCTGTGGAAGATAGTTTGGGGTAAGAACGTTGTTTCTGCTGAAGCGTCATAACGAGCGGTTGCTACGAATGTTCTTTTAATTGCTAGCATCGAGGAGGTGCAGCGAAGAAATTTGTTTTAGTGGCTGGAGTAAAGCACGGTTATTATTGAAACACTTAATAAAACGTACCAAGACGGAGCAACCATATTCGGAAATTTTAATACAAACGAATTATTGCAAGTTTAAAAATAAGTATTATACACAGTAAAACCGGCAATTTTTATGCAGAAATACAAGCGATTTGTGTGTCTTATAATGATTCAGTTTGGATAGATAATTAAATAAATGAGTCGATCGACAGATGACATATTGCCACTAAAAAAGGTTTCCAATTAATGATTCTAGAAGTTAAATATTAGAGACATACGCTAGATCGAAAATAAACATTCTTAAACTGCATTGAAGCCAAATTTAACAAATATATTAAGTGTCTTTTTTTATATGATCATTACTGATATCACTCAATTTGTCAAACAATTATTGTTTGACTACAGAAGTTGTAAATATATTCTGGCCACCTTCAAATAATTATCAAATCACCGACCAATCCACTACAGATTTTTTTTTCACTACAGATTTCAAATATATCCGATAGACTAATTGTCTTATTTTCTCCAACTTACTAGACCCAGCCTCGACACAATTGTAGGGTTCTCTATGTGGTATGTGTGCTGAAACTACAGATGTTAAAATGAAGTATTGAACTAAATGGTTGCTACGAAAATATCAATAGCTAAAACGACACAGTAGTCGGTAATAAGAATTGGCAGTTAGTTATCAACCTCAGCCAAATCATGACGTCTCTTAGAGAACCTAATTCTCTAACGTTTTAGTCGGTACTCGGATGACATTGTAAGGATTAAAGACCGAATTAGATCCTACAATCTTGCGACGAGGATGAACTTCGGTAAGAAAAAAAAAACATTAGGATGATATAATGAGAAAACGTGGGTTTACATATTTTGAAAGACAAGCTGATTTTCAAAGATCTGTCTAATAAAAATCCTGGACTGGGAGAGTCCACTGATAGACTGTATTAGTTGCTTGATAGCAGCACCAGGACTGGGAGAGTCCACTTACAAATCCTTTCAGTTGCTTGTCAGCAGCACCGGGACTGGGAGAGTCCACTGTAGTTTGTTTAAGGTTGCTTGGAAGCACCGCCTGGACTGGGAGAGTCCACTGAAGCGAAATGTGTTTGAACAGCCTGGACCGGGAGGGTCCAGCTAAAGTTGAAGAAACTCGTGAAGAAATGTATCTTGGGCTGGCTTGGTACATAATCAAAGAAAATCGTTTTGATGAACGGGAAGCGTTGAATAATTCAAACATAAAAAAAAAATAAATGAAAAATGCGTTGATATGGAAACAAGCAAAGAAAAACTATTGAACGGAAAACGGGGTTTCCTATTGAAACTGTTTTCTATTCCAATCATAGCGACGGAATATGAACTGAAACCATGGCCTTCGTTTTCGCTACGAGTAAATGAAAAGATCGAATATAGAGGTCCTAGAAGTCCAGAAGGAATATTTTGAAATGGTATATCACAGCTCACTCCATTCTTGACTAATGTTTTTGGATATTAGAAAAAAAAAAGTTGTTTCTATAACAAAAAGGTGGAAAATTGTGGCTCGATAAATTCTCACCAGCTGTAAGCTTCATTTGGCCAGCTTTTTGACCGAGATTAGATTAGTAGATGTAATTGTCCAATGAAGCACTTCGAACAAGCTACGTTGTCAAATACTGCAGAAAAAATTAGATCAGTGGTCGATTCTAAAAACCCTGATTAATCCACCTAGCGGTGATGGTGCCTTTCTTGTGCAAATAAAAAAATGTATTTTGTTCATTACTTCCGTGCCCATGGTCCAATGTAGGCAATTTTCAATAGAAAACAATGTGACAGAATTCTGCGTCGAATGCAACTTGTTGCGAGCAGTTTGAGGATAAGTGCCCGAAAAATGAGTGACACTTTTCTACGCGATTATTCCGTAAAAAAGTATTGCCATTTCCAGCTCTCGATGGATTTTTGGGAAAATCATAGATCGCACTTTGAGCAGTGATGTCAAATATTTTACAATATCTATTATTATTCCAAGCTTCATCTAAATGCATGAAAATGGAAATAACCGTCTGTTGAACCACTATTGCAATTATTGTAATAAGCTTCCGCAAAGAATTCAAAATATAACTAACTTGAAAGTAGCGAAAAGATTAACTTTCACTACAAATCATTATTATTTTTCTAGAGTTTGATCAAACAAATGTACTGGCAACCCTGCCGAGCCCACGTGTTCATTTGAAAACATAAACAACTTTCGTTGGCGCCAACCCGTTTCACCCGATTCATCAGCCCGCCAACCGGGAGAACAAAGGATTTTGACATCTCGCACTTATGACTATCTCGCACTTCTGAAGTGCGGAGTCCAACGAGGTGGGAAGTGCGCAATATTTTGGCCATAACATCTGCGTCGAAGACAATTTGTTGTGAGCAAACCGGTTGAGGATAAGTGGCCGAAAAATGAGTGACACTTTTGCTATATTTTGGTACGTGGGTGCGCACAGACACACACACACATACACACAGACATCACATGGATTCGTCGAACTGAGTCGATTGGTATATAACACTATGGGTCTCCGGGCCTCCTAAGAAAAGTTTATTTTTTTTGGAGCGAACATACAGCCTTTACGTATACTTAGTATACGAGAAAAAAAACAAAAACGTTCCATAAAAAAGTAAAGAGAAAATGGGAAGGACTATATTCGAAAGTAGTAAGTGAAGTAGAAGTAAAGAAATGAGCTTTATATTTTGGATTATTGTTTTTGATGCTACAAAAACAATCGTGCCGGAGAAAACTGACAGAAATCAAATGAAATAATCATGAATGAAAAAAAATCAAAGCAACAAACACATGGAATCAAAGACGAGTAACCAAGAAAATAATCCCTTGTAAGCAATACATTTTCAAAGATATTATTTCACACTGATACAATAAAAAAAGTAATAGGGAGGTTGTAGGGTTCTCTCTGTGATATGTGTGCTGAAACTACAGATGTTAAAATGAAGTATTGAACTAGATGGTTGCTACGAAAATATCAATAGCTAAAACGACACAGTAGTCGGTAATAAGAATTGGCAGTTAGTTATCAACCTCAGCCAAATCATGACGTTTCTTAGAGAACCTAATTCTCTAACGTTTTAGTCGGTACTCGGATGACATTGTAAGGATTAAAGACCGAATTAGATCCTACAACAATCAACACACTCCAGGTTTGGATTTTTTTGGCCCTATGAAGATTCCGACCATTGACCAAGTTCACTTCAAAGGTGCACGCAAAAAAAATGTTGCGGTCGAAACTACCATTCCGACGGTTAATTTAAGAATACGCACCGACGATTTTCAGCAGACAACAAACCCGTTTGTTTTTACGTCTCAGGATTTTACCATGCGCGCGGTAAAAATCAACTGTGGTCCTGGTGGAATGTTGTTGCATGAACTGAATCAGTGGTGAATTTGTCCGAATGCGTGGTTAATTCAACTGAAAATTTGTGGTTGTTTTAAAAACATGGCGTAGTCTACAAAATAGTAACCGTTACCATGGAATTTTTCTCAGTGTGGAACTGACCCGCATTGCCCGAACTAGGACAAGTAATGCTTTCACACAGCCAAACCACAAAATCCAGAAATGAATTTTTCTTGATCAAACTAGGTTGGCGATTCCGACCATGGACGGCATTCACTTCATAGTTGGATTGCATTGACCCAACTATGTAGATTCAGAAATATTTCCAGACCATCGACATACCTACCTCCAAAGTTGTTGTTAAATATTCAACTCCCCGCCGAATTGACGACTGTCTGTAAGCTCCTATTTCGGATTACATTTGCATTTGTAAATATTTGGTACATATTTTTTGTTTTCTTGCTTGTTTTTTAAATATTAATATAGCTATTACTACTTACTATTATTATCACTGTTGCTATTGATATTACTAGTTAATTAATTGAAACTAAAAGCGAAATAATAAGAGTTCAGTGCGTGATCTCTCATGTTTCGGACAGCAGAACGATCGCGCGGTCGGCCGAATTATTGTGTTCTGCATTGCGCGCCGGTAATAAAATTAATCAGTTCAGTGCGTGATCTCTCTTGTTTCGAGGCGGGCTTGGTAGTCATATGGCTACTGCATCTGCCTCATACGCAGGAGGTCGTGGGGTCAATCCTAGGTCCGTTCCATTCTCTTACTTTGTATCTTTCTCTTTATTTCTCATGTTCTAGCAATCGCTAGAACTGGAAATGGACTTCCATACCGTTTCCATTACTATTCCTATACCTTCAATTTGAGTATTCTCACAGTAATCTGCTAGAATTGGAAATGAACTTATAGAGCTCGTTTCCTACATCCAGTTAGAAATTCCATCAGTTACCTTCTCCTATCTATCACATTGGCAGCTCGTTAACCAAGACGAACCTCTGCCTCTCCAACCTAACCCAAAAATTCCAACAAATTCCGCAAGAACTCGTGGCAAGTGCAGAGGTATATTCGGCTTGCAGTGGGCGAGTGATTGCATCATCATTTCCTCCCCCTTCCCTACATTGACTTGCATTCTGACGTGGCAGGCGCCAGTATGACCTAACAAATGAGATCACCAGTACTTGTACATTGAAGATGTGTGCTAGTCCCAAGCAAACATCTGTTGGTTCCCTGTGCAAGAACAGCTGATCTGGTCATAATGGAGTAGCATCTACGAGCAGTCAATCAAGCTCAAGCTCAAGCTCAAGCTGAAACTAAAAGCGAAATAATGAATTCGATTAGTTAGGTATAAGAGCGAAATTGAAACAAAATGAATAGGAAACAAAAAGAAATTAAATCGAAAAAAATAATCCCAATCACTTTGAACATCTCTCATCCACCTACCCTGCACATAACTGCCACAGTTGACCACGACTGTCACCAAAAAGTCCTATACCAGGAAGGAGGAATCCCTTAAAAGGGACTGTCAGTGACAGAATCGCTCTCTGTTAGGTAAATGCTAGCTACCTGAAAAGTTGTGTTTTATCGTTTAATAATCTATTCTTCCCAAAAATACCAGTAAATGCGTGGTCCCAGTAATTTGAGTGTTTAGCTTCGGAACTCCGTGCCTAGAGTGAAACTGTGTAACCTGGACCGTCAGTAGGAAGAAGAGCTTGTAGAGTGAAACGCAACTGTGTGGTGCCCGGACCATCGTTAGAAAGAAGCTTCGAAAGAAGGATCCGTGGAACGAAATGACCCACTGAATTCGAGAAGTGAAGCGTAGCCACCAGGTTTGAAAACGCTACTTCCTTCATCAGTTTGATATCCACCTTGGCTATTTTTTTATGGGAAGTTCATCCGCCCAAAACCTGATCTAATTCTTTCTGGAGCTTTTTGATAATTGAAACGGCCCTGAGTCCCAGGACAAAACCCTGGAAGAGGACAATAGGTGTCCTAAATAAAAAGACAGTCTTACATATCAAGAACTTTTAGCAATCCCATACGAAGATTTAGGAACTCACACGGATTTACACTTTTTCTTTTTTTTCTTCTTTTTCTTATTGGCATTAGATCCCCCACTGACTGGGACATTGCCGCTTCACAGCTTAGTGTTCCTTCAGTACTTCCACAGTTATTAACTGCTAGGTTTCTTAGCGAAGCAACCACTTTTGTATTCGTATATCATGAGGTTAACACGATGATACTTTCATGTTCAAAGAAGTCGAGAACATTTCCATCTCGATAATTTCCTAGACCGGACCGGGAATCGAACCTAGCCACTTTCCAAACGTTTTAATTCAATGGTGTCGTTGGTTGTAAAAATGGTTGTAAACTAGTTTTTGTACTGACCTTTCCCTAACTCGATGTTCTGTAGCTCGATATTTTCCCTCACTTGATGAAATTTAAAGTCCCTTGAATCTAGCATACAGCGCCAGCGTTCCCTCCGTAAGTCGATAGCTCCTTTACTCGATATTCTCTTAGTCGAATTTACTTTCCAATGCATTTTCACCTTGCTGACTCGATGTTGGAAAGTGGAAGTGGAAAGTGATAAGCGAGAATTCAGAAATGAAAAGTGAGAAATAAAAAGTTAGAAGTGAGAAATGAGAAGTGAGACGTGAAAAGTTAGAAGTGAGAAGTGAGAAATTCAAAGTGAAAAGTGAGAAATCAGAAGTAAGAAGTGAGAAGTAAGGATTGGGACGTGAGAAATGAGTAGTGAAAAATTTGAAGTGCGAAGACAGAATTGAGAAGTAATAAGTGAAAAGTGAAAAGTAAGAAGTCAGAAGTGCGATATAAGAAGGTATAAGTGAGAAGTGAAAAATGAGAAGTTAGAAGTAAGAAATTCTAAGTGCGGAGTGAAGAATGAGAAGCAGTCTTCCCACGAACATGTGTGATGTTCAACACAAGTACATTTTCATCAACTCGTGTTGAACACTGAACATTGATTATTGCCGTACTCGAGTACAAAGGAATACCCAGTACCTAGCTAAACGAACTTGTACTTAAGTACAAAACACATGTATAAACTTGCTTTCAGATGCGAGAGTCGACCGGCAAGAGACAAAGAGAATGAACAAAATGGAATTCGAAAACTGTGCACGCTGAAATGAAGATGCACAGTGATGGGTGGATCTGGAAGACTTTTTTTTCGAATAATTTTCTAATGTAGCATAACTTTTTCACGACGTTGGTAACCAACTGACATGGGCTTCCAACATCACGTAAACAATAATTAGGTTTACAGAAGATGTTGATAAATTTGAATTCGATTCACATACAGCTATATAACTTTTGTTGAGCGTGTATATTCAACAGGGAAGGAATAGAAAGCGCATAATTATGAATACTATGTATACTCGTAGATCAGTGGAACAATTTCTCGACTCTCTGTTAATGTATTCCTAATAAAACTAAATTGTGTATTGTCATGCTTTTAGAAATGTTCCATCGGGAGAGAGCATTTCGTGTTGCACTATGAGATCGCTCACAAATTACGTAACATAAAATTAGGCGAATCCAGTCGTCTTCTTTATAGCACATTATGTATTGACAATTTAATTCTTTTGTCTGAAACGTAACCCTTGAGGCTATCCCCTTCCTCCCTATATATTTATTATTATTTAATCAGACTAAGGCCGAAGTGGCCTGTGCGGTATATAAGAGTCTTCTCCATTCGGCTCGGTCCATGGCTACACGTCGCCAACCACGCAGTCTACGGAGGGTCCGCAAGTCATCTTCCACCTGATCGATCCACCTTGCCCGCTGCGCACCTCGCCTTCTTGTGCCCGTCGGATCGTTGTCGAGAACCATTTTCACCGGGTTACTGTCCGACATTCTGGCTACGTGCCCGGCCCATCGCAGTCGTCCGATTTTCGCGGTGTGAACGATGGATGGTTCTCCCAACAGCTGATGCAATTCGTGGTTCATTCGCCTCCTCCACGTACCGTCCGCCATCTGCACCCCACCATAGATGGTACGCAGCACTTTCCTTTCGAAAACTCCAAGTGCGCGTTGGTCCTCCACGAACATCGTCCAGGTCTCGTGTCCGTAGAGGACTACCGGTCTAATTAGCGTTTTGTAGATTGTCAGTTTGGTACGGCGGCGAACTCTATTCGATCGGAGCGTCTTGCGGAGTCCAAAGTACGTACGATTTCCAGCCACTATGCGTCTCCGAATTTCTCTGCTGGTGTCATTTTCGGCAGTCACCAGTGAGCCCAAGTACACAAATTCTTCTACCACCTCGATTTCGTCACCACCGATGCAAACTCGCGATGGGTGGCTCACATTGTCTTCTCTTGAACCTCTTCCTATCAAGTACTTCGTCTTCGACGTGTTGATGACTAGTCCGATCCGCTTAGCTTCCCTCTTCAGTCTGATGTAGGCTTCCTCCATCTTCTCAAAGTTACGTGCCATAATATCTATGTCGTCGGCGAAACCAAATAGCTGGACGGACTTATTGAAAATCGTACCACTCGTGTCAATCCCTGCTCTTCGTATTACCCCTTCCAAAGCGATGTTGAATAGCAAACACGAAAGACCATCACCTTGCCGTAACCCTCTGCGGGTTTCGAAGGGACTCGAGAATGCCCTGAAACTCGAACTACGCACATCACCCGATCCATCGTCGCTTTGATCAACCGTATCAGTTTATCCGGAAAACCGTGTTCGTGCATTAGCTGCCATAGCTGGTCCCGATCGATTGTATCATATGCGGCTTTGAAGTCGATGAATAGATGATGTGTGGGCACGTTGTATTCGCGGCATTTCTGCAGTACTTGGCGAATGGCGAACACCTGGTCCGTGGTGGAGCGTTCGCCCATAAAACCCGCCTGGTACTGCCCCACGAACTCCCTTGCAGTTGGTGCTAGTCGACGGCATAAAATTTGGGAGAGTACCTTGTAGGCGGCGTTCAGCAATGTGATTGCGCGGTAGTTGCTACAATCCAGCTTATCGCCCTTTTGTAGATGAAACACACGACACATTCCATCCACTCCTGCGGCAAAACTTTCTCCTCCCAAATCTTGATAATGACCTAGTGCAGCGCTCTAGCCAGTGCCACACCACCGTGTTTAAATAGCTCTCCTGGTAGTTGGTCAACCCCAGGGGCTTTGTTGTTCTTCAGCCGGCCAATCTCCTCCTGGATTTCCTGGAGATCCAGAGCCGGTAGAATTATGTCCTGCGCGCGTTCTCCCAGGTCCATCACCATACCGCCATCTTCGTCTGCCACATCGCCATTCAGGTGTTTTTCGTAGTGCTGACGCCACCTTCGGATCACCTCACGCTCGTTCGTAAGAAGGTTCCCGTTTATGTCCTTACACATATCAGGCTGTGGCACGTGGCCCTTACGTGAACGGTTTAACTTCTCATAGAACTTTCGTGTGTTATTAGCGTGGTACAGTTGCTCCGTCTCTTCACGGTCTCGATCTTCCTGCTGGCGCTTTTTCCTCCGGAAAATCGAGTTTTGTCTGTTCCGCGCCTGTTTATATCGTGCCTCGTTCGCCCTCGTGCGGTGTTGCAGCAATCTCGCCCATGCTGCATTCTTCTCTTCCACTAACTGCTCACATTCGCCGTCATACCAGTCGTTTCTCTGATCCGAGGGCACCGTGCCAAGTGCAGCGGTTGCGGTGCTACCAATGGCGGATCGAATATCTCTCCAGCCATCTTCAAGAGACGCTGCGCCTAGCTGCTCTTCCGTTGGAAGTGCCACTTCCAGCTGTTGCGCGTATTCTTGGGCTAGTCTACCATCTTGTAGCCGCCCAATGTTAAGCCGCGGCGTCCGACTTCGACGCGTGTTGTACACCGTCGAGAGTTTTGAGCGCAGGCATACTGCAACGAGGTAGTGGTCGGATTCAATATTCGCACTGCGGTAAGTGCGGACGTTCGTGATGTCGGAGAAGAATTTACCGTCGATTAGAACGTGGTCGATTTGGTTTTCCGTTTCTTGGTTAGGTGATCTCCATGTGGCCTTGTGGATATTTTGCGGGGAAAGGAGGTGCTTCGGACTACCATTCCGCGGGAGGCTGCGAAGTTTATGCATCGTTGGCCGTTGTCATTCGATACGGTGTGCAGACTATCCGGTCCGATGACCGGTCTATACATTTCCCCCCTTCCTACCTGTGCGTTCATGTCACCGATGACGATTTTAACGTCCCGCAGTGGGCATCCATCGTATGTCTGCTCCAGCTGTGCGTAGAACGCTTCTTTCTCGTCGTCGGGTCTCCCTTCGTGGGGGCAGTGCACGTTGATGATGCTATAGTTGAAGAAACGGCCTTTAATCCTCAGCTTGCACATCCTTGGGTTGATTGGCTGCCACCCAATCACGCGTTGGCGCATCTTACCCAGCACTATGAAGCCGGTTCCCAGCTCGTTGGTGGTGCCACAGCTTTGGTAGAAGGTAGCCGCTCGATGCCCGCTTTTCCACACTTTCTGTCCTGTCCAGCAAATCTCCTGCAGCGCCACGACGTCGAAGTTGCGGGGATGTAATTCATCGTAGATCATCCTGTCGCAACCTGCGAAACCTAGCGACTTGCAATTCCATGTTCCAAGCTTCCAATCGTGATCCTGTATTCGTCGCCTAGGTCTTTGCCGATTATATCGAGTCGCATTATCTCTTATATTGTTCGTAATGATTGGTTTTCTAGGCGGCTTATTGGGCCAGCGCAAACCTCCTGTCTCGTCGGAGGGCCGTCGTGTCAGGGCTGTTTAGCGTCCCACCTAACACCAGGACTTGGGCTTGTGCGCTTTGAGCGGCACACGGTCGGTTTGGTGGGGCCTACTTGCGGATACATGCAGCTTTTTATAGAGGTTTAACAGGGCCCACTGTCAAACCCCACCACATCCTAAGCAAGCCCCACAACTCGCAGATGGCCTGGGGAGGGATCGTCAAGCCCTTGGACATAGTCCCTGCTGCCCTTATAGCTGCCTCCCTATATAGCGTCACGTAATTCATCCACAGCCCCCATGGATGCACAGCATTTTTTTTTTTGTCAAAAACCGGCTTCGTGTTGGAAAATACCATACATAACATATTACGCAATAGCCTCCACAGACTACCAGCTCTTTGACTTAATGATATCAAAGATCACACACCTTATTTTATTTTAAAATGATATCAAATGACTATAATCTGTATCTGTAATCTGTACAGACTATAACCTAGGAATGTAGAACTGAACCATTCCGAATGACAACAACATTGTCCTCTCAGAATTGTCCTCAGAATTAACTAAACACGCAACAAGCGATTGACTTTGACTTTGCAACAAAATAGGGGCATAACCCTTAAAGATATAAACTTAATTTTTGCGTGAACACTTTTGGTGGCCATTTTACTGAGCCTTCTAAAGTACAAAACCTCATGAAAATATTGATATATAATAAATTTGCTTATATCCGCACATCTATGAATTTGTTCACTGTCTACATTTGCTTTGTTTGAGAAGCTTCTGGAACGCTATTCAACAGCAAATTCTACAGCCAGGGTGTACATGTGTGCTTTACAGATGTACAGTACATCGGTACAAAATGAAACTCGAACGCAAGTTCGGGTACAAGTATACATTTCGTGCGTATACGTATAAACACGAAGCAAGGGTACAGATGGAGTATACGGACAGCTGTACTCAGCGTGTTTGATGTTCGTTTGGTGAGAAGTGAGAAGTGCGAAGTGCGGAGTAAGAAGTGAGATGTGATTAGTGGGAAGTGAGAAACGAGAAATGAGAAGTTGCAAGTAAAAAATTTGAAGTGCGATGTTGCAGTGAGAAATGAAAAATTAGTTAGAAGTGATAAGTGAGAAAATGAGAAGTCAGAAGTGAGAACAAAGAAGTTTTAAGTTAGAAATGAGAAGTGAGAAGTGCGAAGTAAACAGTAAGAAGTGAGTAGTGGGAAGTGACAAATGAGAAGTGAGAAGTTAGAAGTGGAAAGTTCAAAGTACGAAGAAAGAAATGAGAAATGAGAAGTGAAAAGTTAGAAGTGCAAACTACAGAAGGTCGTGATCGTCATGGGACAAAGAGCAAAGCGCTTTTTCTATCTCAGGCGACCAAATAAAAGAATCGTGGGTTTTTTGATCGATTTCGCAATCATGGAAGGACGTTGTCTTTTATTTTAAAATTAAAATTTCTAAATAAATTTAATAGATATAAGCAAAGAATAATGACTAGTTGATAATTTAATCATATTCTTTAAATTCACCGAGCCGAAAGTGCTAATAAACACAAAAATATAGCAGATATGGCCCACTTTCATGCCCTGTCATTTTATAGCGTTTCTACACATATTGAAAGAGCCAGATATGTAAACATCGCGTGATATCTCTCATTGAAAATGAGAAATTGCAGTACTGGGAAAATTATAAGTGAGAAACGAGAAGAGAGAAGTGTGGAATGAGCAGAGAGTAGTAGGAAGAGGGAGATGAGAAGTGAGATGTGCGAAGAGAGAAGTAAGCAGTGAGTAGAGAAGTGATAAATGAGGAGTGAGAATTAATGAGAAGGGATTAGGAAGATTGAGGGCCGGGGAGCGATAGGTAAGAAACGAGATTCTTCTGTTTCCTTCTTTTTTCCACTTCCTTCTTCTTTCTGTCTTACTACTTCTCACATCTCAACTATCACTTCTTACTTTTCATCACTCACTTTCCACCATTCACTTCTCATCATTCACTTCTCACCATTCACTTCTCACCATTCACTTCTCATCACTCACTTCTAACTTCTTATTTATTTTTTTATGTCTTTATTAGGAAGACCACTTCTTATTTCGTACTTTCCAAAACTCACATGTTACTGCACACTGGGACATTGCCGCCTCGCTGCTTAGTGTTCATTCCGCACTTCCACAGTTATTAACCGCGAGGTTTCTAAGCCTAGATATTATTTTTGCATTCGTATATCATGAGGCTAACACGATGATACTTTTATGCCCAGGGACATCGAGACAATTTACAAAACGAGTTTTTTAGCTTTTTTTAGTTCCGGCGAGTGTATGAAGGATCCGAGGTTATTAGGTCAGAAAGATGGATGGCTCATTAATTATATACGAAATTTCTTAAATGGACCCCTTGATTTTTATCAATTCTTGGCTCACCAAAACTGTCATAGCTCCAACATTTCTCAACCTATCTTAGAGGTCAACATATCGTTTTTTTTGCCTTTCTCGTATACTAAGTATACGTAAAGGCTATATGTTCGCTCCAATAACAAACTTTTTATAGAAGGCTCGGAGACCCATAGTGTTATATACCAATAAACTCAGCTCGACGAATTGAGGTGATGTCTGTGTGTGTGTGTGTGTGTGTGTGTGTGTGTGTGTGTGTGTGTGTGTGTGTGTGTGTGTGTGTGTGTGTGTGTGTGTGTGTGTGTGTGTGTGTGTGTGTGTGTGTGTGTGTGTGTGTGTGTGTGTGTGTGTGTGTGTGTGTGTGTGTGTGTGTGTGGCACCAAAAGAGCAAAAAGTATAGCTCACTTTTTTTGTACTTACCCTTGACCGATTTCTTCGCAGGTTGCATTCGACGCAGTTTTCTTCCCCATTGTTTCTTATTGAAAATTGGCGGGATCGGACAATGGGCTTGAAAGTTATGGCCAAAATACTTTTTCTCATAGAAAAGCGCATAAAAAGTCTAGCTCACTTTTGTTGTACTTACCCTTAACCGATTTCTTCGCAACAGGTTGCATTCGACGCAACATGCTGCCCCATTACTTCTATTGAAAATTGGCCGGATCGGACAATGTCTTGGTAGTTATGTTCAAAATACTTTTTCTCATAAAAAAGTACGTAAAAAAGTCTAGCTCACTTTTGATGCAATTACCCTAAACCGCAACAGGTTGCATTTGACGCAGAGTCTTGTCTTATTATTTCCTATTGAAAATTGGCCCGATCGAACGATGGGCTCAGAAGTAATGCCCAAAATACTATTTGTTTTTTACCGTACGAGAAAGGCATTATCACCGCTAGGTGGATTTATCTGTTTTTTTTTTTTTGATGACTTGTTAGGAAAAATAAGTTCAGAATCATCAAAAACATCTCTACTTTACTGATTATAAATCATCAATACCATGACTTTTGAATTATTTAATCCATTAACTTGAATACGGCTTTATTCTGCTCAAAAAAAATAAGCCTTCTAAATAAAATACTGTTGTAGGTATTCACTTCATTTTCAAAACATATTTGACGTAGAAAGCGTACGTTGTAGATCATATATTCTTCTTCTAACTACATATATCAGGGTGCTTGCTTGGGAAATGTTTGGCTTCGCAGTCTCTGAGGGAATTGAAAACTATGTTTTTAATCTTTTCCCGACGTTTCGGTCCATTTAGGGCCTTTTTCAAGGGGTCGATTTGTTAAAGTTTCTTCGTCAAATATGTTTCTGTGTAACGTACAATGTCATGTGAATCAAATGGTTCAAATTTGGTCCGAATGAATTCTTCATCGGACAATTTGGACGATTTCTTGTTATCCGAAATTCGGTGTCTGGACTTGCTAATTTCCACCATTGCTTGGAGTGCACCATTTCCCAAGCAAGCTCAATACTACAGTCGAGCGAAAAAGAAAATATATTAGAGTGGCTCAAATTAGTACGGGAAAAGCTTTTTTCTATTTTTATTTGATGGGCCGCCCTCTTATTCGGTTCTATTCGATGCCCTGATGCTCTGGACAAAATTTCAGCCAAATTGGCCAACGTTTGGGCGGTGCTAAACTCGTTGGAATTTTATATACAAAAATGTATGCAGAAACATCCGAAAACAGTGAATTGCAGTTAGACGGCACAATCTACGATGAAGAACAATGATACTCATTCAGATCTTGGATAATTTAATACAGAATGTTATGCAGAAACCGCGAGAAGATTAGAGTTTGCCCGGCTAAGTTATTAGAATTTCTCTGAAGTGGGGTTTGAGCAAATTTCGTTTCTTTAACCTTTGAAAAGAAATATATTCACCCCTACAGCACTCCAGTAAAATGCTAATATCTTTGCCTAATAAACTCGAATCTTCTCGCGGCTTTCAGCATAACATTCTGTATTTAATTCTACAAGAACTGAATGAGTATCATGGTTCTTGATCGTAAATTGTGTCGTCCAACTGCAAATCACTATTTATTACTGTTTATCACATTTTGAATTTCTGTCTGTCTGGCCCTTATGGACTCGGAAACCGCTTAACCGATCGGAGTGAAAATTTGTATGCAGAGTGTTTTGGGTTCGGGGAAGGGTCTTAAGATTGTTCCCCTCCCCCTTTTGAAAGGTAGGCTCCCATACAAACGAAACACCAATTTCTTTAAAACTCGCGACTTAATCAAGTAAATGGAACCAAATCTGGCATGTGGAAGTTTTGGAAGGAAAGATATGTTTCTTAGGTGGTTTGAAACCCCTCCCTCTACTGGAAAGGGGGACTCCCATACAAATGAAGCATAAATTTCTGTATAACTCGAGAACTAACCAGAGAATAAATCAGTTATGGGCGAAACGAAGTTTGTCAGGTCTGCTAGTTATCCATAAAAATAATGTTCGTTGGTCAGATGGGTCTTTAAAAAATAATATCGTAAATCGTACATAACTTTTGATAGGAAAAATTATGCACCTGAGATTTTTGGACACAGAGCACAATATAGGTTAAGCTTTCCAACGATGTATTTATATTTAAAATCGATGATTGCAAAATGCAAACCTTGCGAAAAAATAACTTTCAAAAATAAATCCAAAATGGAGGCCAGATTCAATATGGCTGCTTATATTTTTTATTACTGCAAATTGAGGCCAAACTCTTCCTCTTTTCAACGATATGCTGACCTTTAAATTCGGTTGAGAAATGTTGGAATTATGACAGTTGTGGTGAGTCAAGAATTGTCAAAAGTCGAGGGGTCCATAAACGTGATTTCGTGTATAATTAACGAGGGGGCCCTTTTTCTGAAGAATTTACCTTGGATCTTTAATACTCTCGCCGAAAGCTTTCGAATGAGTATAAGTTTAGGCATTTTTGAGAGCCTTGTGCAAATAGTGGGCCGGTCTCAGCGAGAATTACTCACAACAAAAATGCTTTATTTAATTTTGTCTTTATTTTTATGTTTCAAATGTTTTTGGCAAAGTGTTGGATTGTATCGATGGAGTTATTACAATTGATGACATTTTGATTAAAACGATTTTTCCTAATTTTCTGTAAACCTTTTTCAAATCGGCAACTCCAGCTTTTCAAATAATATTTTTTAAATATTTTAATATGCATTAAAATGGAAATCAATCTTTCATACTTTAAAATAGAACGAGATTATTTATTCACTTCATTGGTTGCGACAAGTCTGTTCAAAATGTTTGTTCAATTGGAGAACGTTCCATTGCACTTATTATTTGCTTGCTTGAAAAAAGCTGACAAAACACAAATATTTGTATAATTGTATCTGCACGACGCAGGACATTGAACTTTCTTCAACAAACGCAATTCAGAAAATGATTCCTTTCAGATGCATTCCATTTGGAGACGCAGAATATCTCCGTTGAAAATTGCAAAAGGAATCGATGTCGCAGCATAATTCTGTTCTTTATCGTTGAAGGATTCCGTTTGTAATCGCAGAATGATTTCTTTGGAAAGGTGACTACGTTTGGACACGCGCGAACGGACACCGCAGAATCGCAGATTCGGTTCGAAATTGAGAAATATTTCTTTCTTATACCCCGTACAAAAGTTTGGAATCACAGATAAACTCCGTCTAAATAGATGAACGATTGCGTTCGGAGCCGATATAAAATGCGGATTTAAATCGCGGAATGATTCCGTCTTTAATCACAGAGGCTCGGAATTGCAGAAGGATTCTATTCGAAATCGCAAAAAGATTCCATTCGGAATTGCTGAAGAATTGCAGATGGATTTCATTTGGAATCTCACAATGATTTCTTCCAGAATCGCAAAATGATTCCGCTTGGAAGCACAGAAGATCTCCGTACAGAATTGTAAAAGGAATCCATTCGTAATTGCTGCATAATTTTGTTCTATATCGCAGACGGATTCCGTTCAAAAAAATGACTACTAACTGACTAAAAATGACTTGTATACGTTTTTCTTTCTACACCGCGGATAAAAGTTCAGAATCACAGATTAACATCTCAATAGTCTCAATAGTGAAATGATTATACTCGGAATCAAAGAATCACTTTCGGAATCGCAGGAGGGTTCTGATCCGAATTGCAAAAAGATTTTAATTGGAATTGTTAAAGGACTACGTTCGGAATCGCTAAGGAATGGCACAAAAATATGCACACAAATGAAATGAATGATGAATGCTAATGAAATCCATTTGACGTCGCAAATAATGCCGATCGAAATCGTAGAATGATTACGCTTGGAATCGCAGGAGGATTTTGTTGGGAACTGCAGAATGATTCTGTTCGGAATCGCAAAAGAATTCCAATCAGAATACTACGGGAGAAGTATTTCATTCGATATCGCAAAAGGATTTTGTTCGAGATTGCAGAAGTGTCTTTTATATCACTTAATTATTCAGTTTGGAGTCGTAAAATGATTTTATACGGAAAAGCATATGATTTCCGTTCAAAAGCGTTAGGAATCGCAAAAAAATTTCATTCGGAATTGCAGTTGGATTCCGTTGAAAACAGCAGTAGGATTCAGCTCAATATCTCCGAATGATTCTGATTCTGGAATCGCAGATAAACTCCGTTAAAAACGCAGAAAGTTTTCGTTTGGAATCGAAGACGATTGCGTTTCGAATCGCAAAAGGCTGTCGTTGGAAACCCTTACACTCAACATCGCAGAATGATTCAGTACGCAGTGGCAGAAGAATTCTGTTTGGAATCGCGAAGGGATCAAGGAATCGAATTCGGATGGAACGTATATCTTTGATACAGCAGAACGAGGACTTCTGAAGTTTTACGTATTTACACATTAAAAACTACTTAAACATGATAAAATAATGAATCAAATCAACACCTCTTGAACCGAAATCCGACCACCGTGGACGTATTTCGAATTGAAGGATCAAAAACTCAACAGGTATTTTTTAAAAAATAAATACTTAAATTGAAGCAGACTAAGTTACTAAGGGGGTTACTGGGGGCAGCAGGGACTATGTCCAAGGGCTTGACGATCCCTCCCCAGGCCATCTGCGAGTTGTGGCGCCTGCCTAGGATGTGGTGGGGTTTGACAGTGGGCCCTGTTAAACCTCTATAAAAAGCTGCATGTATCCGCAAGTAGGCTCCGCCAAAGCGACCGTGTGCCGCTCAAAGCGCACAAGCCCAAGTCCTGGTGTTAGGTGGGACGCTAAACAGCCCTGACACGACGGCCCTCCGACGAGACAGGAGGTTTGCGCAGGCCCAATAAGCCGCCTTTAAAAACAACTATTACGAACGACATAGAAGATAATACGACTCGATACAATCGGCAACGACCTGGGCGACGAATAAAGGATCACGATTGGAAGCTTGGAACATGGAACTGCAAGTCACTAGGCTTCGCAGGTTGCGATAGGATAATCTACGATGAATTACATCCCCGCAACTTCGATGTCGTAGCGCTGCAGGAAATCTGCTGGACAGGACAGAAAGTGTGGAAAAGCGGGCATCGAGCGGCTACCTTCTACCAAAGCTGTGGCACCACCAACGAGCTGGGAACCGGCTTCATAGTGCTGGGAAAGATGCGCCAACGCGTGATTGGGTGGCAGCCAATCAACGCAAGGATGTGCAAGCTGAGGATAAAAGGCCGTTTCTTCAACTATAGCATCATCAACGTGCACTGCCCACACGAAGGGAGATCCGACGACGAGAAAGAAGCGTTCTATGCGCAGCTGGAGCAGACATACGATGGATGCCCACTGCGGGACGTCAAAATCGTCATCGGTGACATGAACGCTCAGGTAGGAAGGGAGGAAATGTATAGACCGGTCATCGGACCGGATAGTCTGCATACCGTATCGAACGACAACGGCCAACGATGCATAAACTTTGCAGCCTCCCGCGGAATGGTAGTCCGAAGCACAAGGCCAAGAATATTTACAAGGCCACATGGAAATCACCTAATCAAGTAACGGAAAACCAAATCGACCACGTTCTAATCGACGGTAAATTCTTCTCAGACATCACGAACGTACGCACTTACCGCAGTGCGAATATTGAATCCGACCACTACCTCGTCGCAGTATGTCTGCGCTCAAAACTCTCGACGGTGATCAACACGCGTCGGAGTCGTCCGCCGCGGCTTAACATTGGGCGGCTACAAGACGGTAGACTAGCCCAAGACTACGCGCAGCAGCTGGAAGTGGCACTCCCAACGGAAGAGCAGCTAGGCGCAGCATCTCTTGAAGATGGCTGGAGAGATATTCGATCCGCCATTGGAAGCACCGCAACCGCTGCACTAGGCACGGTGGCTCCGGATCAGAGAAACGACTGGTATGACGGCGAATGTGAGCAGTTAGTTGAGGAGAAGAATGCAGCATGGGCGAGATTGCTGCAACACCGCACGAGGGCGAACGAGGCACGATACAAACGGGCGCGGAACAGACAAAACTCGATTTTCCGGAGGAAAAAGCGCCAGCAGGAAGATCGAGACCGTGAAGAGACGGAGGAACTGTACCGCGCTAATAACGCACGAAAGTTCTATGAGAAGTTGAACCGTTCACGTAAGGGCCACGTGCCACAGCCCGATATGTGTAAGGACATAAACGGGAACCTTCTTACGAACGAGCGTGAGGTGATCCAAAGGTGGCGGCAGCACTACGAAGAGCACCTGAATGGCGATATGGCAGACAACGGTGGCGGTATGGTAATGAACCTAGGAGCACGCGCGCAGGACATGCGACTTCCGGCTCCGAATCTCCAGGAAATCCAGGAGGAGATCGGCCGGCTGAAAACAACAAAGCCCCTGGAGTTGACCAACTACCAGGAGAGCTGTTTAACCACGGTGGTGAAGCACTGGCTCGAGCGCTGCACTGGGTTATTACCAAGGTTTGGGAGGATGAGGTTCTGCCGCAGGAGTGGATGGAAGGTGTCGTGTGTCCCATCTACAAAAGGGCGATAAGCTGGATTGTAGCAACTACCGCGCAATCACATTGCTGAACGCCGCCTACAAGGTACTCTCCCAAATCTTATGCCGTCGACTAACACCAATTGCAAGAGAGTTCGTGGGGCAGTACCAGGCGGGATTTATGGGTGAACGCTCTACCACAGACCAGGTGTTCGCCATACGTCAGGTATTGCAGAAATGCCGCGAATACAACGTGCCCACACATCATCTATTTATCGACTTCAAAGCCGCATATGATACAATCGATCGGGACCAGCTATGGCAGCTAATGCACGAAAACGGATTTCCGGATAAACTGATACGGTTGATCAAGGCGACGATGGATCGGGTGATGTGCGTAGTTCGAGTTTCAGGGCATTCTCGAGTCCCTTCGAAACCCGTAGAGGGTTACGGCAAGGCGATGGTCTTTCGTGTCTGCTATTCAACATCGCTTTGGAGGAGTAATACGAAGGGCAGGGATTGACACGAGTGGTACGATTTTCACGAAGTCCGTCCAGTTATTTGGTTTCGCCGACGACATTGATATCATGGCACGTAACTTTGAGAGGATGGAGGAAGCCTACATCAGACTGAAAAGCGAAGCTAAACGGATTGGACTAGTCATCAACACGTCGAAGACGAAGTACATGATAGGAAGAGGCTCAAGAGAGGTCAATGTGAGCCACCCACCACGAGTTTCTATCGGTGGTGACGAAATCGAGGTGGTTGAAGAATTCGTGTACTTGGGCTCACTGGTGACCGCCGATAACGATACCAGCAGAGAAATTCGGAGACGCATAGTGGCTGGAAATCGTACGTACTTTGGACTCCGCAAGACGCTTCGATCGAATAGAGTTCGCCGCCGTACCAAACTGACTATCTACAAAACGCTTATAAGACCGGTAGTTCTCTACGGACACGAGACCTGGACGATGCTCGTGGAGGACCAACGCGCACTGGGAGTCTTCGAAAGGAAAGTGTTGCGTACCATCTATGGTGGGTTGCAGATGGCGGACGGTACGTGGAGGAGGCGAATGAACCACGAGTTGCATCAGCTGTTGGGAGAACCATCCATCGTTCACACCGCGAAAATCGGAAGACTGCGGTGGGCCGGGCACGTAGCCAGAATGTCGGACAGTAATCCGGTAAAAATGGTTCTCGACAACGATCCGACGGGAACAAGAAGGCGAGGTGCACAGCGGGCAAGGTGGATCGATCAGGTGGAGGACGACTTGCGGACCCTCCGCAGACTGCGTGGTTGGCGAAGTGCAGCCATGAACCGAGCTGAATGGAGAAGTCTTTTATGTGCAGCACAGGCCACTCCGGCCTTAGTTTGATGATAAATAAAAGTTACTAAGCCATCACTGTAAATAGTTAAATACGCAACTTGAGGAGCGATCCCTTTGATTTAGATTCTGCTGAGTTTACTTTTTTTAATTGCAATTTGCAGTTACTTTTGGTGCAATTATGCTAGGTGCTAGAAACTCCGCTTACTGTCAAGTAAAGCTTACTGTCAAGTATATGAACAGGATAAGATAACGGAAATCGATCTGCAGTGCGGCAGCGCTGCAATTGGCCCAGCTCAGCATTGAACATGTGCACCACTTATTCCTTTGTGCCATCCCCCAGGGATCACTTTCAATCAAAACCGATCCCCTCCCAAACATCGGACTATCGCTAATGCTTTCACGATACCTTCCTAAACCCTATCGCAAACTCCCTAACAACTACGTGGGCACAGCTATACTTGGAACCAGTCAGTGTGGGCACTTCAGGAATCAGGACCAGCAGCCACCGCGACCGGTCGGGAGTGTTTCGTAAACTTGTGAAACAGAATAGAGACAGCACACTCTTTCCTGGCCGGAAACAAAAGTTGTCCAGTTACTCCCCAAACCCCGGTGTGGTGCTTCGATCAACTTTCCAAGTTTGCGATTGTGTGTGGCTGCTTGAGTGTTTTGCGAATGAGATAGTTGGGAGTCCGAAGCGAAGAACGTCCCGGGAAAGTTCTGTGTACAACGAGACAAGTGCAGAATGATACGCTGGTGCTGGCTGGCTGTCTGGCAGGGACGACGCTGGGGTGGTGGTGGAGTTGTTAGTTTCTAGCTCCACGAGTCCGTAATATTTGCTTATCTAATTTGGAACTCGGGGAAAAGTTGGCTCGTTTCACGCGTCTCTGGTTTCCTGTGTAGAAGTTGGTGGGAAGTGGGTGTGTAGGTAGGCGGAAGAGGAGTGTTGCTCAGGAGATGATTGAGTGTCACCGGATGGTAAAGGCTCCTGCCACCATCAGCTGGCCAAACATCTAGTTGAGGCAACATGCCTTGGCAAAGTATAGGAGAAAGCACTGCAAATGTTCCCATAACAGCATATGCAAATAAGCAGCATAAAAGAGAAGAAAAGACAGAGAAAGCATGTGTAAAGCGATATATTATCGTTGAGTTTATGGCAAAGTTTCGCTTTCTCCACTGGTGTCGGGTGCCTTGCCTAGGCAGGCACCTACATGCAGTGCCGAGATGCGAAGAAGTCCTAGCAATGGTGTAACTAAACCTACTATGAGCCGTACTTGTTTGTTGTAGAAAACTCTGCTCGCCCGGTGGTCGGAACAAGTGAAAAAGAATCATTTGAAAAAGTTTTCCTACTTTTCGGGTTTACGTACGGATCGGCCGGCGTATCGGTCACGGAGCATAGACGTCCAGGCCCCTCGGCTTGCACCACCCTCTTGTTGCTTCCTCTTTTCGGACCGGGCCGGGACGAGTTAGTGCTTTTGTATTCGATTTGAGAGTCTATAAATCATTTATTGGAGAAATCTCTTATCGGACAGTTGCACAAAGGATTTGTTTCGCAAAGTTAGAAGTTCACAAATATGAGAGTGTTTGCTTTCGTTCGTGTGTTTCAATATTGACAGACGAGACAATACAGATTACGAGAGGAATGTTTGAACAGGAATACGAGTTGGACCGTTATAAAGTTGATAGAGCATTATTTTACTGAAGATTTCGTTTTTCAAAGTGTTGTTGCCATAAGTTTTTACGCCAGCATTCAAATTCAGTATGCGCAATAAAAGTTATGCTTGTTACACTTGTTGTCCCTCGTAGACAACATCCAATCTCGTTTGTCCATTAGCATCATTCTACCGAAATTATGAGCCACTAGCCTGTAAGCAACAAAACGTCACAAATAACCACCATCTGGAACCATTCTTTTCATGTGGAGCTTGCTTTTTTAGTCCTTCTGCTACAGAAACGGAATATAGTATGCAGCCGGGTCGGCCTGGAGCTTTAAAATGCAGAATATACAACTGTGTGTAGACACTTGGCGATGCATGCAGGAAGGGCGTGCGATAAGGATCGTTTGCTAGTAGCTTAATTAGGACGATGCATAACGTGTTTTGACAAGGCACATACTCTTTGATATTAGAGTGTGAATTCCTCGGAATATAATCAGTAGTAGTGTCCATCACCATGGCAAATCAAGCAAAACAGATAAAGTCAATAAGGAAGATTGGTGTAAGTGGAAAAATTTGTTAAATTGGTTGGATTGAGAAAACTTTTGGAAGCTTTAATATTTTTAAAATAATGCAATTATGCATATTGAATTGAAATATCAAAGGATAAAAAGATCCAACATAAAAAATATATGAAATAGCTGTCGAATTTCCCAAATACCTACATGTAAAATTATGAAAATCAAACAAACTCAGCAAATTAGGCACATTTGAAATTTTACCGAAGGCATATAAATGAAATAGGCAGATTGATAAAATCATCACATCTTGGTATATTGCACAATAGAGAAAAAGTAGGTAAACTCTTCCTACAAACATATTTTTTGTGGTATTGTTCGAATTTTTGGCATAGTATCAATTGTCGTCATATGCTACAAAACTTTAATTCCACCACTTAATTGTACCTTGACAGATACGTATTTCGACCTCAACAGTAAGGTCGTCTTCAGTGTCTCGTACTTGACTTGACTAATTCTCGGCTAAGTCGACTAAGTCGAGTCAAGTACGAGACACTGAAGACGACCTTACTGTTGAGGTCGAAATACGTATCTGTCAAGGTACAATTATTTGGTGGAATTAAATGGAATTGTACAAACTCGTCTTATGACAAGTGAAGACATTCCACTAAAAAGCTCAAAATAATTGTTCCTAACAATGTTTCTTTTATCACCGTGCATGACATAATCATAATTGATTTGTTGGCATTTATCGGTGAGTACAATATCTAAAGCTCAAAGTCGAGAGGGAGCGCAGTAATGAAAAACTCCCTCTCAGCCAATACGTTATGGTTTGATCTATGATTCGTATCTATTGTAAAAAATTTTGATCGCCCTTCCCCTCTCACTTCGTAAAGCTTTTTTTTCATACACAACATGATTTTTTTCTTGTATTAGGCACAACGTTAAGACATAACCTTCTCCCTTAAAATAAGACTTGAAATGTGATCGACACCAAATTAAATTTTAAAGACATTATTTAAGTGTTCCCATTAATATTTGAGTAATGGCTCAATCTCAATGGATATGGACTCCAAAGTTATTACCGAAATACACTTTTAGTATGCAAAACGCGTCCAGCTCACTGATTTTTAATGCACTTATCCTTAACAGATTTGCTCGCAATAAAGAGCATTTCCCTTTGTTTCCTGTTAAAAATGGGTTGGAAGTATGGGTTCAAAAGTTATGGCCAATATACTATTTTTATGTTGCACGAGAAAGACAACACTACCGGTAGGTGGATTAATCAGGTTTTTTGATACTTATTGGGATTAAATCTCCCACTGGGACTTTGCCACCTCGCAGCGTAGTATTCATTAACACTTCCAAATTTGTTAACCTCGCATTCTTAGCCAAATTACCATTTTTGCAGTCGTATATCATGAGGCTCACACAATGATATGGTAGAGAACCATTTGGGCAGCACCCCCTATTCCCGTCAGCAACATTCATTACTCGAGCGCATTACAATCGAATTACTTGGTTTTTAGTACATGGTTAGTTTCTGTCGATATCTAGTGATGTACAAAAAATCAAGCCATTTGGTTGGAACGTGGTCGAGTTATTAACGTTGCGGACGGGAATAGGGGGTGCTGCCCAAATAGTCCCGCTCCCTACTTTTACGGAAGTCGAGACAAAATCCAACCAGAAAAATTCCTAGACCGGACCGGAAATCGAATCCAGCCACCGTCAGCATGGTCTTGCTTTGTGACGTCGCAAGGCCCCTAAAACTTACTTCTGTTGGTCTTCTTTTAGTCAAATTTCTTATCAACTGACCCTGGTACCTCTACGAAAATGACCAATATTCGAGACCGTAAGACCATCTTCAGTGTCTCGTACTTAATTCGTATTCCTCTGGGAACTCTTCCGGAAATTGTTCCAGATATTCCTTCGGGGATTTCCCCAGGGGTTCTTTCGGAATACTCTCAGAATTCTTCCCAACGGAAGTTCGTCCCGAAATTCCTATTTTCTTTCGGAAGGTTCTCAAGAAGTTACTTTGAAAATTATTTCAGAAATTCTTTTGTTGTTTTTTCCAGGAATGCAGTCCAAAAATTCTTCAAGGAATCTATTCAGACATTCTTTAAGAAGTTCCAAATAGAATTTCTTGAGAAAATCCATAATGGATTTCTTCCAAAGTTCTTCCAGGCATTTCTTTGACAATTCCGTTGGTTATTTCTTCGGAAATTTCATCAATAATATCATCTGGAATTTCTCTAGATGGAGCTAATTACCTCAGGGATTACTTTTTAAATTCCTCCACTTTTTGGAAATACCTCCAGGATTTTTGTTGAAAATTGTTTTATAAATTCTTCTGGAAATTTCTCCAAAACTTCCTTCCGATATTTCGCCATGGATATTTTTTACATTCTTTCCAACGAAAACTCTAGGAATTTATGTAAGAAATCCATCCGCATATTCATTCGGAAATTTCTTCTGAGATTCCTTTCGTAATCGAAACATTGATAATTTGGCGTCAGTAGTTGAAACTGTTATTTGAGGAACGATATCTTAACTTACTTTGAAACAATTAATTGGAAAATATCTTTAGATATTCCGTTTGAAACTTCCTTTCAATTTCAATCCAGTCTTTCTCCGAAAATTCTCAAGGAACTTGCACCAGATCTTGCTTATGAACTTCCCTCAGGAATTCCATCGGAGATTCCTCAAAGAGTTTCATCGGAACTTTCTTCAGAAATTCCTTCGAAAAGCCTTCCTGACGTTGCTGTTGAGCTTCCTTCAGGAGTTGTCTCAGAAATACCTCCAAGAAAACCGTAAGAAATTGTTCAAGATGTTGCCAATGATCTTTCCCAAAAATTCCTCCAATAATTCGTTTGGGATTTTCTTTTGGAGTTTTTTCAAAAATTCCTCAAATAAATTCATCGTACAGCAATTCCTCTGTGAATTCATTTTAAAGTTCTTATAAGAAGTTTCCGGAGTAGTTTTTAAAATTTTCAAAGGTTTTATTAGAAGAATTCATAAAAAAATTCCTAGAAGTATGTTCAAAAGAATATTTCTTTAGTAATTCCTCCACGATTTTTTTTCATGAATTCCTGTAGGAATTTCACCGGGAATACCATCAAAAATTCATCAAGGGATTCCTCCAAAAAACTTCCTGGAGAAGTTCTTAGCATTACTGAATTCATTCTCAGCAATCGTAGAAGAATGTGCATTATCTTCGATGAAGACTACCATAATATAAGTACGAAAGGATTCTGTATTACTAATTATAGAAGGATTTGCGTTATAACCAACTTACCGTGAGTGTTACAAAAAATTGGAAATTCCTCCAGAAATTCCTTTAGATGAGAAAAATTCTAGCCTGATTTTTGAAAACGTCGTAAGGTCAAAAAAGGGGGTCTCTTTGTTTACATTTCATAAATAATGGGTTTATTCCCGAAAGGATTTTTGGAATGATTTCTTATGAAATTTCTGGAGAAATCTCCGAAGTAACTTTCTGAGCAACTTCTGCAAGGATTCGGTGAGTAGTTTCTGACGAAAGTTCATAAGCAAGCAACATCTGGAGAAATTTTCAAATGAATTTTGGGAGGAATTTTTAAATGAATTATCACGAAAAACTTCTGGAGGAATATCTCACATTTGACTGAATAGGACATTTGGCGGAACAGGACATTTGGCCGAACAAGACATTTGGCCGAACAAGACATTTGGCCGAGTATGACATTTGGTCATAGTATGACATTTGGTCAGACCAACATTTCAAAAGGGCGTAACTGATTTTGTAAACAAAAGCTTCTCATGTCGCTGGTGGGTTAATTTGAGTCCACCCACGCAATCCAATACCACTGATGGAAGCATCGAATCCTTTTCTTTAATTTAATGGTGCTGGATTGTGTGGGTGAGCACAAATAAGCCCACCAGAGACGTGAGAAGCTCTTGTTTACAAAAGCAGTTTCGCCTTTTTGAAATGTTGGTGCCGATATGTCCAAATAGGACAAGACATTTGACCGAATAGAACATTTGGCTGAATAGGACATTTGACCGAATAGGACATTTGACCGAATAGGACATTTGACCGAATTCGACATTTGACCGAATAGGTTTTTTGGCTGAGCAGGATATTTGGCCGAATAAGTCATTTGAAAAGTGAGAAGTGAGACATCTTACTACTCACTCCACGCTTCTCATAGTGAGAAGTGAGAAGTGAGACGTCTCACTTCTCATTTAGCTCTACTCACTCTTTACAGTGAGAAGTGAGATAAAAGAGTGAGAACTGTGACGTCTCACTTCTCACTCCTCATTTCTCACTTCTCGTTGTAAACGTGAGAAGTTCGAAGTGAGTAGTGAAACGTCTCACTACTCACATCGCTTTTCTCTCACTTTTCACTCTTCATTTCTCATTTCTCACTTTGAAAAGTAAGCAGTGCAAAGTACAGTTGTGTTCAAAATAATAGCAGTGGTGGTTTCTAAATAGAAAAAGTGTCAGAAATCGAGGCCTAACGTATAATTCGGATTTATTTGTTAGTGTTTAGAGTAAAATCTGATTCAGTTTCATTCCAAATTTTCGACCACTATTCTAGTTTGAATCTGGAGCCAAATAGAACAAACTCGCTGGTTTCCCCAGCAGTGTTCTATTAATGTTTTTCAAATTTTCAGTTAAATGAAATCATCATGTTGGCGCCAAGAAAGGCGCCGTAATTGCAAAGTGGATTCATCCGTAGATAAAATGACGCATTCATACACCAAAACAATTGGAAAATATTTGAATCTCGTGATTCAATCGTGGTTCAAATCTGCAGAAAATAGAACGGAGGGTTATACCACTTTTATTTTTTTGACATTTGACTGGTATAAAAAATGAATCTAGAACAGCTCCCGGGAAAATGAATGTTTCAGATTCATATTCAAGCTGACAGCCCCGAACGATTTGAATCACTGCTGATTTTACCCTTAGTTCAGGTAACTTCCCACCAAGTTTTGTATGTGTTTTGTTTTTGAGAGTTCATTTATTTGTGATTGAAATTTTCATAAGTATCAAAAAGTCGCTGTTCAAAAAAATAGCAGTATTCGAGTTCACCAAAAAAAAAAGATTTAAAATGAATTTAGTTATTATTGTTCCAGTAAAGTGTGCGCACACCTTAGTATTTTGTAGCGTATCCTCCGTTTTTGATTACAGCTGCGCAGCGCCTCGGCATTAAGTCCACAAGAGCTTGGCATCGGGAAACAGGTATTGCCGCCCAGGAATCACGCATTACAGTCCATAGTTCATCCGCATTTTTCGGCTTTGCTTCAGAAACAGCGTATTTGACATCTCCCCACAGATTTTCAATAGGATTGAGGTCGGGAGACTGCGCTGGCCACTCCATAACCTCAATTTTCTTCTCTTGGAACCATGCTTTGGCACGTTTACTGGTATGTTTGGGATCATTATCCTGCTGAAACAACCATTTCAGGGGCATTTCCTCCTCTGCATAAGGGAACATTACTTCATTGAGTATAGCGATGTACCCATGTTGATCCATGATGCCTGGTATGCGATAGACTGGCCCAACACCATTGTAAGAGAAGCACCCCCATACCATTATTTTGGCTCCACCGTGTTTCACAGTCTTTACCGTATACTTTGGTTGGTATTCTGTGCATGGAGGACGTCGCACGTATTGTCGACGACCTTTTGAACCAAACAGGACTATTTTGGACTCATCAGTCCACAAAACATTGCGCCACTTCTCCTTCGGCCAACCGATATGCATTTTGGCAAACTTCAGACGGTTTGACACATGTCGTTTTGTCAACAGAGGTACCTTCCGAGGGCTTCTCGCATACAGCTTGGCTTCCATCAATCGTCGTCTGATTGTAACGGTGCTCACAGATAAGTCCAGGTCATCTTTTATTTTGTTGGAAGTGGTGTTGGGATCTATTTGTGCCAATTTTGCAATTTTCCTGTCGATTCTTTGGGAAGTACATCGTTATTGGCTATTGGATGAAGATCAAGCGTTAGACGGGCGCCCTCGAGGGAGAGGGAGGTATTGAACATGGCTTGCTGGGAATCGAACCCATAACCATCCGCTTATAAGGCGAACGGATAGCCAAGTACGCTACGGGACCGTCATTTAAATCGACTTGTGGGATTAAATGGGATAGTACTAACTAGGTTTATGACAAGTGAATTTTACTAAGAAGCTCTAAATAATTTTTTTATGTAATTTTTTTTTTTAAGTTACCTTACTCTATCGACTTTATACGGTTTCGTACACCCTACCTATGAATATTTGCACTTTTTCACACTGCTCCGACGGTGGCGATGATGACCAGCATAGTGCAGCAGCATCCAGTGAAAGTACCACCCGTTCCCTCCTTCTTTCGCACCAACAACGGCAGAGAAAGTTATTGTTATTGCAACCACTTACCACCGGGAACACTTTCCGGCACATCACCGAATAAGTACCCGCCGCATCTCTCGGAACGAACTAACGAACAAACGAATGCTGCACAACCACCAGAGGAGGACGCGATGCAATAGCTACTGGGCTGCTCTGGCTTAGGAGAACTCCGTCCGAGTGTTGTTGGCTTGTGTTTCATTTCGATGACTCTTGGGATGCAATGTAGCATATTACTTCGGCTGTCGCAGCTTCCACTGTCCCGACTAGAATGCGTGTCAACTGGACCGTTGTTTGTCTATCCACAGCAGCCGGTGCCATCATTTCGAGATGGCGGAAGTGCACTCTTCCAAGTCAATCGATCAGCTGCAGGCAACAGCTCCAGGGTCCATTCGAAACACTTGAGAGGGCACACAAAGTACGAACGCATACTCTCGACTGTTTCCTTCGGTTGGGTCTGAACATGAGTTGAGCACGTGTAATTCTGCTGACTATCGGCTTGTGTTGTTAAGGATTATAAATTTGCTTCAATAGCTCGTATAAAATGATACGAAGTTGTTTCTGCTTATTTGTATAAGCATTGAAGAAAGCTATTCTCTCTTGTCTGTTCAAAGGTTCGACGTAAAAAAAGGTTACGATGTTGTTAATGTTCTCGAGTTAAATATAGAGAAGCTGCCACATTCGCTCCATACCGCAACGATGTCGGATCTCAATTATCAACAAACTATGGCTGACATGATTACCCGGTGGCTGTTTCAACCCTCGGGTAATGTTCCCGAAAAGTAGGAACACACAATCAGTCAACCAGTAGCCATTTGACGTGACGTACATGCTGATTGCTGCCGCTGGCTACAATCCCGGACAGAGGACAACCGGGCACGGAAGTTATTAGCCATTAGGAATGCTGCAAACATTCGCCCCTAAGCGTCACTAATCCTTTCGTTAAACTTTAACCTAAATTGCCAATGCCTATGGTGTCTCGTCGTATCAACTGTTGTCGCCATCATCAACAGTAGACAGCATGGCTCTTGCTCTCCAGAAACGATGCGTTCCACGAAGTGGAGTGCCCTCGCAGTTGCCGACAACGATGTCGATGAAACAAGCTTAGCAGCTTAATTACTGCCATAATCAACGCGCAGAGAAATTTAATAACCTTAATACATCTATCAGCATTCATCACCCCAGAGCGACGGCCTCTACTAAGATCGAAAGGCTCACTACAGCTGCTGCTGCTGCTAGTGATGATGTTGCGTTTGTAGTCGGTTCATCTTTGTCATCGAGACTGGAAACTTGTGGAAAGATTCGGTGCTCGCTTGGGTCGGAAGAAAAATTATGAGCAAGAATCGACTGTCAGCAAGAAGTTTACAAATTGGCGCTTTTAGGTTTAATTGTTGAATAATAAATATAAATACAAATCATCCAGCTTTATACAATGACTCCAATTTTAATGCAAATTCTATTACATAAAATAAAATACTAATCCAAACAGAAATTATTAAGCGGGAATTCAATCTAATTAAATCCAGAGCTTCATAAATGAAACTTAAAATAGCTAGCTTTAAGTCGATTACAGTATCTTGTACTAGTCTTGATTACTTCAAACAAGCTTAAAGCGAATGTAAACAAAATAGTGATAAAAGTATTATAAAAACACACAAAAAGTATAATCCAAGTACGTTTCGTGAACCGCCAGTAAACGATTGGAGAACCTCTTCTTCCTCCCCCAGGGGCTTGTCCGTAGAGGTGGTTCTAAGTAAATTGGATTAGGACTGTAATTTATGGCGACTTCAGGAGAGAATTAGTAAATGTACCTGTCTTCATGTAACGAACGGTACACCATCCATTGGTTGGTGGTACATTCGGTAAATGTGGAAGGTTAAATTATGAGCTTGATACAAGGTGCTGGACTGGACATTCGCACTGAACGACAAAATCGTATGCCGGAGCCTGGGTTGGAGCAGTGCTGATGGAATGGCAAGTGCTTAGCCGGTGTGGACAAGTCACGTTCCATGCGTCCCGTTTGTCTCCCAACTAACCGGAGATGCGATTAGGAAGATTGATATTTCTCGATGTTGCTTCTCAGTAGGTTTAATGAACTTGGAGTCGAACAGTTGTTTTAAATGGGTTTGGTCATAAGGTTTATAAGCGTTCTCAGTAGTAGTAGCTTCTTTGTAGATTGAATGAATAAATTAAATAAATAAAAATATAACTTAATGTAAAATCAATCCTTCCCCATTTCTTTCATTTCGTGCTTATTTCGAAGGTCGACCAATTTGAGATTTCGGGGACGCTGTTTTCTTCTTCTTATCGGCATTACATCCCCACACTGGGACAGAGCCGCCTCGCAGCTTAGTGTTCATTAAGCACTTCCACAGTTATTAACTGCGAGGTTTCTAAGCCAAGTTACCATTTTTGCATTTGTATATCATGAGGCTAGCACGATGATACTTTTATGTCCAGGGAAGTCGAGACAATTTCCAATCCGAAAATTGCCTAGACTGGCACCGGGAATCGAACCCAGCCACCCTCAGCATGGTCTTGCTTTGTATACACACGTCTTACCGCACGGCCCTTCGGGGATGCGTTACTGGATATATAATTTTTCGAAACTTAAAGGTCATTGATTCATCATACAAACACCAGCAATCATGCGCCTCCATGCACGTGTAGTGTACATATGCATGGTAGAAAAATGAAATATATTTCAATATAAAAAATAAGGAGTCGTTGAGGACCCTTGCAATGACAGAAAAGTAAAGACATATTAAGAACCCAGATTCATCAACATAGCAGCGATTTTTTTTATTCATTTCACAAATATGAATTAGTTTATGACTTGGAAAGGCAAAATGCGTGAACAGCTCCCGTTATTTCTTGTAGAAAGGATTACAAAATCCTTGACAACGGACGCCATTTGTAGCTAGCAGGGTCGATCCACCCTTAAACACGTGGCTTAAGCGCCACTCCACGGGGGAGACCACGTGTGCTGATTTATTGCCCGGACGAGAATCTCCTTAGAGCAAGTCCATTTAATCTCCTCGAAAGGAATTTTACGGATCGTTTCAGCTAGCTAGCGAACCAACGACCGAACGGGTTTACCCTAATTATCGCAACGTCCTCATACAACCAGAAGGCACTCAGAGAATTCGGTAAGGGATCCACTCATACTCAAATGCGATGCAACAGGTTATGCTGCTCATCATCTGAGATCCACCGATCGTCGCGCAACAAACAACACATAGAAGGTGGACTGACTACCCCTTACGTCACACTCCCATATGGTGGAGGACGGGACTCGAAACAAACAAACAAACACGAAGTGACGTAAAACACTATAAATCAATTAAACAGCAGGGAATTGGGACAGAACTACATTTATTATAAGAGAGACATATTCGATTTTTGTTTACATGTATTTGGTTTTACGGTGTCATTGATAATTACGTTTTCATTTTGTGTTCGTCCTCTCTACTCTGTCCCTGTCTTGTGTGCGATTTCTCTCCCTGACTATCTTCTCATATGCTCATGTGCTTTCAGAGTTTTCGTGTGACGTCACCTTCTAGCAGCGCATCTGTCGGCTATTCTGCGCTCCTGGTGACAAGAATTTTCAGCGGCAGCAATTCGTCACGCACGCTTCACGGTGTCACCAATTTTGTGAATGGCTTTTAAAGGCGCATTCCTTCAGTCTTTTGACTGGACAAAAAAACGACTACGAGGCGCCCTCAGCGGACGCCACTCCACAAAAAAGACTTTATCCACTAGATAGACTCACCGGGTTTTGATGGCTTACCGACCCAGTCGTTGACCTACGGGCAGGTCAATGTGCCCGTCTCGAGCGGCGACGATTTTTTTGTGGACATTTTCAAGGCATTACCGGGAGAACTTTTTGAACTTCTCCAAAAAAATCTTGTAGTTTTTCCAAAATACTTATTTGAAAATTATTTTCGGATTTTCCACGGGAACTACTTTGAAGTTTTCATGAGAGTTTCTTTGAAATTTCAAGGGGAAGGTTTTTGGAATTTCCAAAGAAAATTATTTGTCATTTATCCGAAATTTACATGAGAAATTCTTCAGGAAATTGTTCTAAATTTCTATATTAAGTTGTTTAAAATATGCACGGAAAGCACGGAATTTCACAGGAATTTACGCAGAAAATTCTTCTTAGTATCCGCGGGAAATTTTTTCATGAGAAACTCTCTGTAATTTTCATGAATTTACCAAGGAAAATTCTTCAGAACTTAAAATGGGGATTTCAACAAAAAAATAGTTAAACGGAACATAATTCGGAATATCAATACGAAATTCTTTGAATTTCGCAGGCATTTTTTTAGACTCCCTCGGGAAATTATTCGAGATTTCCACGGGGAATTTTTCGGAAATTCTACTATTTCTATGTGAAATTCTAAAGTTTTCCCGGAAAACTTTTCGGTATTTGAACGTAAATTTTTTCAAAGTTTTTATTGTCCGTGCGTTTTTTTTTGCAATTCCACGGGATATTTATAATACACAGCAAAAAAAAATATTAAAATGCAGCGACGCAACTTTACGAAACGTACCCAATAAATTGATGTAATTGGTGATTTTACGTATTATCACGTCACTTCAACGCTTTATTACATCGCTACCCGTAAAATCTGATTGAGAATAATCATCTCTCGGTTACGTCATTAAAGCATAAAATTGACCATATTTTTCAACAATTTAGTACATTCAAAATGCTGCACATCATGCTGGTTCACAATAATATATAATATTACAGAAATCAACGTAATATCGCTTCAAAAATTGCGGCATACTCGTCAACAACACAGTAGCCAACTGACAGCCATTTTCACTTTTTTGTTTGCGCTGAACGACAGTGATCGGCGATCAACATTTTACTTTTAAAACTATATTTATTTGTAAAAATGTGAACTTGAACTAGTGCAGTGTCCATCGCTATTGCTGACAACAATTCGTGCTAAGGTGCAGATCGAATACTCATCATGAGGGTGAGAAAAACAATACCACAGGTAAGCATCCATTTTATTGTCAGCCGTGGAAGTGCAAAATTTGATGCGTTCGAGAAACTCAGGTGCATGATGCTTGATTTACAAGTTACTTTCATTCCCCAGGTATAATAATGGAGTTTGTGAGTTCGTTGCTTTCCTGCGAAGGTACCCGTTCGACGATAAGAAAATATTATGGTTCCGCAGGTATGTTGTTCATTCATTTAGTGTTCTGCCCCAGCCGATGTGATCGGCGAAAATCTATTACAGGTTCTCTTCCGGAATCGAAAGCACACCTTAATAACAAGCGATTGGATAATTAGCAAAACATGAGTTGTACGGAGGTGCCGACGTGTCAAAGGTAAACTTATTAAAGATCACAAAAGCGGTAGGGAGAGCAACCATTTGAGCAGCATCTTTACTACCGTCCCGAATTACTAGTTACTATAGATAGTAGAATCTATAGTTGAGCGAAAGCATGGCTGAGTCGATTTTTTTGCCCGTGCATACGCGCATATGACGTAACAGTCCTTAACGTTTCCATTGAAATCGTGACGTCATGCTCGTTTGGAGACACGTTTGACAGTTCGTTTGGAGACAGAGGATTTATCTTCGCTCATCTATATATTCCACTATCTATACTAGTTACGAATTGCATAGTAGGTAAAGGTTTCCAGTGATGATGTGTAAACAACTAAGCCGTTTGATTGGGATATGTAATGAACGCTTAGGACGGGAGTAGGAGTGCTACCAAAATTATCCTCTGTTATCCTAATAGTTTAACGGTAAGGTCATATCAAACAAGATAAATTAATATTAGAAATCAGATAAAACTGAAAATGAATTCGAAAAAGAAAGTTGAAAAATAAACAATGAAAACTAAAAATTAAAATTCAAATAATTAAAAACAAACATTAAAAATAATTTTATTATATTTTCATGTTTTTATATTTTTATATTTTTATATTTTTATATTTTTATATTTCTATATTTTTATATTTTTATATTTTTATGTTTTCAAATTTTTAAATTTTTATATTTTTATATTTTTATATTTTTATATTTTTATATTTTTTTATTTTTATATTTTTATAGTTTTATGTTTTTTTTTTGTATTTTTAAATTTTTATATTTTTATATTTTTATGTTTTTAAATTTTTAAATTTTTATTTTTTTATATTTTTATATTTTTATATTTTTTTATTTTTATATTTTTATATTTTTATATTTTTATGTTTTTTTTTTTGTATTTTTAAATTTTTATATTTTTATATTTTTATATTTTCATATTTTTTTATTTTCATATTTTCTATATTTTTATATTTTTATATTTTTATATTTTCATATTTTTATTTTTATTTTTTTTATATCTTTGCATTTTTATATTTATATATTTTTATATTTTTATATTTTTATATTTTTATATTTTTATATTCTTATATTTTTATATTTTTATATTTTTATATTTTTAATTTTTATATTTTTATATTTTTATATTTTTATATTTTTATATTTTTATATTTTATATTTTTATATATTTATATTTTTCTATTTTTATATTTTAATATTTTCATATTTTCATATTTTTCTATTTTTATATTTTAAAAAAAATATATTTTTATATTTTTAAATGTTTATATTTTTATATTTTTATGTTTTTTCTGTATTTTTAAATTTTTATATTTTTATATTTTTATGTCTTTAAATTTTTAAACTTTTAAATTTTTATATTTTTTTATTTTTAAATTTTTATATTTCTATATTTTTATATTTTTTATTTTATGTTTTAAATTTTTATATTTTATATTTATATATTTTTATATTTTATATTTTTATATTTTTTATTTTATTTTTAATATTTTATATTTTTTGATTTTTATATTTTATATTTTTTTATTTTTATTTTTTTATTTTTATGTTTTTGGTATTTTAAATTTTTATATTTTATATTTTTATGTTTTAAATTTTTAAATTTTATATTTTCATATTTTTATATTTTATATTTTTTATTTTTATATTTTTATATTTTTATATTTTATATTTTTATGGCTTTTTTGTATTTTAAATTTTTATATTTTATATTTTATATATTTTTATTTTCATATTTTCTATATTTTGTATTTTATATTTTTATATTTTCATATTTTTATTTTTATTTTTTTATATCTTTTGCATTTTTATATTTTATATTTTTATATTTTATATTTTATATTTTATATTTTTAAATTTTTATATTTTTATAATTTTTATATTTTCATATTTTTATATTTTTATATTTTTATATTTTTAATTTTTATATTTTTATATTTTTATATTTTTATATTTTATATTTTTATATTTTTATATTTTTCTATTTTTATATTTTAATATTTTCATATTTTCATATTTTTCTATTTTTATATTTAAAAAAAATTATATTTTTATATTTTTAAATTTTTATATTTTTATATTTTTATGTTTTTTCTTTTTTTTTAAATTTTTATATTTTTATATTTTTATGTTTTTAAATTTTTAAATTTTTAAATTTTTATGTTTTTATATTTTTATATTTTTATATTTTTATATTTTTATGTTTTTATGTTTTTATATTTTTAAATTTTTATATTTCTATATTTTTATATTTGTATATTTTTATGTTTTTAAATTTTTAAATTTTTATATTTTTATATTTTTATATTTTTGTATTTTTATATTTTTATGTTTTTATATTTTTATATTTTTTTATTTTTTTATTTTTTTATTTTTATATTTTTATATTTTTATATTTTATGTTTTTTTGTATTTTAAATTTTTATATTTTTATATTTTATGTTTTAAATTTTTAAATTTTTATATTTTATATTTCTATATTTTATATTTTTATATTTTATATTTTTATATTTTTATATTTTTATATTTTTATATTTTTATATTTTTATATTTTTATATTTTTATATTTTTATATTTTTATATTTTTATATTTTTATATTTTTATATTTCTATATTTTTATATTTCTATATTTTTATATTTTATATTTTTATGTTTTTTTTCGTGTTTTCAAATTTTAATATTTTTATATTTTTATATTTTTTTATTTTCATATTTTCTATATTTTTATATTTTTATATTTTTATATTTTCATTTTTTTATTTTTATTTTTTTTATATCTTTGCATTTTATATTTATATATTTTTATATTTTTATATTTTTAAATTTTTATATTCTTATATTTTTATATTTTTATATTTTTATATTTTCAATATTTATATTTTTATATTTTTATATTTTTTTATTTTTATATTTTTATATTTTTATTGTTTATATTTTTATATTTTTATATTTTTATATTTTAATATTTTCATATTTTCATATTTTTCTATTTTTATATTTAAAAAAAATTAAATTTTTATATTTTTATACCTTTATATTCTTATATTTTTATATTTTTATACTTTCATATTTTTATATTTTCATAGGTTATTTTAATGAAGGCTTTCAACAGTTTCAACGTGCATTTTGGACACTCTCGAAATCCTTTCAATAATTCATCTAAAATTTCCTATAGTTATTTAAGCCAGAAATAACTCTTCGAGTTTCTACCGGAACTGTTTCAGATTTTTTTCTCGAGAATTTGGATTCATCCAAGAACTCCTTCGAACATTTCCTCAAAAAATATCCAGGATGTTTTTGGTTTAATCTTAAGGAATTTAAAAATAGATTACCGAAGCAATTCCCCGAGAATTATTTTGTGAAATTTCTGGAAGGGCATAGAAAAGTATTCTTAAAGTAATTTACACTGAATCTCCTGGAGGAATAGAAGGCAGAATGACTTATGAAAGAATTTCTAGGAGCGTAATTTGGGTGGACGCATCTGGAAAAAATTGAGGACTTTTGGAAGTAATTTCTGAAAAATTTGCCCTGGGGTGATTTCTAGGTTCATTTTTGAAAGAATTGATGGATTATCAGAACTTTCTTGAGGAATATGCAAATGAATTTCCATAAGTATTCCTTGGAAAACTCCAAGACATATTTCCGGAAGAATTCTCGGTGGTGGGTGGAAATTGGGTTAGACATTCTATGGAAGATTTAAAAGTCATTCCTGTAGGAACTTCCGGAGGAATTCCTGAAGGAACTTCCGGAGGAATTCCTGAAGGAACTTCCGGAGGAATTCCTGGAGGAACTTCCGGAGGAATTGCTGGAGGAACTTCCGGAGGAATTCCTGGATGAACTTCCGGAGGAATTCCTGGAGCAACTTCCGGAGGAATTCCTGGAGGAACTTCCGGAGGAATTCCTGGAGGAACTTCCGGAGGAATTCCTGGAGGAACTTCCGGAGGAATTCCTGGAGGAACTTCCGGAGGAATTCCTGGAGGAACTTCCGGAGGAATTCCTGGAGGAACTTCCGGAGGAATTCCTGGAGGAACTTCCGGAGGAATTCCTGGAGGAACTTCCGGAGGAATTCCTAGAGGAACTTCCGGAGGAATTCCTAGAGGAACTTCCGGAGGAATTCCTGGAGGAACTTCCGGAGGAATTGGGCTGCTTAGCGAAGAAAAACATGAGGTTTTTTATAGTTTAACATAAAGAGCATGCTTTTCTGATCTCCAACATATTTTTATTTTGTTTGTAAACCTTTTATTTACATTTTTATACAGCAAACAATAAGCCATTTCAATCGATAGAATGACACTAACATTCATAGAATGACAGTTGGCCCATGCAGCATAAGAACAAATTTTTAGTCCCATATAAATTTAAAATGCAAATTAAAAATAGTTCCGGGGCTCCAAAAATTCTGAAAAATTGGGGTTGGGCTCAGTTTTTCCTACAGATTTAGAATATGTAAAAACATCGACACCCCTAAACAACCCAATTCCTGGAGGAACTTCCGGAGGAATTCCTGGAGGAACTTCCGGAGGAGTTCCTGGAGGAACTACCGGAGGAATTCCTAGAGAAACTTCCGGAGGAATTCCTGGAGGAACTTCCGGAGGAACTTCCGGAGGAATTCCTGGAGGAACTTCCGGAGGAATTCCTGGAGGAACTTTCGGAGGAATTCCTGGAGGAACTTCCGGTGGAGTTCCTGGAGGAACTTCCGGAGGAATTCCTAGAGAAACTTCCGGAGGAATTCTTGGAGGAACTTCGGGAGGAATTCCTGGAGGAACTTCCGGAAGAATTCTTGGAAGAACGTCCGGAGGAATTCTTGGACGATTTTCCGAAGGAATTCTTGGACGAACTTCCGAAGGAATTCCTGCAGGAACTTCTGGAGGCATTCCTGAAGGATCTTTAGTAATAATTCTTGGTGGAATTTTCGGAAGATTTCCAGAAGGTACTCGGAGACGAGCCAGCCTAGAGCTGAAAGTCTTCTTAATCAAGACACCAAAAAAAAATCCAGGAAAAACTATTTATTTTTCGGAGGAATTTTTGAAGGAATCAATGGAGGATCTTTCGCAGAAATCCCTGGAGAATCTGCCGAAAAAAAATCCTGGAGGAACTTCCGTAGGAAGTCCTGGAGGATCTTCCAAAGGAATCCCGGGAGGATTCATTTTTCATTGGGGGAATACCTGAAGCAATATCAGGAGGAACTTCCAGAGGAATTCCTGGAGAAACTTCCGGAAGAATTCCTGGAGGAATTTTCGGAGGAATTGCTGGAGGAACTTGAAGGAAATTCTTAACGAAATTCTGGAGAAGTTCATCAAAGAACTTCTGGAGGAGTTCGTGAAGGGACTGCCGGTGAAACTCCCGGAAGAATTCCAGGTGGATATCACGGGGGAATTCCTGGAGGTTCTTCCGGAGGATGTCCTAGAGGAACTTCCGGAGCAATTACTGGTAAGGAATTCCTGGAGAAACTAACGGAGTAATTCCTGGAGGTACTTCTGGAGGATGTCTTAGAGGCACTCCCAGAGCAATTACTGGAGCAACTTCTGGAGGAATTTCAGAAGGAATTCCTGGAGGAACTTCTGGAGGAATTCCTGGAGGAACTTCGGAAGGAATTCCTGGAGGAACTTACGGTGGAATTCCTGGAGGAACTTCCGGAGGAATTCCTGGAGGAACTAACGGAGGTAACTGGTAATTCCTGGAGGTACTTCTGGATGATGTTTTAGAGGCACTCCCAGAGCAATTACTGGAGCAAATTCTGGAGGAATTTCAGAAGGAATTCATGGAGGAACTTCCGGATGAACTCCCAGATGATTTTCCGGGTGAATTCCTGGGAATTCCTGGAGCAACTTCCAGAGGACTTCCTGGAGGAACTTCTTGAGGGATTCCTGGAGGAACTTCTTTGTGCTTCTTATGAAAACTTTAAGAACAACTCAAATTTATAGCTCAGTTTTTCTTCTCAAAGCCATCGGCGTGGTATGAAAATATTATGCGGCGTACACATTTTTAGCCACACCATGCGGCAGCGATGCCGTTGCGCGTTTTTGCTCAAGTCGAGGCTTAAGTCTATTTAAAATCAAAAATTTCGCATAAAAACTTTTTTGACAAAATTTAAAATCCAAATATTTGAAATTAAAAAAAATTAAAAACTAAAAGTCCATTATCCATATAACATTATTAAACATAAGTGTTCTAGAGGTATTCAAGAATGTCAATCATAGAAAAAGATATATGGAAAATAAAAATGAATTCAAATTCGCTACAAAATGTTTTTTAATACAAAAGAACTCAAATGAAAAATCCCGATCCCCTTAATCCCGCCCCAAAAATGAGGCATCTACCTGCCGGGTTTTACGTCGCCTCGTCTATTACATCGCAAATATTACGTAGTAAATTTATTACATCTCAGTATTCGTAAGGGAAAATATAAAGTACGTCACTTTTTTGTCACTTAATTCTGATGTAATAACACATCAGATCTGCGACGGCGATGATGTGCATCTAATCTGATGTGATATTACTTTTTATTTTTTACTGTGTATTCAGCTTTCCACGTTCGGTAATAGCGCTCGGTCACTGTACTTTTTGACACTAGCTGGAGAAAAGCTCACTGGCGTTCCTGGATGAGGGGAAGGGAAAAAAGGCCTTTTCGCCAGTGAGTTTTCCTTCAGTTAGTGTCAAAAAGTACAGTGACCGATTGATTTTTGCACACCGACAAGCCGCCATTACCGAGCGTGGAAAGCTGGATAGAAGGAAGGGTCATTTGACAAAATCTTTCGGTGGAAATCCATTTGATCGAATTACGTGCCGAAAGTCATCGACCCGAAATGAACGTTCGGACGAAACGGTTTGGCTGAAAATTTCATTTGGCCTAAGCGTTTACCCTTTTTATCATTTGGCCAAAATAGTAGTTTGACAGAATAAGTCATCTGGCCGAAAATGCCGTTCGGCTGAAGTGGTTGATTGACAGAAAAGACCATTTGGCAGAAAATGCCATTTATTCGAATGAGTCATACGGTCGAAAATTACATTTGCGGAACGGGCCGGACAGAAGACATGAACTGAATAACAAAACATCATATGGACTCGATTGGTATAAGAGATAAAAGTACAGGCAACAATATAATTTAACTGAAAATGCTGTTTACCCGAAATAATCGTTTGTTGGAAATGCCGTTTGATCGAGGGCGTAGCCAGAGGGGGGTTGTGGGTGGGTGTCGCCCCCTCTCTAAATGGTGGAGAAATTTAACAGGTACTGACATGAATTCCCTTAAACATGTGCACATTACAATCTATTGATTTATTTATTTATTTCGTCAACCGACGTAGACTAGTACATATACAATATACATGTTTTTCTTTATTTTCTTAATGCTATAAATACGGTATTATAGTGTATAAAAATAAAAATAGTTTGGTTAAGTAGTGTTTAATTTTGCGATTTAATGTAAATTTAGATGTGTAGGTTTCGAATTGTCACAAAATATTTTTTTAGGTTCTGCCGAGACATTGTAAAGTCAATAGTTTCGCAGTGTTGATTATAGATAGCCATCATCTGATTGAGAGGTCCGAATTTTGCATAATTTGTACGGCAGTGATTAATTAAAAATGTATGTCGATGACGCAGTTGTCGAGATGGTATGTAGAAATTTAATTTCGATAAAATGTTTGTTGAATCAATACGCTGCGAAACTATATCGTTAATAAATGAAACCATTGCAGTTTCACGACGCTCTTTCAGAAATAAGTGTTGAAATTCAAAAGATTCCCAAAAATACCTAGATAATATGAAAGATTCCTATAAATACCTAATAATATCCAGGATCCATAATATATGAAAGATCAAAGCAACTCGAAACATTTCAGGCTCAAGAATTCTCTTTGAAATCCTTGTAGAAGATCACCTGGGAACTTCTTAATTCCTCCGGAAAGTTATCCACAAATTTCTCTGAAAATCATTCGAAAATATTTCTCATTTACCGTAATCCGGGGGAACATTGATCAGCGGGGTAACATTGATCAGTTGAACCATTTTCAAAAGATGAATAAAGTATTACTTTCTGTTATTACGATTACTTATTATGAGTTAGGTATTTTAATCTTGACTAAATTTGCTACCGAATAATATAATCTCCACTAGAATTTGCATTTAATTTTTGCCATAGTTTGAAAAATAAAATCAACATCATTTTGTTAACTCACAGTAAGCTGCCAAAAGCACTCAAAACAAGCATAATAACAAAAAATTGAGATCGTACCTACAATTGGGTGATAAGTAATCTTATTTTCTTTGTTTATCCATATTTTTTGTTTCAAAATTTTGATTTTTATTGTTGAAAAACCAGATAATTCACCTAGCGGTCATGATGCCTTACTCGAAACAATCAATACGCTTCGCCTCAGTTTAATGATTTCAAAAGTAATTGCCTACCTTAAGGCGTTTACAAACGCTTGCTTTATAGACGTAACAAAGTGAAATGATTGATGATCAAAGTTACCCCAAATTGGAAATTCGAAAAACTAGACAAAACAGATTTTTAAAACAATTTTATAATTATCAAATAATCAAGAACAATAGCCTCAAACGTTTTACACGTAGCAGTACTCGTTTTAAAAATATGAAAAAAGCAATCATTTAATTTACGGAGGAAATATTTACAAAACATTGAAAAAATTGATCAATGATACCCCGGATTACGGTAGTTGTAATTGTAATTCCATTTTCCGTGGAATTGTCCTAGAATTTTTTCCGGACTTCACTCGGAATTTACTCCAGATACTTTCAGGATTTCATCTGAGAACTATTGCATTAATTCTTTCAGGTTTTTTTCCGAGAATTTCTTCAGATATTTCTCCGGAAATTTCTTCAGGAACTTCTTCAAGAATTATTTCAGGACTTCTTTTTGGGAATTTCTCCGGAAATGCTTGTTCCTCCGGGAGCTCCTCCAATAGTTTTATCAAGAGTTCCTCCGAGAATCCCTCCAGCATCTACACAGGGAATTCCTGGAGAATATATGGCGGGAATTTCACGATTTCACGGCGGGAGTTTCTTTAAACATTCAACTCCGGATATTCCACCGGCTGAAAATTCCCCCGGAGTTCCACCAGTAGTTCCTCCGGGAATTCATTCAGGCTTTGCTTCAGGAATTCATTAAGGCTTTCTTTAGGAATTTATCTACAAATTCCTCTAGAAGTTCTTCGGAGAATTTCTCTGGGAGTTCATCCAAGATCTAACGAGATTTCCTCCAGGAATTCCTCCAGGATTTCCTTCGGAAATTATTCCTGTAGTTCTTCAAGAAATTCTTGCAGAAGATCCACCGGCAGTTCTTCCGAGAATTCCTCTGATAAACTCTCCGGGAATTTCTCCAGAAATTCCTCCGGGAGTTCCTCCGGAAATTACTCTGGTAGTTTCTCCGGGAGTTGCTCCTCAGAGGAACACCCGAAGGAACTTCTGGTGAAACTCTTGGAAGAATTCTCGTATAAACTGCCGGTGGATCTCCCGGAGGAATTTCCGAAGAAACTGCCGGAGGAGCTCCCGTAAAAACCCCTGGAGGAATTGCAGGAGGAACTCCTAAAAGAAGAAAAATATATTAAGCTTTTTTAGTGGAATGTATTAAACCGTCTAAGACGAATTAAGTACTGTCCATTTAATTCCACCAGTTAATGGTTAAATTAAATGGACAGTACTTAATTCGTCTTAGACGGTTTTCCTAAAAGAATTCCTAGAGGATCTTCAAGAGGAACTCCCAGAGAAACTATCGGAAGAATTTCCAGCTAAATTTCTGAAGAAAGCCTGAATGATGTCCTGAAAAAAGCCTGAATGCAACTCCCTGAGGAATTCCCGGAAAAATTCCCAGAATTCTCGAAGGAACTTCCGGAGGAAATGCCATTGAGAGTATCAGAAGAATTCTCGGAAAAAATCTTGCCAGTGAGAGTATCAGAAAAATTCTCGGAAAAAAATCTTGGAGAAGAATTGGGGTATGTAGCTGGACCATCATCATCATCAGAGGACCTCCAGGAGAATTCCCTGAGGAGCTCTTAGAGAAATTCACTGTTAATTCTCGGAGGAGCATCTTTCTGTATAAATTCCTTAAGAACCCTAAATGAATTCCAGAACGAAAGTCTGAATGAATTCCCGGAGGAAATTCTGTAGAATTTTCAAAGGAACCCCCGTAGGAGCTGCCGATAGAACTACCGGAATAATTCTCGGAGGAAATCCTGGAGGAATTATTGGAGGAAGCGCTGGTGGAACTCCTGGAAGAATTCCCAGAGGAACTCCCGGAGGAATTTTCGGAGAAACTCCTGGAGGATCTCCCAGTGGAAATCTTAAAGCTTCCACCGGAATTCTTTCAGGATTTCTTTGGGAATCAATCTAGGAATTCCTCCGAGAAATCCATTGTTGATTTCATTTTCGGTATAATTTCTGTATAAGTTTTCGGTGGAATTCCTGGAGAAATACTTTAAAATTTTCACAAAAAATTATTCGAAACTTTCAGGGAAAATTTTATGGAATTTACACAAGAAATTCGAAGATTTTTCGCGAAATTTTCAGGAATGTTTACTGGCAATTCTGCGGAATTTCCATGGAATATTCTTAGGAATTCCACGGTGTCATTTTTCAGAATTTTTTATGAAAAACTGCACGAAAGAATTATCTGAAGAATTCCCTGGAGTTCGTTGACTTATAAAGGAGTTAGTGGAGGATTTCTTGGAGTAAATAATGGTGGAATTTTCGGCTCAATTCTCGGCGAAATGTATTGTGAAATTCCTGAAGACATTGCCGAAGAAGTTGCTGGAGCCATTCCTAAAGAATCCCGGATAGAATTCCGGATAGAATGACTGGAGCAATTGTCGAAGGTATTCCTGGAGGAAGCTTGCATATTGGTTTTAATGTCTATTTTATAATAAATATTATTTCACAGAGAAGTTGCTGAGAATTTCAGATGTATGGTTCTAGTTTTCAAAACTTATGGAAAAATGCAGGATTTTTATAATATTTTATATTCTTTGTGATTTATTGTTTTAATCATTATTATTGTTAAATAAACGCACAACGCGAATGTTGCATTGTGGGCGTGAATGCGTCACGTTCATTGGCGTTGCGTTTTAGTACAAAACGCTGACTTCAACGCCCAGCGCAACGCGGATTGTGGATTTGGTTTCAAAGTTTTTGGAACATAGAAGAAAATACTGCCAAGAAGCGGGCTTGATAGTCATATGGCTACTGCTTCTGGCTTATACGCAGGAGGTCGTGGGTTCAATCCCAGGTCCGTTCATTCTTCTACTTTGTATCTTTCTCTATATTTCTCATGTTCTAGCAATCTCTAGAACTGGAAATGGACTTCCATACCGTTTCCATTTCTATTCCAACTATAAAACTCGTTTCCTACATCCTATTAGAAATTCCATCAATTGCTTTCTCCTATCTATCACATTGGCAGCTCGTTAACCAAGACGGACCTCTGCCTTTCGAACCTAACCCAAAAATTCCAACAAATATCGCATGAACTCATGGCAAGTGCAGAGGTGTGTTCGGCTTGCAGTGGGCGAGTGATTGCATCATCATTTCCTCCCCCTTCCCTACATTGACTTGCATTCTGACGTGGCAGGCGCCAGTATGACCTAACAAATGAGATCACCAGTACTTGTACATTGAAGATGCGTGCTAGCCCCAAGCAAACATCTGTTGGTTCTCCGTGCAAGAACAGCTGATCTGATCATAATGGAGTAGCAACTACGAGCAGTCAATCAACCTCAAGCTCAAGCTCATAGAAGGAAATACTGCCAAGCACTAATATTCATGTGTTTTTATAAAACTCCGATTCAGAAGACCTAAAAAAGTTGCCCTCCCCCTACTCGAAATCCTGGCTACGCCCATGCGTTTGATCGAATAGATCATTTGGTCGAAAATGTCGTTTGGAAGAAGGATGTTTTGCCAGAAAGAGTCATTTGGCCTGAAAATGTCCTTTCTGCCAAACAATCACTCGGCTAAACGCCTTTTCCGAAAAAATGGTCAGTTCAGCCGAATGACACATTCTGTCGAATGTCCATTTCGACCAAATAACCCTTTCTGGCCAACGACCGTTTCGACCTGAGAGAGAGCCAGCTGACAAAATGACAGAATGAGATTATTTATTAAAACGTTTATTTACTATGTTTTCTTCTCCTTTATTTGTATGTATGGAAACCATGGAAACACAACTTATCAAAGTAACATTTCATAACGTCGGAAGCAACATTTTTCACTCCATTGAATTAGCTGTTTTTAGTGGTTGTGTAGTTCTAACGTGGAAAAAAAACATTTTCTCATAATTACGGGTTCCTGCAGTAGATATAAAAATAGTTGCGAACATGAATTTCCAAATAAATAATTTTGGTTACGATGCAAATATGTCGGCGGCGGCGAAGTGACAAAAACAGTCGGCGGCGGTGCACACCTCTAGTCCTACACCGAAAAAATTCTTTATATTGAATATATTTGTCGCACACATAATTTTTTGCAATTTGGCGACCCAAATATATACAATTTGTACCCACACATAAATTCAATAACTGCATATTAGAGACCACACATACATTTTATTTGATTATAGATTATATATGTACTTCGCGTGGAGAGTGGTTATGTGTGCACTAATTAGAATCATGAATTAAATTAATGGATTTTTGCCAATAAAAATGTGTGGAATTTTTGTAGTGTAGGCTAGAAGATTTCTATTTTCAAGGGTTTGGTTTAATTTTTGCTTAATGGATTTATTGGTTTACCAACATCGGCTGCATATTTAGTCGCAAAGCTAGTATTGAAAAAATCTTGCCATTCATTAAAAACATTCATCGCAATGTCTGTTCATTGCTATTCATTTGAAGTCCAGTAATTTGCTCATTGTATTCAAAGAAGCACAATAATATCATTGAATTTAATTTTCAAAAGTCTCTGTTATTTCCCCTGAATTCGAGTCATAAATTGTACATTTGCAAAGGAAACGGTAATTTATCATCCCCATCGTAATGACAGTACCAATGGAGCTTATGATTAGGAATGATAACAGTTGTACCTTCCCTTTGGTGATGATGAAATATGAACTTGTAATCTGACACACAGACAACGCATCAGCAGCGGTATACGTCCACATCGTATGTCGGGCAAATTATCTCTAACAAACTGTGTAGCAAACGACGGAGAACCAACTGGCAGCACACGTAACAATCGCAACGAAGGACAAACCCATTTTCTCATCACCGACCGTGCGCAACCGGGATGTGCCATCATCCGTCGTGACGGATCATTCCTCTGTGGGTGGAGGAAGGAACCGAGTTTGTAGACATTCAGCATCGAATTGTCCTTCCTGGCAGCACCCGGTTTTGAAATGGATGGCCGTGTGTTTCTGTTTGTTGCCCACCGCCACCCGTGCCCAATGATCTATGGCCGTCCAGTTGGTGAGCATTTACCCCCGGGGATGCAAACGTTGATTTCCCAGCAGCAGAGCCGGCGAAAGGACAAGGTTGCGTTATGATTTATTGCGCTGGAACACATGTTGGACGAGAAGGTGATTAAAGTGCTTACAATTTCTGAGGAATCGCCGTTGTTGTAGATTAAGCAGCAACAGTAATGGACGGTGGGTGGTGTCTCCTTGGAACATCATTGAACGCCTCCAATCCCGCAGTTCCAATTATTCTGGGTGTCCGGTGTTGGCCTCGGTTGTGCCCGGAAGCCGATTTCTGTGCATGGTCATTCGTGTGTAATATCTAAATGTTTATCTTGATAGATTTATATCTTCATTCTTCATCAGACTGCCAGCTCGCATAATCGTTTTGGTGATCATTTCTGTAACTCCAGCTTTCAGTTACTATCTGCTTGTCTTTCTAGACGTGGGAGTGTAATTTGGGGGAATGGGTGTTTTAAGGTAACTTCGGAGATTGTCACATTGATTTATTTGGAAGTGCATCATAGGTTTATTTAAGTTGATTTATAAACCTGGTCGGAGTTGACAGAATTTCTAACAATCCCGTTTAAGACTCTGTTCCAAAATCTATGTACAATAAAACCCTCAAAGTGCAGCTATTTTGTATTGTTTGTCTGGTACTGGTTGTAATTTAATGAGAATTTGGTTGCGTATCGATTAGACTAAACATGCAATTATATCTCATTCATTTACAATATATTTTGCGAATCCGGTAATTGTCGAGTTACCCTTCTGTGGAAGGTTAGCAATCCCTCCAGGTCGTTCATGACGTGAGCAAACTATGGAAGGCCCAGAGGCAGTAACAGACAAATAGACGCTCACCCCTTTGGACGGAACTGAAGAAAGATGCAACCGAAGGGTACGACTTCCCTCCGTACTGGACCCTGTGGGTGAGCTTTCTTCCAGCCGGCCTCTGTGTGATGATGGAGGATGTCCCCCATGGAGCAGCAGTGAAGCTGTTGCTGTTGCCGGCTGTCGGTCGGATGGCTGTGAGATGGGCAAAATTGTTTACTCCTACCACGAAATAACTATGAAGCTATGTAGCGTGAGATATGCTGGACATGTTTATGTATCAGAAACGTTACATCTACAGAATAGAAATTAGTCTTAATTCTTGTTTCGGGCGGACAAGAGGTGTGGGCAAGCTGACTGGGAAGATAAATGGGATTGACCTCTTCCTCATGGTGCTTCCTTTCTAGTGGGCTGGAACAGAAAGCCACCCACATGACGGGAGATGAAATCTAGCCATTAGATGTGGGATAAGCTTGTTCATAGTTTGAATAACACTTTGATACCATGACAGCAAATTTGAAACGACACACCTATCACACCAGATGAATCCAGGTTATAATCTGGCAAAGTATCTGTAAAACTTATCAGCTTATGCTTCATTATCAATTTACCATTTCCAGTGAGTTGCCAACCATCCGATACGTCCGTTCTAATCCGGCAAAGTGACACAATAGAGACCAACCAATTCCAATGAACATTGCGGTTAACAGGCGCATCCTTTCACGGCTCTCTCCAACACGATAAGCCAATTGTCACTCGTTTTCCGCGCCAAGCACCTACTAAAATAGTACCTTCTATTCATTTTCGATTCATTTCACTCGATTCACAATTCAATTTTCGCCGTCCCAGCGAAACTCGTCCTTTGCTTCCACATCCGAGAGACAGTTGGAATAAAGTGGATAGTTGAACAGTTACGATTCGATATGGCGGCCTCTCCCCGGTCGGTGACATCCGAAACCGGAAAGGTCCCACAAGTCCGAAATTGAAACAAGACTCGCGCGGGCAACTTTGTGGACTGTGAAATAGGCAAAGGAGAAACCCCTGCGAATGACCCGAGGAGACACAATAATGTTGCTGGTTGACGAACAAAAAAATGTAAATCCACCTAGTAATGACTTTCAATTGCCCTTTGGTGTGATAATTTTTATACTTGCGTAGGGCTTAGCAATTATACAAATCGTCTAAACTCGTTGAAGTTGATCAAACAGAACAAAATTTTAATGGGAACGTATAGCTTTTCTCTACACATTGGGGCCCAAAAAAGGCATCAAAAGGCTAGCAACAATTTATAGTGCGATAGGTATGTATGTACGGTGATGCCTTTCGTTTACTTTCTATCCGGCAGCTGGTTATCCGGATGCGGCTTCGCGTAGGAATGGGTCCCCATTTGGTTCAGCGATGTCGCGGTCGCAGAGATCGCGTTCTCGCTGGCTGCACAGACTAACATGACGATACTTTCTGTACAGAAATCGTTGAAATGAGAACGTACGAGGGAAGGATTTTTTTTGCTCATTTTACCGGTGGTGAGCAACTCGTTTGTGGTGTTCTTCCGCCATGTCCATTCTGGATACGCGAACGGATAATGCGGTGAATGTGATATCTGGTACAACGGGAAGAGACTGGACTTGGGTGCAAAATGTGAGTCCTTGCAACTGCTAGATTGTCTCTGGGTTGATGTTTCCGTTGGAAGCGTTCGTGAAATGTGATGTTTTGGGAGCGACTTCATCTACCGAATTATTTAATAATTTTGACACATCAGGCTATTTATTTAAATCTATGATTAGCTCCGTGGTTTTGTAACTCCCATTTCTGCCTTATAAGCAGAAGCAGACCTGTGCGCGGATTAAAATATTATCGTTGTAAGCTTAAAAAATCATGTCCAGCCGGAAACCTACAGAAATTTCTACGGAATATTCAATATATTTTTCTGGTATTCCTAAAAAAACCCTGCAAATTACTCCACAAATTTTCTCGCAAGTTGGAATATTAACTTGGAAATTCTTACTTATTAACAAATTTTCTTATTGATTCTTAGAAATATTCCTTTAGGAATTTTTTTGAGGAAAAGTCTGAAGCTATTCCTGAAAGAATTCCTGATGTAGCTCCTGGAGTATTTCTTGAAAAAATTGCTTCTCCTGAAGTTCTTGAATGAAATTTTGATAGAATTTTGGGGGATTTACGAATGAACTATCTGGAGAAATGCTCGATGGAATTTCTAGAAGAAATGCCGCAGAACTTCCAAGTGAAAAATTTTGATAAAATGAGGTACCGTCAACTGGGGGGAAGATGATCATTGAGGTGAAGATTATCATTTGATGTGTCAGTCAAAAGTGCCATTTTTTTTATGAAACGGTAGTCAACAATATTCTCCGTTCAAGTAATGTTTCCGCTAGGTAGAAATTTGAGTTTTTCGATTATAATCATGAAAATGTATTTTGTGGAAGAAAGAGAGAGATAGTCATAAATGACGCTATTTTCGTTTCAAATATTGACTTCGTAGACTTCTTTACGTAGTAAATTCAACATTCATACAAATAGTCTAGTGCATTTTGACTACTAGGTCATAATGATTTTAGTAGAGCTGTCTTGATCAACTTCACCCCAAACCAGATTACTCAAAAAATGTGTGATAATTTAATTTATTTTAATAAATGCGAATGCATTTCAGAAAACTAAAGTTGTTGATTATTGCAACGTATAGCAGTACATGTTTTGAAAATATTTGTTTCGATTTAAAATGTAAACACACATTGTTACCAGTTGACGGTATTTCTGAAGCTGCTTCAAGAAAAATATTCTTTAACTCGCGAAGAGAAATATTCACATATTTTTTGGGAGATCATAGTGTTCCGCGTTAGAATACAGACGTCAATTCCTAGTGCTTGATTTTTCGTACAGCTCTCAAACAAGTTTCTACTGGTGGTAGCTTGGTCTACGCTACCCTGTGTTAAATAATGTTGAGCCTCGATGATACCGTCAACGGGGGTGTCATTGGGCCAAAATGTGGTATGCTCCAAGTAAATGTTACAAAGCTCTAGTAGTTAACATTGGAATCAAGTTTTTATTAGTTTGGTACAAGCTTGAATAATAAATTTACCACTGTGTGTAGAAAATGAGGTTAAAGTAACTGTTGTTTATATGTTACTTAAAATTGGCCCATTCTCACCCTTCACAGGGGGTGACATTGGTTCAAATACAATAAAGTTCAGCGCTGACGATGCAACGATTCAATCGTTCATTAAAAATAATTGCCTACATTACGGCTTTTACCAACCATGTAAGCAGTGTTGGGAAAAACTCAAAATCTCAAAACTCATGAACGATTCAAATCACTCGCGAGTTGAAACGCACTCAACTCAGCACCTAAAAAATCATGGCTGAGTTGAACCATCCATTTGAATCATCGTAGGTTTTCTTTTGTTCTCCTTCGTAAATTACAAGTAAATTAATGTTCAACTCATAGAACAATGCATCATCCCTACCTGGATACTCTTGCGTGTGTAAACAATAAATTGCCCCCAAATTGATTATAAACATTTTTTAGAGCGAATGATTTTTTGGGAAATGAGTGAAATGATCCGTTTTAGCATGAAAAACTCAGACGTGATGCATTATATTTAAAATCGCAAACGAGTTAGTTCGCGCGGGAGTGCTCAGCGATTAAGTTTAATGAATGATTTTACCAACACTGCATGTAAGGCAAATCAACCAAAGGCTTGGCCCAATATCACCCCTTTTTACGTGCATTGCTCGTTGCTACGAAAACCAGAACCGCTATATAAATATACATAAAATTCGATAAAACAACAACAGATTATCGTAACATAATAGCCAGGTATCCATCGATCTAAAAACTAGTTATGTAATAGATTTGTGGGGCATTAATGGCAATATTTTAATACGGGTTCATTCGATCAATAGTTTTACATTCAAATTCCAAGCGTTATGGTATGAGCACAATTAGTTCTTGGAATTTGTTTTGTGATTTCCTAGACGTGAATTGTACTATAATTTCGAATCGTTTGAAGTTTTCATCAAAATTCGTAACAGTTTCTGAGATATTAGGAGTGGAAACATTTTTCGTTTTTGGCCCAATCTTACCCCCTAGGCCCAATGTCACCCTGAACGACAGTACTAATTCTCGCGCTTAAGATCATAGAGGCGATCGATTTCTCTTCGCCGATGCTCTTCCTTTTTCCAGGAGGAATTTCCGGAGGAATTACTGGAGAAACTTCCGGAGGAATCCCTGGATGAACTTTCGAAGGAATTGCTGGAGAAGCTTGCGGAGGAATTCCTGGAGGAACTTCCTTAGGAAATCCAGGAGGAACATCCTGAGGAATTTCTTGAGAAATTTCGGGAGAAACTTCGGCATTCCTGTAGAAATTTCGGAATTCCGGGGGGAACTTTCGGAGAAACCCGTAAAGGAACTTCCAGAGGAACTTCCGGAGGATTTCCTGAAGCAATTTCCGGAGGAACTCCGCGAGAAACTTCCGAAGCAATTTCCGGAGGAACTCCTTGAGAAACATCAGGAGGAATTCCGGGAGGAACTTGAACTTGGATCTTTGGAGGAATTGCGGGATGCACTTCCGGAGGAATTCCGGAAGGAACATCTGGAGGAATTCCGGGAGGAACTTTCAGAGGAATTCCCGGAGGAACTTCCGGAGGAATTTCCAGAGGAATCCCGGGAGGAACTTCCGGAAGAATCCCAGAAAGAATTATCGGAGGAATTCTGGGAGGATCTTGAACTGTGAGCTTCGGAGGAATCCCGGGAGGCACTTCCGGAGGAATTTCGGGAGAACTTCCGGAGGAATTACGGGAAGAACTTATGGAGAAATTCTGGGAGGAGCTTCCGGAGGAATTCCAGGAGGAAATCCCGGAGGAACTTCCTGAGGAATTCCTGGAGAAACTTCCAGAGGGATTTCTGGATGAACTTGAACTTGAAACAATCCAATTCTATTTTCTGGAGGTTCTTCCGGAGCAATTACGAGAGGAACTTCCGGAGAAATTCTGGGAGGAGCTTCCGGAAGAATTCAGGGAGGAACTTCCGGATAAATTCTGGGAGGAACTTATGGAGGAATTCAGGGAAAGCTTCCAGAGGAATTCCGGGAAGAACTTTCGGAAGGAACTTCCGGAAAAATTCCGGAAGGAACTTTCGGACGGAACTTCCGAAAAAATTTCTGTAGGAACTTTTGGAGGAACTCCGGGAGAAACTTCTGGAAGAACTTCCGGAGAAATTCCGGGATGAGCATCCGGAGGAATTCTTGTATGAACTGTGAAAATCCAATACAATTCAAATCGACTTCCAATCCATTCACAATCGAATATAATTTCAACTCTAAACAAATTTCAATCGCATTTCAATCCATCATCACTAAAATTTCAATAACATGCCTTTCACGTTCCAATAAAATTCAATTCAATCCACAACCAATCTAATTCTAATCCCATTCCAATTCAAATCCAATCTAATTGCACTCCAATCCAAATTCATTCCTATTCAATTCATCCAATTCAAGATTCGTGAAAAAGCACCAAACACATCAGCATATACAGAAAGAAAAAAACTAAATATTAAGTTTGTTGGAATTTTGGTTGAACCAACTGTTCGTCAGACGGTTGTACAAACTGAATTGGTCGCACAAACTGGGGGGCGGAGTCAAAGTTGTACAACATGTCGGAGCGTGTGTGGGACCCCTAAAACACGATAACCAGCTTTTTTTTTATCCAGAAATAATTTATCCGGATGGCGGATCGTTTGCTCTGGAGTGAAGTATTCTCTGATGAACCACACGCAAGTATGGATCCCTAGGGTCCGGTCACGCTGGGTCTGGTCACGGTCAAACGAAAGATGCATCTTGTGGTATACTCAACACGGCTTTGGGATGAGCACCACGGAAATATGGATTCCTCCGGTCCGGGTTTGTTAGTATAATGGTGCCAAGGAACAGAATCCATAACGGAAGATTGACTTCTGCTTTCTATCTGTGGATAATCGTGTGGTACACTCTGAAGCAGGCTACACGCAAATGGATTTCACAGCCCAACAACAGCGAGTGCGTTGCGGGAAATATCCAACGATCGGAAGAGAAGAGACGAAGGTTGATGACTTGACGTACAGGATATTGACACACACACTTCATGATTCACTTTTGTTGTTGTCCAATGATGGTAGGCGCACAGTCTCACTTGATGGTAACGATTTCACTGTACACCCAGGTTTTTTTTTTACACGGTTTGGTTTTAGTCGTTTAAGACCTTCAGCGTCAATGAAACAATGAGTTGACCCCACGTAAAAATTCACAAAAAATCAAAGAAAATTTAGGGGGTATTTAAAAAACTGTGAAAGTTTGGGTTTACCGAGAAATTGATGAATTCCAACCGTGTAAAAAAAACCTGGGTGTACTCACAGATGACTATGGAGTTGGCAAGGACATCGTGATGGCGTTGATGCAGAAGTCAGCAGGGCTTTTATTGTAGTCTTGAAACGGCCGCCAGGCCTAAGCGTCTATCCGCAGCTCGAAGGACCAATATTAACGATTAAGGTCTGAGGGAAGCTCTCTCGCGGTAGAGCGCTATTTTCGTACTAAAATGTTTATAACTCGGAACTGGGAACGAATTTCGCTTATCCCAACTGACAATCTCTTTGAAATTTATCTAGGAATGTTCCTACAAAATTTCATGGACCTACTATTTCCCAAATTTGAATTAAGCTCTAAATACTGAACTATTGTAGAACTGAAATTTTCGCTTCTCAGCACCTCTCTCCAATGATTTGAGGCACAAAAGAACCGAATTTCGCAAAACCCAACTGACAAAAGTTTTGAATTTTTCCAACGATCATTTTGTATAATAAAAAGTATATGTCACCGCAATAAATTTTGCAGGAAGCTCTTTTTACTTCAACCAAGTTTTTTAAATTCAATACAAAAGTTACCATTTCGGGAGAGCAGCCAACAGCATATTTTCTTGTGGCGCACGGCACGAAAGGAGCGATAAGAGCGGTAGAAAGTCTGTCAACTTTGTATCTAGCGTGACACTAGAAAAAAGCGTATTCCTATTTGTGAACACGAGGATACCAAATATATAAATTGAAATAAAATATAGGAATGAGATGAGATAAACAATTGCAAATAAATAAGACAAATAGGACAAATAAAACAAATAAGCAAAATTAAACAAATAAGACAAATAAAGCAAATAAGACAAATTCCTTCGGAAGTTCCGCCAGGAATTCCTAAAGAAGTTCCTCCAGGAATTCATTCGGAAGTTCTTCCAGGAATTCCTTCGAAAGTTCCTCCAGGAATTCCTTCGAAAGTTCCTCCAGAAATTCTTTCGGAAGTTCCTCCAGGAATTCCTTCGGAAGTTTCTCCAGGAATTCCTTCAAGGAATTTCTTTGGAAGTTTCTCCAGGAATTTCTTTGGAAGTTCCTCCAGGAATTCCTTCGTAAGTTCCTCCAGGAATTCCTTAAGTTCCTCCAAGAATTCCTTCGGAAGTTCCTCCAAGAATTCCTTAGGCAGTTCCTCCAGGAATTCCTTCGGAAGTTCCTCCAGGAATTCCTTCGGAAGTTCCTCCAGGAATTCCTTCGGAAGTTCCTCCAGGAATTCCTTCAGAAGTTCCTCCAGGAATTCCTTCGGAAGTTCCTCCAGGAATTCTTCCGGAAGTTCCTCCAGGAATTCCTTTGGAAGTTCCTCCTGGAATTCCTTCGGAAGTTCCTCCAGGAATTTCTTTGGAAGTTCCTCCAGGAGGAATTCCCGGAGGAACTTCCGGAGGAATTCCCGGAGGAACTTCTGGAGGAATTACCGGAGGAACTTCCGGAGGAATTCCCGGAGGAACTTCCGGAGGAATCCCCGGATGAACTTCGGAGGAATTCCCGGAGGAACTTCCGGAGGAATTCCCGGAGGAACTTCTGGAGGAATTCCCGGAGGAACTTCCGGAGGAATTCCCGGAGGAACTTTCGGTGGAATTCCCGGAGGAACTTTCGGAGGAATTCCCGGAGGAACTTCCGGAGGAATTCCCAGAGGAACTTCCGGAGGAATTCCCGGAGGAACTTCAGGAGGAATTCCCGGAGGAACTTCCGAAGGAATTCCCGGAGGAACTTCCGGAGGAATTCCCGAAAGAACTTCCGGAGGAATTCCCGGAGAAACTTCCGGAGGAATTCCCGGAGTAACTTCCGGAGGAATTTCCGGAGGAATTCCTGGAGGAACTTCCTGAGGAATTCCCGGAGGAACTTCCGGAGGAATTCCCGGAGGAACTTCCGAAGGAATTCCCGGAGGAACTTCCGGAGGAATTCCCGAAAGAACTTCCGGAGGAATTCCCGGAGAAGCTTCCGGAGGAATTCCTGGAGTTACTTCCGGAGGAACTTCCGGAGGAATTCCTGGAGGAACTTCCTGAGGAATTCCCGAAGGAACTTCCGGAGGAATTCCCGGAGGAACTTCCGGAGGAATTCCTGGAGGAACTTCCAAAGAAATTCCTGGAGAAACTTCCAAAGAAATTCCTGCAAGAACTGGAGAAACTTCCGAAGGAATTCCTGGAGAAACTTTCGAAGGAATTCCTGAAGGAACCTCCAGACGGAATTCTTTGAGAAACTTCCGAAGGAATTCCTGGAGGAACTTCCGAAGGAATTCCTAGAGGAACTTCCGTAGGAATTCCTGGAGGAATTTTCGAAGGAATTCCTGGAGGAACTTACGAAGGAATTCCTGGAGGAACTTTCGAAGGAAATCCTGGAGGAACTTCTGAAGGAATTCCTGGAGGAACTTTCAAGGGATTTGCTGGAGGAACTTCCGACCGAATTCCTGAATGAACTGCCGAAGGAATTCCTTTAGGAACTTACTTTATTTTTCTTCTTAGTCTTATCTATCTTATTTGCCTTATTTGTCTTACTTACACCAGCACCACTGTTATCACCCACATTCTTTTCAAAGCTTTTGTGGAAACCTTGTACAGAAATCCTCTCACGATATTTTCTAATGTTGTTCTAGAAACGACTCATGTTTTCATTTTCCAAAACCAGCTGGAGTTTGTTTATTTTGATTTCCTCATTGCGTGATTGGTCGGCGCTGCTGCTGTTCTCTCGCCGAACCACTGCATGAGTGACAAATTTCTTCCGCATTGTTGCCAATTCCTTTTGTTCTCCGTTTACGGCAAATTCTCAAGCAATTGTAAACTGCATAATGATGAAATCATTTTGGCGACACTGACAGCGTCATTCTGGCGGGCTGAATTGGACAATTTTCTCTCTCAGAGAGTGCTACCACGTGCTTTTTTAACGGAAAACTCTTCCCTCAGACCTTAAGTAATACAAAGACTACAGGATTAAGGAATAACGAAACGTGAGTATGAAAAGATTTTCCTCACTTTTTCCAATGGAGCTCAATAATGAATAACTAATTATGAATTGTAATGGTAATATTCGTTCATAAATGTCCTACAACATATTATATAAGTGATTTTGTGAGTGAGGTCATTATGCACTGTTCTCCCCTATGTAATGCTCCAATGGTGAAAAAGGGGTAAGTATTCAATGATATTTGACCAGTATACCGGTGCAGTGGAATGGAAACACCCAGGTGGTTTGCTGATGGCCTTAACAATGGTTGTATTTAAAATTTCCGAAATTGAATGCAAAAATATTATACAGTTTCTACAAGGTTCTTATGCAAAACTGTATTAAAAAATGCCATCCACTGTGGTTGGATGTAGGGTGAAGACCACTAGGTCGAATATGCCATTTGGCCAAGCAAACCATTAGGCTGGAACCCATCTGGCCGAAAATTTTGTTCGGCAAACTGGTCATTTAGCCGTAAATGTCATTTGAACGAATGGGACATTTGGTCGAAATGGGCAAGTTAATCTTTTGGTCGGTAAATGCTGTGTGGCCGAAATAGTTACTTGACAGAAGCCGAAGGACAATACGAAGGTAATACGACTAAAATTGACATTGTGATGAATTGGTCCTTTATCAAAAAGAGCCATTTAGCCGAAAATTTCATTTGGTCGAACGACAGAATATGTCAGTCGGCCGAAAATATCATTGGACCGTACGGATCACACGAGCGTAAATTGATGAAAGGATCATATGGCTGAAACGTCGTTTGGCCGAGCAATAGTGATTGTGAAAAGAGTAAAGTTATTAATGATGATTGAGGAGTGAGAAGTATGAAACGAGAAGTAAGAAGTGAAAAGTAAGAAGCGATAAACAGAAATGAGAGATAAGAGAATAAAAATGAGAATAAGTGGTGCCTCTTCTCAACTCTCACCTCTTATTTATCTCTCTTTAATTTCTCACTTTTCCCTTTTGAGATGTCTCACTTCTCATATCATATTTCTGATTTTTTACTTCTCATTTGTTACTTTTCTCACTCCTAGCCTCTTATTCTCGTATTTTAAGCTCTTGGAACTCAATAAAAGAGTTCCACCTGGTTCAAATTATGTCGTTTCTATAATAAGGAACGTGAAACCTCGGAACATCAGCTTTGCAGTTGTGATGCGTTGTACAAGTGTAGATCTTAATTTCTAAATAGTGGCTTCATGCAACCAGGAGATATTTGGACTGCCAATCCTGGAAAGGTAGTGTTTTTTACTAATTCAATTATCACGGACTGTGAAAAGACGCGTCTCCGGTTGTTTACTTGGCAAATGGTGATTAGCGTACAAGATGCGAATAGTATTAATAGTGAACTGGGGTATACAGTAATATTCCTGTTTTATCAGCCCCCTGGTGAATTTAGGGATGATAAAACATGGTATGGGACAAAATCAGAAAAAAAATATCTCCAATTTTTTAATTTATGTCACAAATATGAATCATTTTAGGCATTGGAAAGGCAAACGCGTGAATGGTACCCGTTATTTCTTGTCGAAAATGCTTACAGAATCCTTCACAAGTACTAAGAAGACATTCATAATAAACTACAGGCGGTGAAAGTTATTTCATGAAAATCAATGTTGTTTGCGCTATTATTTACGGAAATAAAAAGAATGACTAAAATTTTCAAAAATTTTTGGGATGACAAAATCGGGTCGAAAACGTGATAAAATTGGGTAGAAAACGTGATAAAATCGGGAGTAGAACACTGTACCATAAAAGTTCAGTTCAGGGAAGTGATCTGAAAGCTGTCACCCTAAGAATTATTTGACTGAATTTATCGTTTAGCAGAAATAGCAGAGTAGCCAAATACACTCGCAAACATCATTTGGTCGAAAGGATCATACGACTGTGAATGTCGTGTCATATAGCCAAAAATGATGTTTTGCCAAACAATAGTGTTAGAATATATTTGAGAAGAGAGAGACAAGAAACTAGAAGTGAGCAGTACTTCACACCTCTTATTCTCACTTCTGATTGTGAGAAGTGAAAAGTTTGATGTGAGATGTGAGACGTCTCACTTTTCAATCGTCACTGCTTTTTTCCCACTGCCTGTTTCTCACTTCGCGCTTCTTACATCTCACAGGGAGAATTGAGAAGTAAGACGTATTTCTGAATGAGGCGTGTTACTTCTTATTTCTCACTTCTCACTTAGAGATGTCTCAGTTCCAACTAGGGTGGTCGGTATTGACCATTTTTGACAAATACCGGTTTTCGGTATTTGGTGGAGTCAATACCGGTAAAACCGGTAAAATACCGGTATTTGTGAAAATTTAAGAAATGTTAAAAAAATCTTTTTATTTTGACTTTTGGGTGAAAAACTAAATATTTTGACAAACTTTAAATGTCAAACCCTAGCTGCACACATATTCCACCTAGGTTACTGCAGCTTATATGTGACTGGATTCGGTCACAATTAAGTTTCTGCAACCATTTTTGTCTAACTTGTGCTGCTCGGGAAGTCATTGCTTGTAGGACTGGGAAAAAGAAAATTTAAGTAGACATAACATACTGTATGATTCATTTCCTAATCCGCATCAACCGAAGTTAGACGAGTTGTCAAGTACCCTTAAGGACAAGCCTCCCAGAATCCAAAACTAAATGCACTCGAGTTTTCAAGAGAATCCCATTCAAAACGAAAGCCATCTTTTTCTTATCGATCGCATCAGGAATAATTAGACTTTTCAAGATTTCGTCCGCTTGCTTAATCAAAATAGCTCTAGACGTCTTGAATAAAATGCCCAAATTGTGTCTGATCAATTGCTTTACGGCCAAAAAAGGAAAAAAGATCGACGTATTCTCATCGTCTCCCTTGGATTCGTTCTTTAAGAGCATAGAATAAGTTGACGGCAAGTTCTGTGGCTTGGTTTGAAAATTGCTCTAATATAAATTGGAGCGCCACGTCGGCTTCATATAGAGTGCAGAACTCACGGCAGAGCAGTTTCATAGCAGCTTGCACAAGTTCGAGGGCTTGAATTACTTCACTTACCGCCAGAAAATCGTCATCACTGAAGTTGAATTGAAGTTGGATTGATGCTGTTTGAGCATGGATAACATGCTATTCCAGCATGTCTTGGTTGGTATCAGCGAATTCTGAACGGACATATTTTTGCTGCAAATCATTTTCATAAGTGTTTTCCGTTAGAGAACTACTACAACACCAACCTTTTTCACAATTTCGACGATTCTCGACAATGTTCGTTTAAGAATAAAGTCATTGGCAATTTGACAGATGCCTAAGAGAATGAAGCATCACGTATGATTAATGAAGATTTTTACTGTTGCGTGAACGTCTTCAATGATGCTTACTTGTGCAAAGGTTCATTCATGCGCGCATTCAATTGTTGTTAGTGTTTAAGTCTTTAGCTGACACATGTTGCTGAGAAACTGTTTTTATACTGAAATTTTTTATACTGACAGCAAAATTTTAAATACCGAAAATACCGGTTTTTTCCGTTTCTAATACCGGTATTTTCGGTACTCAAAATTGGCACTTGTACACTGTTCACTTGTACACTTCTTATTTCTTCTTTTTATTCTTATTCACTTTTCACATTCACCCGTTCAGCAAACAACATTTTCGGCCTATAACCCGTTTGACCACATAAAATTCAATTAGATGATGTTTAGCCTAAAGTGTCATTCGGCCAAGTGACAGTCGGCCAAATGGCTTTTGACCGAATGACTTCCAGCATGATCCTTAGCTGCACATTTGTGACCGATCTGGTTATAGCAGCTTTCAGTCACTGTACGGACTGGCAATAGTAGCTGTAGGGATGCGTTCTATGAGAGCCTTGATTAAAACCTACGGAGAATGCACAACACACGATGCAAAAAATGTGCCCGTCTACATTTGTCCAGTCCAGTCTACATTTGAGGTATCTTGAAACATTTTTATCCATTGATGAAATACCTCTATACATGATGAATTTTTGCTTAACTTTGCAAAAGGTCCCAAGTAAATTTTTTTCATGAATTAATCTGAGTACTGCAATCAAAAGCTTTCATATTGATCTGTTGATTTCATTATTCAAATTAGTTCAAGATTTTTTTAATTAGGCTCTTTTGAAAAGCTAAGGGATAATTATTTAAATTGTAAACACCTCCTAAATGGACCTCGAATCTCAAGGTAATGGCCATGCTTTAGATTTATACCGGATGCGTAGTACTTAATGATAAATAATTTTATTTTTTATTCTTTATTATAACGTTTTCAAAAAGATGGAAAGGTGTTATGCCTTTTTGTTAGGTATTCTAGAAGAAAATCACTCAAAGGGGCTGTTCCCTGATGTCTAATAGTTGAAATCAGCCGAAAATCAGCAAACAAACGTATTTTTTGCTGAGATATCAGATTTTTATTTTGCTAGCGCACGGCTATGCGGATTTTTCCCGAGATGCATAAATAAAACTAAGTATGTATAGTTTCAATCATGTGGTGGAATTAAATGAAATTGAACTAACTCGTCTTGTGACAGGTGAAAACATTCCACTAAAAGCTCTAAATAATTTTCATATCAATATTGTACACCGTTTAAAAAAAATCGAGAGACTAAGGTGCTGGTCACTTAGTGCGAATGTTGGAAAAGGAATAGTAAAAACAATATTCAACCGGCTTGTGGCTGGCGACTTCACAGCAGGCCACGAACAACATGGCAGCACAAGGTAGAATCGAACCTGGGGACATTTTAGTTCGTGGAAACTGGAGGGCAATCTCCCAAGACAATACGCCAAGCAAATGTGTAGCGACGTTATAGCCAACCAGGAACGCAGGTACGTAATTATTTGACACACTGAGACTGAGCTTCTCATAAGTAGAAAATAACAATAATTGTTATAACTATTCTACGTATGAGAAGCTCAGTCTCAGTGAGACAAATAATATTAAGTACCTGCGTTCCTGGTTGGCTATAACGTCGTTACACATTTGTTTGGCGTATTGTCTTGGGAGATAGCCCTCCAGTTTCCTCAAACGTTAAATGTCCGCAGGTTCGACTCCACATTAATGCGCAGTTCACAAGGTTCAGTTTATCAATGTCAGAACCATTTCCATTTCAGCGAATGGAAACTGTTTTCATTTGGCATGTTTCCTCTCCCGGGGGCATTTTTCGACACTGGCTTGTCCCGGGCAGATCCTCGCTTTACCACCGAGCCGAGCCAAGCGGACTTTCGCTCAGCTTCAGTTCACTTCTGGTCAGTTTAATTTCCCGTTGGCAACCTCGGGATTTTTTTTGCGGCTGCTCTCATTTCACATCTCACAAACCAAGAATATGACACTGGTCAGCATCGCCATCGTTCACTTGTTCACTGATTCTTTGATAGTTCGTTCTGGCCTGAAGCGGTAACAACACTGTACAAAGCGCAAAAATTTGATTAAAGCGTGTTACAATGTGCTATCTTGGTCACTATCTATGGCAATCTTTTGAGTCGGTGTCCAGGAAACGTTTTTTTTCTGCTTTCTCGTCTCTCATCTCACCGGCACGATGCGATGCAGGAAACGATGTGTTGGAAAATCGTCTGAGCCTATTAGTGAGAGGGACAGGTTAATCGATCGATAACGACATTTCCTGGTAATCGTTCTTGGCATCCCGTACCACAGCCTGACAGCCGGTGAGCTGCCATGAGCTGAGCTGAGCTGAGAGTTCACAGCAGGAAGGGCATGCAAGCAATCTTAATCCATTCGAAGCTCCATGTAAACCTTCCCACACGCAATCCATTACTTCGGATCATGTCAAGCGGACCTCGGTTGCCTCGGGTCAGGTGAAAAGAGAAGTGCTGTACGGATAGACAGGACCAGTACTGAGAAACGGATCAGGTGGACGTTCGTCTCGGTGGAAGGTAATTAACACTGGCTCGATACAGACGTTGGCTATTTCGTTTCTCGATGGTGGGGGCAGTCGCTAGGGTGTGGTTGACATTTCGTTCATTGATTTCTTTTATTTGTTGTCTAATTAGCAGACCAATGCAATGGTTGGAAAAGGGCGGAATTGGCGAAATCATTTGTATTCTCGAGGACAGCTTTGAGTTAGTGCTTTCCATATAATACCTTTTTATAATCTTAGATTAGTGAGTAGTTTTGGTACTTAATTTCATAATCTCCAATAGTGTACACACCCTAACAATTTTTTTTCATGTGCTACATCCGCACACCCGGAAATGGTGAGCATAGTGCACCTGTTCTTGGGATCAGACTCATCCACCCCGTGCACAACACTATGACTTGCACTACTGCACTAACTAGGACAAAGCTGAGAGCAGAAATTACTTCCAGTAAAAAGATTATATTCCATGCCCACCATTCCCCATATTCAGATGCGTCCCACTGAGGCTGAACGGGTTGATGAAACCTGGCAGAATGATGCTTTCCACAGTATTCCTCGCGTTTCCGACCTAAAAGACTAAACGGGCTGCGCGCAGCGACGTCAGAAAAGACGAGCCAACGACGGGCTGAGAGCGAAAAGGCTGAAATTGATTTCGACATGGAAGTGTATAAATAATTTGATTATTGCTTGCCCTTTCCCGAGAAGAGGTGATGGATCCGATTATTCACTCCTAGAGCCGAGGTCTGCTATGTTGGTCCGGAAAAGGATTTCCGGCGGAGACACTGATGAAAAATGTTGCGGTTGGATTTCCGATTGGAATTAAATTAGGCCAGCATGACATTGTTGCTCGAGATTGATACGGAACGAGCTAATTGATATTTGAGACATCCATCATGCTTACGATAGGCTCGAAAAATTGGGATGGAAAATGCGGATCGGCGAGTGAGACTGGTTATTCGGGGGTACCACATTCATTATTTTCAGGATCAGCGGAATGATGGATGAGCATCGATGAATGTGGAAATATGTGTAGGACGAATGCTTTCCAAATTGACAATGGATAAACTGGGAGTTATAGACGATGTCGCAAAATTTAATGTAACTGATTTATGGCAATGGCAACATGCTTTATTTTGATATTGAAGAGGATTTTGAATGACTTTTCCATCGGTTTCACCTTTCCTTTGATTCAAAAATCTATATTTATTCGAAAATTGGAGGAACTGTTCAATTTGGTCGAGAAACGTATGCATGTTTTTGATGCTTCTAATGGGTAAGAGTGTGGTTGATCGATCAATCATCAACAGCTGGTGAACTTAAATTACATAAAGTTGAAAGAGTTATTTATTTATGTGGAAATTTTAACGAATGATGGGTGAAAATATTCAATGAGATCAAAAACATTTTGAAACAGGAGCATCATTTATGGAACACAGTGGATAGAGTGCAGAAGTTTTTTTTACAAAATTCTAGTAGGTACATCATAATCAAGTAGAGGCAAGGTTAGACATGCAGTAAGGCGCAACGAAGAGGTTCTTCATCGTACGCCGAAAAACCGACGTTCTTGTGGAGAAAGATGACGAGAAAACCGTGTCTGAATCTAAGGATGACCCAAAGGAGAAGGCTGCCTTATTAGCGGCTCTGACTGAGTAGCGACAAAACGAGAGTGCGAAAATTATGGTCAGGTGACAGCGGACAAATTATCCTATTTGTTTGTCATTAGATGAGTTAGTACTATACGAAATTTGTGGTGGAACTAAAGTGATTGAATTAAATGGGATAGTACTAAGTCGTCTTAAGGCAAGACATTCTAATTTATTTTCTTATCTCATATTTATGTTCGTCTCTCGTCGTCAAATATCTTGGCTGGAACCAAGACGTATATGTGTTCAAGTGCAGATCTACGGAAGCTGCTGACATGGTTTTGGGAATTATAGACAAGTAGGAATTGATGTGTAAGGAAATATCAGACTACAGTACGTGATAACGAAAGTATATTTGCCGTCACCTTGAACAAGAAAAAGAACGTCATCTATCAATTGACAAATTCAAAAACCATTGCTCATAAAATGTTTCTATGGGCTAAAGCGCTGAAGGCTCTATACTGTGATTTCTTCCAAGAATACCTGAAGAAGGGAACCATAAAGCGAGAGGTCCCGCGTACTGTTTTTTTTTTGGACTTTATTAGAGTGATTTTTAAGTTTGACAAAGTTCATCACTTCCCCGCGTACTGTAATTTTAAAACAGGAAAGGGCGTCAACGAAATAACGCGCTGTACTCGACGCATCATGTCATTTCACAACACGGGTGTCGCTTAACGATGGTCTTTCACGTTGAATTCGTTTTGACTGTTGATGATTTCGACCTCCTTGGTCTTGTTGTACAAGCGAAAATACAGTCACTATGGGTAGAAATCTGTTATTGGGACGATCCGCTACCAAACAAGTACCACCATCTGTTAACACACGACAGCCTGTCTTGGATCATTGGCTTGTATGAGGTTAATCGGATCGCACTTGACTCCATGGATTACTTCCTTGGAAGAAAGTATAAGTGAGCTCTAAGAGTAAGTTCAAACATCTGGCTTTCCGTGACGATATGTGTCCTTCGGGTTGTCTTGTTCGATGTACTCCTTTTTAACGATGCCATCTTAGTTGTCGGAGTCCGTCTCAGAGGTAGTTTCCCAATTAGTTTGGTAAACGTCTATAGACTTACCATGGGGTAATCTACCGGGCATCAGAAGAAACATAAGCAATATTATCGAAGATGTTCTTTCCCCTGTCCTATTCGTAGGACATGGATGCACATCATCTGGGCTGGGGTGATTCTAAATCCGATCACCGAGGTGCCGCCCTATCAGAGGTACCGCCCAGTCTCGTTCGAGACTGCGAACCTTGTGCTACTCAACAACGGTTCAATCACATATTGTATTGGCCATTGCTATCCAATTTCGATCACCGTGCATGGCTCGCCTACGGACATCACCCGGAGGTCTAGATGGCGTCACGATGCCGCCGACTGGAATGCAAATGATCTACGACGCACATTTGAACACACCCAGAACCCTTTCCGACTTCACTCAAGTCGTCCATGAGGCCGCCGCTGCCTTCATCTTACAAACCAGAACCTGACCAGAACAAAAGATACGCGTCGAGCGATTAAAGCGGTTCAAGAGGCTCGGAAGCCTCCTTTCAAGATGCTCGAAAGCCTCCATTCAAGAGGCTCGGAAGCCTCCTTTCAAGAGGCTCGGAAGCCTCCTTTCAAGAGGCTCGGAAGCCTCCTTTCAAGAGGCTCGGAAGCCTCCTTTCAAGAGGCTCGGAAGCCTCCTTTCAAGAGTCTGGGAAGCCTCCTTTCAAGAGGCTCGGAAGCCTCCTTTCAAGAGGCGCTGAAGCCTCCTTCCAAGAGGCTCAAAGCCTCCTTTCAAGAGGCTCAGGCCTCCTTTCAAGAGGCTCAAGCCTCCTTTCAAGAGGCTCGGAAGCCTCCTTTCAAGAGGCTCAGAAGCCTCCTTTCAAGAGGCTCAGGCCTCCTTTCAAGAGGCTCAGAAGCCTCCTTTCAAGAGGCTCAGAAGCCTCCTTCAAGAGGCTCGGAAGCCTCCTTTCAAGAGGCTCAGAAGCCTCCTTTCAAGAGGCCTCAGAAGCCTCCTTTCAAGAGGCTCGGAAGCCTCCTTTCAAGAGGCTCGGAAGCCTCCTTTCAAAAGGCCTTTTTTTTCAAGAGGCTCGGAAGCCTCCTTTCAAGAGGCTCGGAAGCCTCCTTTCAAAAAGCTCGGAAGCCTCCTTTCAAGAGGCTCGGAAGCCTCCTTTCAAGAGGCTCTGAAGTCTCCTTTTAAGAGGCTCTGAAGCCTCCTTTCAAGAGGCTCTGAAGCCTCCTTTCAAGAGGCTCTTAAGCCTTTTTTCAAGAGACTCTGAAGCCTCATTTCAAGAGGCTCTGAAGCCTTCTTTCAAGAGGCTCTGAAGCCTCCTTTCAAGAGGCTCTGAAGTCTCCTTTCAAGAGGCTCTGAAGCCTCCTTTCAAGAGGCTCTGAAGCCTCCTTTCAAGAGGCTCTGAAGCCTCCTTTCAAGAGGCTCTGAAGCCTCCTTTCAAGAGGCTCTGAAGCCTCCTTTCAAGAGGCTTTGAAGCCTCCTTTCAAGAGGCTCTGAAGCCTCCTTTCAAGAAGCTCTGAAGCCTCCTTTCAAGAAGCTCGGAAGCCTCCTTTCAAGAGGCTCTGAAGCCTACTTTCAAGAGGCTCCGAAGCCTCCTTTCAAGAGGCTCTGAAGCCTTCTTTCAAGAATCTCTGAAGCCTCCTTTCAAGAGGCTCTGAAGCCTCCTTTCAAGAGGCTCTGAAGCCTACTTTCAAGAGGCTCTGATGCCTCCTTTAAAGAGGCTCTGAAGCCTCCTTTCAAGAGGCTCTGAAGCCTCCTTTCAAGAGGCTCTGAAGCCTCCTTTCAAGAAGCTCGGAAGCCTCCTTTCAAGAGGCTCTGAAGCCTACTTTCAAGAGGCTCTGAAGCCTACTTTCAAGAGGCTCCGAAGCCTCCTTTCAAGAGGCTCTGAAGCCTTCTTTCAAGAATCTCTGAAGCCTCCTTTCAAGAGGCTCTGAAGCCTCCTTTCAAGAGGCTCTGAAGCCTACTTTCAAGAGGCTCTGATGCCTCCTTTAAAGAGGCTCTGAAGCCTCCTTTCAAGAGGCTCTGAAGCCTCCTTTCAAGAGGCTCTGAAGCCTCCTTTCAAGAGGCTCTGAAGCCTCCTTTCAAGAGGCTCTGAAGCCTCCTTTCAAGAGGCTCTGAAGCCTCCTTTCAAGAGGCTCTGAAGCCTCCTTTCAAGAGGCTCGGAAGCCTCCTTTCAAGAGGCTCTGAAGCCTCCTTTCAAGAGGCTCTGAAGCCTCCTTTCAAGAGGCTCTGAAGCCTCCTTTCAAGAGGCTATGAAGTCTCCTTTCAAGAGGCTCTGAAGTATCCTTTTAAGAGGCTTGGAAGCCTCCTTTCAAGAGACTCGGATGCCTCCTTTCAAGAGGCTCGGAAGGCTCCTTTCAAGAGGCTCGGAAGCCTCCTTTCAAGAGGCTCGGAAGCCTCCTTTCAAGAGGCTCGGAAGCCTCCTTTCAAGAGGCTCGGAAGCCTCCTTTCAAGAGGCTCGGAAGCCTCCTTTCAAGAGGCTCAGAGCCTCCTTTCAAGAGGCTCGGAAGCCTCCTTTCAAGAGGCTCAGGCCTCCTTTCAAGAGGCTCGGAAGCCTCCTTTCAAGAGGCTCAGAGCCTCCTTTCAAGAGGCTCAAGCCTCCTTTCAAGAGGCTCAAGCCTCCTTTCAAGAGGCTCAGGAAGCCTCCTTTCAAGAGGCTCAGAAGCCTCCTTTCAAGAGGCTCAGAAGCCTCCTTTCAAGAGGCTCAGGCCTCCTTTCAAGAGGCTCAGAAGCCTCCTTTCAAGAGGCTCAGGCCTCCTTTCAAGAGGCTCAGAAGCCTCCTTTCAAGAGGCCCGGAAGCCTCCTTTCAAGAGGCTCAGAGCCTCCTTTCAAGAGGCTCAGGAAGCCTCCTTTCAAGAGGCTCAGGAAGCCTCCTTTCAAGAGGCTCAGAAGCCTCCTTTCAAGAAGCACGGAAGCTTCCTTTCAAATGGTTCCGAAGCCAACTTTCAAGAGGCTCGGAAGCCTCCTTTCAAGATGCTCGGAAGCCTCCTTTCAAGAAACTCGGAAGCCTCCTTTCAAGAGGCTCAGAAGCCTCCTTTCAAGAGGAAGCCTCCTTTCAAGCGGCTCGGAAGCCTCATTCCGAGAACCTCAGAAGCCTCCTTTCAAGAGCTCAAGCCTCCTTTCAAGAGGCTCAGGAAGCCTCCTTTCAAGAGGCTCAGAAGCCTCCTTTCAAGAGGCTCAGGAAGCCTCCTTTCAAGAGGCTCAGAAGCCTCCTTTCAAGAGGCTCAGAAGCCTCCTTTCAAGAGGCTCAGGAAGCCTCCTTTCAAGAGGCCTCAAAGCCTCCTTTCAAGAGGCCTGGAAGCCTCCTTCAAGAGGCCCGGAAGCCTCCTTTCAAGAGGCTGGAAGCCTCCTTTCAAGAGGCTCAGAAGCCTCCTTTCAAGAGGCCTCGGAAGCCTCCTTCAAGAGGCTCAGAAGCCTCCTTTCAAGAGGCTCAGCCTCCTTTCAAGAGGCTCAGAAGCCTCCTTTCAAGAGGCTCAGGCCTCCTTTCAAGAGGCTCAGAAGCCTCCTTTCAAGAGGCTCAGGAAGCCTCCTTTCAAGAGGCTCAAGCCTCCTTTCAAGAGGCTCAGGAAGCCTCCTTTCAAGAGGCTCAGGAAGCCTCCTTTCAAGAGGCTCGGAAGCCTCCTTTCAAGAGGCTCAGGCCTCCTTTCAAGAGGCTCAGAAGCCTCCTTTCAAGAGGCTCAGGAAGCCTCCTTGCAAGAGGCTCGGAAGCCTCCTTGCAAGAGGCTCGGAAGCCTCCTGGCAAGAGGCTCGGAAGCCTCCGTGCAAGAGGCTCGGAAGCCTCCTTGCAAGAGGCTCGGGAGCCTCCTTGCAAGAGGCTCGGAAGCCTCCTTGCAAGAGGCTCGGAAGCCTCCTTGCAAGAGGCTCAGGAGCCTCCGTTCAAGAGGCTCGAAGCCTCCTTTCAAGAGGCTCAGGAAGCCTCCTTTCCAAGAGGCTCAGGAAGCCTCCTTTCAAGAGGCTCAGAGCCTCCTTTCAAGAGGCTCAGGAGCCTCCTTTCAAGAGGCCTGGAAGCCTCCTTTCAAGAGCTCAGAGCCTCCTTTCAAGAGGCTCAGGAAGCCTCCTTTCAAGAGGCTCAGAGCCTCCTTTCAAGAGGCTCAAGCCTCCTTTCAAGAGCTCAGAGCCTCCTTTCAAGAGGCTCAGGCCTCCTTTCAAGAGGCTCAGGCCTCCTTTCAAGAGGCTCAAGCCTCCTTTCAAGAGGCTCGGAAGCCTCCTTTCAAGAGGCTCAGAAGCCTCCTTTCAAGAGGCTCAGAAGCCTCCTTTCAAGAGGCTCGGAAGCCTCCTTTCAAGAGGCTCAGAGCCTCCTTTCAAGAGGCTCAGGAAGCCTCCTTTCAAGAGGCTCGGAAGCCTCCTTCCAAGAGGCTCGGAAGCCTCCTTCCAAGAGGCTCGGAAGCCTCCTCCCAAGAGGCTCGGAAGCCTCCTTTCAAGAGGCTCAGAGCCTCCTTTCAAGAGGCTCGGAAGCCTCCTTTCAAGAGGCTCGGAAGCCTCCTTTCAAGAGGCTCGGAAGCCTCCTTTCAAGAGGCTCGGAAGCCTCCTTTCAAGAGGCTCGGAAGCCTCCTTTCAAGAGGCTCGGAAGCCTCCTTTCAAGAGGCACGGAAGCCTACTTTCAAGAGGCTCTGATGCCTCCTTTAAAAAGAGGCTCTGAAGCCTACTTTCAAGAGGCTCTGAAGCCTCCTTTCAAGAGGCTCTGAAGCCTCCTTTCAAGAGGCTCGGAAGCCTCCTTTCAAGAGGCACGGAAGCCTCCTTTCAAGAGGCACGGAAGCCTCCTTTCAAGAGGCACGGAAGCCTCCTTTCAAGAGGCACGGAAGCCTCCTTTCAAGAGGCACGGAAGCCTCCTTTCAAGAGGCACGGAAGCCTCCTTTCAAGAGGCACGGAAGCCTCCTTTCAAGAGGCACGGAAGCCTCCTTTCAAGAGTCTCGGAAGCCTCCTTTCAAGAGGCTCGGAAGCCTCCTTTCAAGAGGCTCAGAGCCTCCTTTCAAGAGGCTCAGAAGCCTCCTTTCAAGAGGCTCAGGAAGCCTCCTTTCAAGAGGCTCAGAAGCCTCCTTTCAAGAGGCTCAGGCCTCCTTTCAAGAGGCTCAGAAGCCTCCTTTCAAGAGGCTCAGAAGCCTCCTTTCAAGAGGCTGGAAGCCTCCTTTCAAGAGGCTGGAAGCCTCCTTTCAAGAGGCTCAGAAGCCTCCTTTCAAGAAGCCTGGAAGCCGCCTTCCAAGAGACTCGGAAGCCTCCTTTCAAGAGGCTCAGAAGCCTCCTTTCAAGAGGCTCGGAAGCCACCATCAAGCGGCTCTGAAGCCTCCTTTCAAGAGGCTGGAAGCCTCCTTTCAAGAGGCTCGAAGCCTCCTTTCAAGAGGCTCGGAAGCCTCCTTTCAAGAGGCTCGGAAGCCTCCTTTCAAGAGGCTCGGAAGCCTCCTTTCAAGAGGCTCGGAAGCCTCCTTTCAAGAGGCTCGGAAGCCTCCTTTCAAGAGGCTCGGAAGCCTCCTTTTAAGAGGTTCAAAAGCCTCATTTTGATTTTAATTTTTAAAGTTTTGGAAGCCTACTTTCAAGAGGCTTTTCTCTGACAGCCAAGCGGCACTTAAGTCGCTTAATAACTACACTTGTAACTCAAAGCTAGTGTGGGAATGCATTCTGGCTTTGAAAAACTTATCCATACGCAATCGAGTCTACCTATATTGGATCCCAGGACATACGGGTCTAGAGGGAAACGAGATTGCTGATGAGCTAGCCAGGAATGGATCTAATGAAAGGTTCATTGGCCCTGAGCCCTTCTGCGGGATCTCAGACTGCTCTGTAAAAATGGAACTGAACAAATATATGGTCAGTCAAATCACATCAAACTGGAATGCACTTCCCCATACGAGCCAATCCAAAAGGCTCGTAAAGATTAACCCCAAGAAAACCCAACAACTATTAGGTCTCAACAAAAGGGATCTCAACATCTACACCGGTCTAATAACTGGACACTGCCCCTGCAGATACCATCTACAAAAGATCGGAGCAATCCAAACCTCAAATTGCCGCTTCTGTGACGAGGAGAGAGAAACATCAGAACACATCCTCTGCTATTGCAGTGCACTCACCCAAGCAGCACGTGCAACATCTTTCAAATGTGTGTTTGTTCCTAATAAATTGCATTGAAGACACTGGCAATACATCGAGTCACATTAAAGCCACTCCCCAGTTTCAGAAAAACACAATGTTTCATTTCCGTTTAAGTGGCGTCGCAATATTCTACCTATCTGACTTCTTGGGTGGTTTAAAATTTGATGTGTTTCATATCAGAAACAAAACAGATAAGTTGCAGAATTAATAACACTTCGGTTCATTGCTGTTACGACAATGTTTCTGATATGTTACAAAACACTTTGAGCTCAGCTGAGCAGTATTTTATTTTTGACAGTCCCCTGCATGTTTCGTATAAGGTACAATGAAGTTACAAATGACTTTGTTGTTTATGTAGTGCACTTGTAGCAGAATCTCCAAATAGAATTGTTGGTGTGATGGTTATAGTAGAAGGTTGCAAATCTCAAGGTCCATGGTTCGATTCCCGGTTGGTTTTTCTGTTTTTATTTTCATTGTAGCAGCAAGATGTTGCAAATAGGCTCCACCTCTTGCGCTTTTTGTGTCACAAAGGAGTTCCTAATACGACGCGTTGTGCATAAGTTAGACCTTTAGTAAGTCACACCTCAGTTGTTGTTACTCACTGAGAAACAAGAGGTGTTGCTTGGGCACCCAACGTAGGTTCAAAGTTCTCAGCAAGCCCTTTTTAGGGCCTGCTGACATATGGATCTTATCCCCCAAGGACGTGGTTGGCTTCATAAAGCTAGTCTCGCCAGAATGGGGGAGTCACATACTGTAACTCAGGATCTCTATTCATCAATAATAGATGGTCTTGAGTTCAGTCGATACCAAGGTATCTCAGTGACAAACATGTTACTGAGATAACTTGCGTATTTCACAGCAAAAGGGTATATCACAATAGTCCTAAAATCTGGACGCAGTGATCTTCACCCGACAAACGAGGAAAAAGAAAAAAAAAAGAGGCTCGGAACCCTTCTTTAAAGAGGCTTGGAAACCTCATTTTAAGAGGCTCGGAAGCCTTTTTTTAAAAGGCTCCAAAGCCTCCTCCGATTATCTGACCGTGATTAACATGCACAAATCCATCTCTCGACGAAGGACCAGAAACGACTGCCCCAGATGACTGAAAGTCATTATCAACATTCCTTTACGGGATGGAATTGACAAGCGTGAACCATCTTGTTAGTATCAACAGATACGTATTTCGTTTCCTACTTGAAACCGACCGACCTAAGGCCACGACCGCCCTCTGCAGCAAAACGATTAACTATCTGGAGAGAACTACGAGTGATGATAACGACTGCAGTCTACGCTATACCAAGCGAACAACGCACTCAGCAACCTTTCCCGAGTAGCACACTTGCCACATATCAATTACTGTGTATATATGCGACCAAATCAAGTCACATTGGAGTTGCTGCAACCAAATTAAACTGAACTGTGCTACTAGGGTTGCCAGAAACGCCTTTTCGGGATTGCCGGCCTCCGTCACTGACAGAAGTTGGCGTGAGAGCGGCACTAATTTCTTCCTGAACAGGAGGTTAAAGAAAAATCCTATCCGACCCAGGCTCAGACCTTATTCAATGACCGAATCTTGAGCCAATACCTGGACGCTTAAATCATCTACACGGACGGGTAAAAAGTCGAAGGTAAGGTCAGCAACGGTGTCGTTTTTGACGACATCCAAGAAACTTTCTACCATCCAGCAGACCACAGCTTGGTATTCTTAGTGATAGTGGCTATCCTTCAGGCCATGGCTCGACACAGAACGAAGCACATTCTTATCGCCTATAGCTCGGCCAGTATGCTGATGTCCCGGACCTCCCCTATAGCCAAGCATCCCTACACACAGGCCATCTATGCGGTCTACAACAGTAATGTTTCCCTCACGTGGATCCCTTTAACAGCGGTACTCAAGAAAACGAGTATGTGAATGCATTGGCAAACATTGGGCGGAATAGTCAGTTTCTGAGACGTGAGGAGTCGGCATCGGTGGATCAAGTATTAACGGCATAATAGTGAAAGCACATGTCTAGTATTCCATTTGTCTGTAGATCGAATTTAGGTCAGGATGGTCTTTGTTTTTTTTAATTGCCATATTTTGAACAAAATGTCGTTTACTCGTTTTCGGCTTATTAGGTAAAACAGCCGGAAACAATCAAACTCTGGGTACTTTTGGGGCCCGAAATATGAAGAAACGGTTTCTATTTTACATGTCTCTATTCTTCTTGAAAAGATTGCACAACTATTCTAAAGGCCTGTTTGTGTTTATCAAACAAGGCGCAACGCTTTCCGTGACAAACTACTTCTCACTTTCCAACAGCCATCGTAAAAATCAAATTACAACTCAAAATTCTTCTCTCTGTGCCCTGAATTGGATGCCTGCAAGGCCCACCCATCACAGAAATGCCAACTTTATCCCGACGAATATGCGCACCCCAGCAATTGATGAGGTCCCATTTAAGCTGATTAATATCAGCTACCATCGTCGTCGGCGTCGTCATCATCGTCGTCGTCGTCGCGATGCGGTGGCGGATGAACGACGAAGACGATGTCTGTTGAACATCAGGCATCATCCCACAGACAGCTATCGGAGAAGGTTGCCGTGCTCGGAGCAATTTGTAAAACTTATCTCTATCTCGGATCCTGCAGCCTACTCCAGCCGCAGATGACTCGAAGAAGGACAAGACGGATGATAGTGCATGAGCGGGGCCACTATCTGTTTCCCTCGCCAAACATTAGCTCCTTCCCCGAGCAGCCGGCGGTGATCGAGCGTCAGTCTTGCATTGCATTCGAGTGAAGTATGAGAAGAATCCTACGAGGTTAGCCTCGCTTCGAAGAACCAAATGTCAGAAGAGCCTTTGTAATTAATTTAATTTTACACGAAATTTACATGATACTGTACCGGGGCTTAAGGAACGATGTGGCAGCCTGTCGAGCCTCTCAGTGGAATAAGTTCCTCCTTGGTTCACTGCTGGAAAGCAGGGAAATGTACAATTTAGACATCAGTAAGTAGCAGGATGTGAGATTGAGAGACTACGTAGAAGGAGGAAGTCTACAATAAAAGAGCCTCTTTTAAACGAGAAATCAGAAAACGAGATCCAGCTCACTGTTGACTATCTCCCCTATGGTAAACAGCATAAAAATTGAGTTTAGCTACTTAACTCGTTCATGTTTTAGAATTCTCGGGTTGCGCTCGTGATGTACTTTATACAGCCGAGTTGAGGGTGATTTTTGCAAAATTGACTCTTTCAACTGGAAAATCACATCATGTGCAGGATATTTGCCTCGCTGCCGCCGAGTGAGGAAAAAAGCCAAACGCGAATCTTGTAAGTGGGGGCATGATCTGTCTGTGACTAACAACCTACATATAGTGCAGCACGGGGAGGAGAAAAAGATAGATGGCAGATCGTTTGAAGTTTGAATGGAACGTTCTTATCGTGGTGCGGCTTTACTTCAACTGCTGCTGGCCCGTCGCATCGTTTATAGCGCAGCCCTCCGGAAGGATTAATTTGAGTTTGACTTTCGGAGCATTTTATGCCACACACAAGACGAACAATCTCGATTACATCCTCCGGGGATGTAATCTGTTTGTGGAAAAAATGTGATGAGTAGAAAAAGTTTGAGATTGATGTCACCCATATTAGGTGTAGAGTTTTTGGTTATCGGGTTTCGTTAAATTAAACTTCTGCGGTTAGCATTCTTAGAATTTAGGATTTAGATTATTAATTTGGTATTGGACAGCTAATTAAAATATCTAACGAGCTAAGAATGTTGTAATATGTTGTAATTTTGGACCGTAATACTTGGTTTTTCTGTTTGTATTTAATTGATTGAATTTAATTTGTATTTAATACCAAAAAATCAGTACCATAATGATAATTTTGGATCATGACCCAGTATACTAGACGGTTCCTTACACTACAGATGTTGCCTAGACTTCCCAAAAAAATCACCAGCTTTTCTAGGATTGAATATTCAAATGATTTGAAGCTTTGATCTACAGCCAGTGATATATGCAACTGAATTTAAATCTCATTGATCGTCCAAGAGCTACAAAAGACTGCGAATCATCCGTTAAAACATCGTTCGACACAATTGCGACTCGGCATCAGATTATCATTTGATGAAAGTAATTCCATAAATGTACCACAACTTACCTTGAACGAAACTGGCTGACTCTCTGATGATAAGCCATCATTTTTAATCACAACACAATATTCACTCGAAAGCCACTCAACTCAATTATTTTACCCTTGCCTCAACCTTTTTTTCGACACAAACTCACAACTTTCTCCGCACTTCAAAAGCACCACTATTTCACCAACAAGCTTATACAAATAACACAAACAGTTCGATTATTTTCGATAACCCGACGTTTTTTTAATCGATTTCCGCTTTGGTTCCTCGTATCTAATCGGTTTTACTTCCGCCCGAAAACGAAAAAAAAATCCCGTAATCCCGCGTCCTTCAAACTTCGAACGAAACCAAGATTTAAACGATAGTAAATTTAGCTTTCGAACTGGGGGATCGCTGGTGGATTTCCAATTTCACAAACGGATTAGACAAATCGAAACCGAACAAGGATTCAAACCGGATCGTAGACTCGTTTCGCGTACAATAATGGAGCGCATCGGTTTCAGCTGATCTGAGCCGCGCGCGCGGTCGGCCGTTTGAGGTTTTCTCTTCGAGAGCACTCTTTCGTCGCTCCGATGGCCGAAGGCCCTCCTCCCATCATACGGGATATGCCGCTGATTCAATTTAAATTTAAATATCTGTTTTTTTTTTGCTCATAGTCCTACCTATACACCTCCGAAGAAAAGTGTACATGGGTGTGAATACTTGCGATCGAGAGGATTAGTGAGCGACGAAAAAGAATCACCGGTCAGTTCGCCATTAGGGAAGATAATCTAATACAGATTTAGTCAATTATCATGAAAAAAAATTGCTTGACTAGCGCCAAATAAGTATTTTGCTTCGATAGATAACTATGCGGTAGTAATGCTTTGTATTAGTTGAATCCGTTTTTGACCATTCTCCCCGAGCCGATGATGCGGCTCTCGGCTTACGTCAATGCATCTGTTTGTTGTCGAAGTTTTTCCTGGCCCGTGCTCTGAAAAATGGAGATGCTCCCGGTGTCACCCGACTGATGTGTCATTCATCCCACTACTGCTGGCTGAACTGTAATTAAGTAATCAGCTCTGATGGACATCAAACCAAGCTGGCCGCTGATGATGGTTCCCACTCACTCGGAATGGAATGTGAAATGCGAAGGTCATCATCGTTGGTTGCCTTGTGATGGCCGCGCGTCTAGCACAGGTGTGATTCTGTTCTGGGAACGTGGCAGCAATCAGCGGAATTAATGAAAGGCGGAAAATTAATTGATCGAAGTGTTCAAACCGCAGATGTTGGGTAATAAAATGTACAAATTCGCGAATCGGAGGCGAAGTTTGCACCTGTCGATTTTAACATTCTGAATTTACATCAGCAGCATTTCTTATGAAGTGGAAATTGTTTCGACATTGTTCATGCAGTCTAAAAGATAAAGCCAAACCTTGAGCTCATGTAATCATTCTGTTGGAAGGGCACTATAATTGGGTCTTCCGTAGCATAACGGTAAAGTGCATGGCTTCAAAGTAGATCATGATGAATTCAATAACCGGTCCAGGACATGGAAATTCATTTCGCTTCTCTGGACCACATGATGTACGAATTCATAAACTATAATAAAACCACCGTAGCTGTGGCAGTGTATCTTAAATGCTTGGCTGGGAAGATACAACGTCCTAATACGGGATGTGGTACCTATAAAGAAAAAGAATAAACTATGAAGTGCGTGTACAAATAACGCGGCCAATACATTACTATGAACAACGTTGTACGATATTCGACTACAAATAATCAGCAAAGATCCACACGACGAAGAAAAGATCACAATAAAACTGCTTAACTCTGTTGGTTCCGGCAGGATGATTTACGACGAATACAATCCTCGTCGTGATACTGCAAAGAAGCTTTCATACGTGTGGAGCGACTATTTTCCATCAAGAAGTCGCACTGGGAACCAAATTTAATGTTTTCAGGCTTAATTATGTCAAACTTAAGGGTATGCGATACACACTTTTCTTGGCGTATCGAAAGTACACTGTAGCGCATATTGCCTTATATTAGCGCATTTTTGAGCCTTCTATCAAAAGTTTGGTTTCGGAGTGATCCTATAGCCTTTACGTATACTATACGAGGAAGGCAAAAAAGATAACAGCCCTCCGATTTCGCATTCACCTTAAGGCAAACTATGCTCGGATGATTTTGAAGGGAAGGGTCATTTGGCCGAAACCCATTCAGCCGAAAGCAATTTGGCCGAGCAGACCATTAGGCCGAAAGTCATTTGGCCGGAAGGGTCGTTTGGCCGAAAGGGTCATTTGGCCGAAAGGGTTATTAGGCCGAAAGGGTCATTTGGCCGAATAGGACATTTGGCCGAATAGGTCATTTGAAAAGTGAGAAATTAGAGAGACGTTTTAATTATCATTCCAAATTTCCCACTTCTCACTGTAAACAAATAAGGAGCGCGAAGTGAGTAGTGAGACGTCTCAAAACTCATTTCGCGCTTCTCATTTTTTACAGTGAGAAGTGAGAAATGAAGAATGAGAATTGAAACGTCTCTCTTCTTACTCCTAATTTCTCACTTTTCTAAATGTATTATTCGGCCATATGTCCTATTCGGCCAAATGACCCTTTCGGCAAAATGACCCGTTCGGCCAAATGACAAATGACTTTCGGCCAGATAGGTTTCGGCCTAGTGACATTCGGCCAAATGGTTTTCGGTCGAATGGGTTTTAGCCAAACGACCCTTCCCCGATATTGAATGGAATAATTGTTGAAGCAGTATCCAATTGAATAATTTGTTTGAAAAACTGCATATATCCATTTTACACAATTCCGAGAAAACTGCAAAAAAACTTTTTGATTTCTTCGATAGAGATCAATAGTTTTTGGCAAAACTCAGCATCCTGGAGCACTTCCAGTTCTAAAACTACAAGCAGTTCTTCATAATTGGTCTCCAAAGTGCGTGTACATATGTAGTCTCTCGAACAAACGAAAAATTCTTTATACATTCCTAACAAAAATCTTTTTTTCGTCAGAATACGTATTTTTGGACGAGGATTCAGAATATGTATATAAAAATCTTATTTTGTCCAAAATGTCACATATGTAGTCTCTCAAATAAGCAGTTCAATTGGGTTCTATGTGTCCAACAGAACATGAACCATTTAAAAAAACGAGCAATGGGTAATGTTTTTAACATAAATTCACATGAAATTCGAAGTGCTTTAAAAAATCACCCTTTGGTATATTTTGAATCCGTTTGCGGTGTTTGCTAGTTCGGGCCAAATATTATACATAAAAAATAAGCAACCTTAACAAACTTTTTTATAAATATTTTTTATATTTAAATTATTTTTTATATGCATCGTTTCAACTTGCCCCGCGAATCGGGGCAAGTTGAAACACTGTGTTATATAATTTTGCCGTATTAATAACAAAATGTATGTACTCAGTGACACTCAAGAAACACGAGGTTGTAAAGGTGACTATAAAACTGCCCGGATTCGCATAAGAGTCCCATATAAGTTTTTGACGATTTTAATTTTGTTTCAGATATTAGTTGAAAATTGTCTCCTGTTTAAGAAAAACTGATGAAATAGTAGGCTTTGTTCTAGAAATTTGAAAAAAAATCCCACTTTTGTTGTCTCATCTTGATATTTACTCGCATAAAAATCAGATTCCAGATTTTGATAGGTACTCTTTTACAAAAAAAAAAGTTTACGGTCCATTTAATTGTCCTACAGCAATAAATACGGATAAAGAATATTATGTCAATTTTTTGGAGAGATACCAATTTTTTTTCAATTTATTATTTTTTTCTCCATGTAAAACAAGTTTGATAAATTCAACTGCAAATTACTCAAGTCGGCGAAAATGACATGGGACTCTTATGCGAATAAGGGCAGTGTACAACAAAGCCACAAGCGTATTTTCAGAGACCAAATTCTGGAGAACGCACTACGCTGAAAATTTATCAAATTGATTTCCTCCTACTGGTGACCACTCGGATTACTATTCAGGATGCTTCATTATTTGGTTCACTTGTATATTGCGCAGTTGATTAATTCGATTTTGGCTTAACTAACCAGCCATCATATCTCTCATAAACTCTTCGATTGAAAAAAAAAGCAGCTGGGGAAGTGAAAGGTGGAGTTAACGAAATGTTTACATACTCTGTGTTTTATTTTTCTGAGAGTTAGTGCTCGTAGATTAAGAATCTCAATACATGACCCCTTTTCATTCTAGTGGAGATTGTAGGAGGGTTGCATTCATGACGGAATGGGGGGAAATTTATTAAATTTATGTTCAGAAGTTTGCATATTTTTATAAATTTGTGTTTTTTGAATGTATGTTTTTTGAAACCATGCTGTATTCTGGAAAAAAATTACTTTTAATGGCAAGGGTGACTTTTTGAATTGTTGTTTCAACTTGCCCCGCACCACACATTTCTATTTGCCCCGATGCACAGTGGCTAAAATCGTGTTTCGAGCGCGTTTAATTAATAGTATCTTTATTATGCAATTCAGCGTAATGATGTCTTCGAGACATTTTATCAGTAAGTTTATGCGATTCTTTAGAGGTATTCAGTTTACTGATCAATTCCCCTAAAAGTAAGATGAAAAATTTATTTTTTCCACTTCACAACATATAAGGTTTGATTCTTCATGCAAGTTGTAGCAAAAGTTCTCCTGAAAAACTTTGCCGAAGACACCAACTTCGTAATTCCATTACTTTTGGAGACTTTTTACGTTTTATGCGGACAAACCCTTAAAATGTGTTTTTCCTCATATCTTTTTCACTTCGATTTCTACTTTTTATGCATGTTCTAAAAAGTTTTAGATAATATTAAAATACGATGTTTTGTAGCTATTGTGACTTAAAAACTTAAAAAAGTTATAACAGTTTTATTGGATTTTTAGTCGTATTTGATTTGATTGCTACTTGATAACGGGCAAATTGTGGCAGTCAATCTCATACGCATAACAAAGTACAAGTAATGAACTTTAAATTATTATCTGAACTGTAGAGTTGTAAGCGAATGTAAGGAATGTTTCATCAAAAACCATTTCCTACTATTCAAGGTAGAAATCAATCACCCTTCAATGAGTTGATGAACTAATGCACCATGCGTCTCCATGTGCTTGGTTGCTTATACAGGCCTGGGAATTGTCGCGTTTGTCAATGACACTCGACAAGATGCTTAAAAATATGGTCGGTCGTGAAAATCTTGTCAAGTAATAGTTTCCCGTCGCACGACAAGATTGCAAAGACCAGATGACAACTTCTTTCAATCGCGGCTATCTACTTCTGTTGTTTGTCATTACCAGCATACATCTGCGACAAATTGCGACAGCTCACGCTCTCGGTTTTGAGCACAACAAAACATTGCACTCAAAACTAGCCTTAATGGATTATGTCGCAACGTGTTGGTCATCTCCTTTCTGCACTAGTGGATGAGTATCAAGCAGGATGTCATACGATACCAGATCATAACGAAAAAAAAAACACAACGCAAATACTTAATTGCTAATACGGGTGCCAGTTTTCGTACTAAATATCGTAATAAAGAGTAACTTGATGCCAATCCCCATACACTCAATTTTCTTTCTCTACTTTGACACGATGTTTATTAAGATCAATGACGTAATCTAAATAGGATATAATAGCCTATTCAAATTACGCCATTTACTTTAACAAATTTTGTGTTAAAGTTGAGCAAGAAAATTGAATGTAGGGAGTTTGGCGTCAAGTTACCTTTTATCGTGATATTTTTGATAATAAATGGCGTAATCTGAATAGGCTATCAGAGTCAAATAGACAGAAATTCATTTTTATGTAAATAAAAAGAAGAAGATGATTTGGCCACATATTATAAATGTGACATTATTCTTGTTCCTAGGTGCCTTGAACATTCCTAACAATTTGGCAACACTTCATGCTACATGTTTTAAATGTATTATGGTGTTCGATCTGTCTACGCGGTAGTTTTTCGTGCCGGAAAAAGTTCATGTTGTGAAAAATGGCTGAAAATTCGAAAAAACGAGTCACGGCCGTGGAAGTTATCAAAACTCTGACCCGTGTGGAAAGTGACGTGATATTTTGTGCTATTGATCCCACTAGCAAATGCCAATATTCCCAGGCAAAGTTTGACTCTGGGAATTTCGCTCGACACTTCCGGAATCAGCACTTGGAATTGGCGATCATAAACAATTTGTGTAAGGCTGAAACTCCTGCCAAAAAACCAAAGGCTATCCCGAAACTACCTGTGGCTATTAATAAGCCAACCTTCATGGAAGGTTGCATGAAGCTTGTCACAATTCATCACCTGCCACTCACATGCTTCGAGTGGGAAGGGTTAAAGCTGATAATAGACCCGATTTCCGAAGCTTTGAATGTGAAAATAAACCGGAAAAATATAAAATTACATCTGGAGGCAACTGCAAACCGGATCAAGCAAGTCCTCATCAAAGAGATGCGGGGAAAGTTAATTTCGGTTAAGCTGGATTCGGCGTCCCGGCACCATCGCCATATTTTAGGAATCAATGTCCAGTACGAACTACACGGCGCAGTTGTCATTCGAACTCTTGGTAAGTTTTTAATTTATATTTTATTTTAATAAACTTCTGATAAATTTCATAATGTGCGACTTATGTTTTACAGCGATGATGGAAGTGAAGCAAAGTCAGACGGCAAAATTCTTGAAGGACAAGATCCTGGAAGTCCTGGACACCTACGGCGTCACAATCCACCAGATTTTTTCAGTTACCACGGATAATGGAGCTAATATGATAGCGGCTATTAAAGAGCTGAAAACGTGCCTCTCAAAACAGCTCATAGATGGTGAAGAAGCGTCGAAGATTTGTTTGGATGACGACGATGATGAAAGCGCAAACAACGAAACGGATATGGCCCTGCTGGAAAATTTGATAATGGAGTTCCGCAACCAATTGAGTCTGGTAAGGTGCGCAGTCCATACGCTGCAATTAGCAGTAGGAGACGTGATTAAAAAGAACGACGCAAACATTGCCAGAATAACAAAAGTTGTCAAGGAAACCCGTAAAACAAAATATACTTTGTATTTTGAACATAAAAATGCTTCGAAAGCACCGTTGTGGTGCATTACGCGATGGGGAGGACGGTACGAGATGATAAACTCAATTGTTTCTCAAGAGTTCTTCTACAAAGAGATTGGACAAGAACATAAAGAACTCGGTAAGTCTGTTCTCAACACATTAGGGCTAACAATGGGCCTTCGAAGTTAAGGGTTAGATACAGCGGCGTAGCCAAGGGGTGGTTTTGGACGTAACCCCCCCCCCCCCCGGGAAAGGATTTTTATTAAAAATAAAATTCGAAAAAAGGAATGTTCAGAAAACCCCCCACAGACCAATTTTCTGGCTACGCCACTCGTTAGATATAATGGGCTATCATTAAAACCATTGGACTTTCTTATTCGAGCTTAAAAATATATTTTCTTTATCCCACAGAACTTTTTGAAGGCGACTGGAATTATATGAAGCATTTTGTGGCCGCTTTTAAGCCAGTTTATGAACTGACAAAGAAAATGCAAGAAAAACATTGCTCGCTGAACGATTTTTACATTTCGTGGTTGCAAGCAACGTGCATGGTTGAAAAGGAGATAGACAATCCTTTTCATGATCCACTTCTTGAGACCCTGAACACCAGATTGAAATTGTTGATGGAAAATATGGTTTTTAAGGCGGCAATTTTCTTGGACCCACGCCTAAATTTTCTGGGTTCAAAATTGTTTGCATCTGTAGATGAAAGAGAAGCTGTGATGGTAATTATTATTTTGATTTTTAAAAATTAGGATGTGCTTATTACCGTAGTTTTTCAATACACTGTGATTGTTTTTATTATTCTAGAACTTTATCATAAATACGTATAATCGTATCGTTAACACTGCATGTGTTTCTTCAACACCGTCATCATCAACCAATGTTCAATCAACACCAGCTCCAGATTGCGTTAACAAAGACGTTAGCGATGAATTAGAGGATTACATAACGAGAATGATCGGGGGATGTTCTGCCAACATTTCTGGTACACCATCGTTTCACATTCAACTGCGACAACTTGAAGTGGAACCACGACAGCCACACCATTATGACGTGTGGAATCACTGGTTGGCTAGGAAGCGCACACATCCAGAACTATATGCCGTAGCTATGGTTGTTCTTGCTGCACCATCAAACCAAGTTAGCGTGGAACGAGCGTTTAGTGCCCTCGCGTTGGTGTTATCCGACCTACGAACTGGACTTGCTGAAAAAACTCTTGAGGAAATTCTTCTCGTCAAATTAAACAGAGAGATTTTTCAAAAAGTCGTTGCATCACCGGATGATGCTTAGGCTTGCTTTCCATTTCCAACCATTACAATATGTTATTTGTTTTTGATCTGATACAATAAGAATAACAATAATAAAAAAACTTAAACTACGATTTTTTCTCTATGATACAAGTAAATATAAAAAATCCTATTTCAATTTCCATACATCCTTTCGAGTGGAAGTCGTTCAAGGATTAATTTGTTCTATGTCAGAGATAAGCCAATGCAGGTTGAAAGTTTCTAAAAAACATCTACCTACAAACCCATTGAGCTGTTTAACGCTAACCAAATCATCATTTGTGGCTGTACTCTACGGCAGAAGGAACTATGCCATTAGCACGAAGTACAGTTAGACCACTGAGAATGGCGCTACACTGTAAATGGACTTTTCAATGTTTATTAGAGAAATTCTCAGCCCTTGGATGGTTTACCTCTGAACGCAAATAAACTTGTGGTGAAAAGAAAATCTAAGATGTGAATTTGACTCAAAATCTCGAAATGTTGAGCATGCTTGCAAGAATCTAGAAGAACTTCAAAAACGTAATAACTTATTACTGAAAATAACGTTAATGATAGGAGCGTCGTGTGAATCACGCCTTTCTGACCAGGACGCTTCGCATACGATTCAGGCCGAATAGGGGTAGTAGGGGCAATATGAACATACGGGGCAATATGAGCCACCCTCATTTTGAGCTTATTGACTAGTTTTATCATGTAAAAGTTAAATGATCTTTAACAGGATGCTCCACATATGCATCAACGTGAAAACCGCATTAAAATTCAATCCAAACATGAAAATATACTTGAAAATGTAAATTTTCGCTGCATAGGCAAAATTATTATAAGATTTGAAGTTTATAAATAAGGTTTTGACACAAAACTGATTGAAATACAGGTCAAAAATACACCACAATCAAAAGATATATTAAAATTGAATATTGTGTACACATGTTTGAATTGATACAAATCTGAATTTATCATAAAACTTTTTTTCCCAAAACCGGTCTCTATGGGGCAATATGGGCATACCTGCACAGAGCAAGATATCAGGCCTTAAAATGCGAACAAGTTCAAATTTCAGTAGTCAAATACAAGAATACTATCATATATGTAAGATTCATTACGGAAAAATTACAACAGCGCATTACTGCGATTGAAACAGAAAAAATGACCATTGTGGCTGTTCAAACGGTGAAGAGTGACAAATCGGTTCAGTCCGCTGTTGTGCGGTTTTTTAATTTTATTTGGTATAGAATACTCACAACTATTGTAGGAATATCATAATCTTCCATATTACGATACTTTTTTCGCCTAAATAAAGGTTTTGGATGGGTGGCCCATACTGCCCCAAATGGTGGCTCATACTGCCCCGTATAGTCGGGAACACACATTGAAATCAATACATTTTCAAAAGTGCATTCCAACAATTTCCAAATGCATTTTTCGTCATTCATCGACGTAATATGAAAGGTAACATTCTCTAGTATAAGTCAACTACATTTAAACGATGTTTTTTTGAGTTTTTCGGCGCTTGTCGGAACGATTTCCTTAGGTGGCCCATATTGCCCCGATCACCCCTACTACTTAAGAATTTTTAGTAAATTAGAGCTAGAAGTATTAGCGTGACACCGTAACTATACTCAGGAAAGTTCACTTGTTGCTATTTCGGCAAAGTGCCATTATTTCGTTCCATTTCCTTATTTTGTGCCGTCACTAGCACCATATGAGCAACTTTGAGCAGGTCGTGAAATGTCATCAGTATCTCGCTATCACCTGCGATATAAAGAGTAGATCGGCATACTACGGGTCATCTTTATCTTTTCGTCTAGGGCACCAATTAAATACATCTGGTAACGACGTGTGAAATTTGTTATGGGCGAATAAACCGCTAACGGAGATCCTTCAAATATCACCATAGCCGACCGTTAGACCCAAATCGCATAAAAAGCGGCGAAGCATAATCGCCATCTGCTAGAGTGCTAGGTCGCCACATTCCATCGCTGCAGATCTCCATAACCGTGATCTTCCGTTTGCCATATACTTCAAGCGTGAGGGAAAGATATTAGAAAACTAACATAAACATCCTGAGAGAAACAAGATTCGAATCAGAAAATTAGTTTTTCAGAGGAGTTTCTTCACTTGTCATAAGACGAGTTACTACTATTTTACTTAATTCCACCACTTGTTCGTAGTTTTACAATTCAAACAAGTGGTGGAATTATATATGATAGTTTTATCACGTCTTGGGACAAAATTCGAATTGGTCCCGAACTAGGGACCTGATGATCCACTAAGAGCCATTGCGTCCCATTAGCTGAGCTTGGCCTAAGCAGTCAAACATTTGGGTTTTGTCCTTTGTCGTTTTTCTTAAAGCGGTATCAGTTTCTCAGTATACGGTCGAAGGTTCTTGAAGTGCCTAAAACAATACATATGATCAAGAATTTGTACTTCAATAAAACGAATAAAATTATAAAAATTGAGAATGCACTGGTGTTGAGGATACTCTTCATTGCCTTTCAATGCTCAAGTTTCCAGATTTCAGTAAGTATCTTCACCGTCTTCACCAATTGGATTTTTGTTCTTTAACTGCTCAGTTGCTGGTACCTATGACATTGCGGTACGAATTATTAAGATTGCTATGATTGCTTTGAATCTGTATTATATGAGGGAAACACTTGTGGTATCATGCCATGGTATTTAAGTACAACATTCTTGAAATGAATGCCATACCAATTATTGTCTTCATCAAAGATAGCCTTGAAATTATTTTCTTGTCGCCTTGGTACGAATACCACAAGTATGTCCCCATATGATGGACCTCAATGGACACGCCCATCACCGTTAGCAAAAAGTACCTAATTCTAGGTATTTTTTGTATCTTCCTTCCTCTCCCCTTTGTTATAAAATGACTAGCAAAACTACTCAACAAGGGCAGTAAAGGTGGAAATACTATCGTACAAAAATCGTTGCAAGGGAGTGGGTAGGCATTGAAAATAATCCATATTGGCGTTATAGGTATAATTTTTGAATGAACCTTTTCACAGTAGTCAGCACGAATTCGACGTGACACGTTTCATACGAAGGATTGCAATCGTGATTTGTCGTTTGACTTACATTGTTCACACAATCAAAACTATCGTGTTGGCCTTATAATTTAATTTTATTGTTTTCGCACTGAACTTGAAAAAAACTTCATTCATGATCGTAGTGCGCACGAGAAAATGATTTTTTTTTTATCTTTATTAAGGTGTTTTTTTTTAATCTACAGATTAAGTTCAACACCGGGAAAATATGAAAAGTCAAAATGAATTATAGACCAAAAACAAAAATAGATCTTTATCAAATAATTATTTCTTGAACAACAACCAAATCAATGATTTATGTATTATCGATATATTCTTATACGAAATTATTGCCTATTTGTCTTGTATAGTGGAAAGTGAAAGTGTAAAAACAAGAAATTATGAAGTGTGTGTCATTTTAGTTCTATTATGTAGTGACAAACATGTAGTTGGTAACGACAAGCGATAGGTATGTCGCGACAATTTCCAATGGTTGACAAGATGAACTTTTTTTGTCAGAGACCATATGAACTGTTCTTGTCATTCTGGTCCTGCGGAGTTCATGAAAAAACTTGTTAGCAGTGGAAAACGTCACACGACAAATATATTGTGACACAACAAGTGTGTGACAAAAATAAATTGTATCGTCAAAGAGAGAGACCGGCAGTACAGTGTGTCGAGCTTTCGTTGGTTGATTTGTGCTGTCAAGTTTGAGTTGACTGTTTTCACATTGTCATTGTCGCATAGTTTCTCCATATCAAGGTGACAATTCCCAGGCCTGTGCTTATACATCGAACATGCTCAAAACTTGTTGACATAAAAATTAATAAATCTCCAAAAGTAAAGAAATTACGAACTCGGTGTTTTCGACAAAGTTTTTCAGGAGAACTTTTGCTACAACTTTTATGAAGAATCAAACTTTATATGTTGTGAAGTGCAAAAAATAAATTTTTCATCTCACTCTTAGGGGGATTGTTCATAAGGCTGAATACCTCCAAAGTAGCGCGTCAACTTACTGATAAAATGTCTCGAAGACGTCATCACGCTAAATCACATTATAAAGATACTATTAAATAAACGCGCTAAAAACTCGATTTTAGCCACTGTGCGATGAGTTGAACATGCAGAGCAATATCAAACAACCGAAATTCAAGAATTAAAACGGGTCTTTCATCGATTTTTCATAATCATTATGATTATTCAACATTTAATGATTACCTACCGTGAAAATTTGATTAAAAAACTCTTCCAAACATTGTTTTGAGACCTGTTTTATTGGCACGTCAAATAGTTGTATTGGATTTTGCAAAGGGCGAAAAATGAACAATGGCAGGGATTGCCTTTGAAAGTTGCAATCTTTCGGGAATGGCAGTCAGAAGGTGCGTTTAGACGAGTAGTTTGTTGAAAATAGATATCAGAGCATTCGGTCTTTTACTATCTGAATAACAGCTTCCGTTTCAGCTTACCCCGCATTTCAACTTGCCCCGGTGTACCTTAAACGTAACGTATTTACATTTAACTTCTAACTTTTGAATCTATGGAGTTTGATTATAGGTATTGATATTGGAAACGATAACTTCCATGCTGTGTAGAATTATTAGCAATTTGTTTATTCAAAACTTCTGAAAATAAATAATTAATAACATAATAATTAAGTACATAATTAGAATTGCTTTGTTGCTAACTATTAAGCCCTTATTTACTCAAGCAAATGTAGGGCATTTATAGAATTCTTATTGATGATAGAATTTGAAGTTTAAAAATTCTATTAATCTATTATGAAACCAATCACCTTTCGTGGATGAGCAGACCAAATATTTTTATTTGATTCTTCTTCGTCCACCACCGCTGCCCTTGCTGCCAGTGTTGGTAAAATCACTCATAAATCTCAATCAACGAGCGCTCCCGTGCTAACGAAATCGTCTGCGATTTTGAAGGAATGCATCACGCTTGAATTTTTCATGCTAAAACGCATCATTTCACTCATTTGCCAAAAAAATCATTTTGGTTTAAAAACGCATTTGAAATCACTTTGGGGGTAATATATATAAAAAGTGTCTAATATTTCATGCGATAAACGTCAATTCACTGTTTTTAACGAAAGAGAACAAAAGAAAACCCACAATGATTCAAATGGATTATTCAACTCATCCATGAGTTTTTAAATGCTGGGTTGGGTGCGTTTCAACTCACGCTTGATTTATATCATCCATGAGTTTTGAGATTTTGAGTTTTTACCAACACCCCAGTCAACATTTTGGTATCTATATCTCTTGATATAAGTTATTATATAAGAACCAACTTAATCGTATATAATGCACAGATTGGCTATATACGTACCAAAGTGGAGGCGATATAGGTACATACGAGTTTTATTATACGATTTTTCCCGACATCATGAGAACAGTATTACGATTTTACATAAAAATATGAAAAAAAAAAAATCCTTCCAGCACCAGGTCTCGAACATGCGATTTTTAGATTTGCAGGCGGATACTCTACCACTGCACCATACTGCACATCTTGAACTAATTTGGAATTTTGCCCAACATAAACTACACAATTTATATCTTTACAACTGCTTGAAACTTCAACAAGCCGTTTGGACTGAAGTGATTTCGATTGTATTACGATTCGCATAGACATTCATTCGCACTCATATAGGATATTGCAAGGAGTATTAGTCATTACGAGTTTTTATTCACACAATTACGATTGATTTTCACTACGGTAAAAATTATCGTATTCGATGCATTCAATACAACATACTTTGACAATAATCTGACAAAGTTTGATATGCAATGCGATTCAGTTTTTGATGGACGCAAATGCGACTTTATTTGTTGTTTGTTATACGATATGTGGTTTACTGGGACTGCTTGCTGCCTCAGACATCATCGGCCTCTAGCCGTGAACTCCGAGCGATGCGATGGGCGATTGCATCTATAGCAACCGACACCACTGCATCCGACCATCATCAAGCACAGAATGACAAAAAATGCGCCCACTTCTTTCATGCATATTTGCAGACCCATCGGCAGTTCTATCGCTGGCGACTGCTTGCTGTGCAGGTTAACACAGCGAATGAACGAACGAAACGAAAAATGCGCAAGCAAAAAGCACGTCAGTACGCGCTGCTGTCACCAATTGTAATGACTCGAACACGGCAGGCATTGTTTCTTTTATACACAAAGAAAATTTTGCGGTGGACCCGAAGGCCCGTGACACACCGCATTCTGATGTCCGTGTTAGGAATGCACGGGATTGGTTACATATGAAATTTTTGCTGGCTGTGCAAAAAATGAAATTTTCAATAGCTTATCGTTAATATTCCTAAGTTTCAATGAAATAGGCAAATTGCTGGAGAGTGTCCAAGTCGATTGATATATAAATCTTAAAAATCCATCGGAAGATAAAGGCGCTAGTAACGTTCGAAATCTTCCCTTTCAGCGTAACGCTCTCGATTTCCAAAAATCTAAATGACACCCAGTATAGTAAAGAAAGACGTAAGTCCTACGCCAAAAGATATAACAGCCCTTCGGTTTAACATGTACACTTCATGGTACAAAACATATTTTTTCGCCTACTTTTTCGATTACATTAAATTGTCAAAATTACTTTGGTAATTTGATCAAATTTTCCTTGACCTTTTTCCTTGAGAACTGCGTACTAGGCTTAATAATCAAGGGAGTTCTTTGATGACCTGGAACGGAACAATTGTTGAAGCACAACAACTACTAAGTTGTTTGGGTTTCTATGCCTTCTTATCCCGACCAGCATGACAAAACAAAACAATATCGAAGTTTTACCAAGGCCAGTTATTAATAACAACTGTTGATCAAGTTGACCCGGCGGCATGGACGGTACATTATTGCTGGCGATCTCAATGCAAAACACGAAATCTGGGGGAACTTTCGGCGGAACCAAAATGGAACCATCATTCAACAGGATTTGGAGGAAGGCCACTATACTATCTTGAGTCCAGAGGCTCCCTCTCGATTAGGTCGATCTGAAGCCCATTCAATCATCGATTTCTTCATCACGAATATGACGAACAACATCTCTCAGCCGGTGGTCTACCAGGAACTGAGCGCTGACCACTTTCCGGTGGTGGTGGGTATTGGATGTACAGTCAACCGCAATCAACAAACCCGACAAATTTAAGGAAAATACGTTTCGTGACGAGGACATGGCAAATGAAGTGATTATATTTACGATCAACTTCATTCAACAAATCATTTTGGATTAGTACCGCAAATGATTTATGCATTTTGAACCACACATCGAGGTTCCTATTGGATATACAGGGGTTGGACAAAATGATCGGGACAGACAAAATTTTATCGAAATCCAAATGACCATAACTCGGTGAAAAATCAACCGATTTCATTGGTTCTTACAGTGTTCGACGGGAAAATTAATAAAGTTTATGGAAAATGTTTTAAGTCCATGTTCAGACTGCTGGATACCGGAGACAATCCGGATTATTAAAGGGCATGTCAAAAACGCATTTTTTTTAGCGCTTGTATTTTTTACTTGCGTGCAATGCTGACTCTTTCTATATTTTTTACATAAACTAGAGCTCTTCCTGAGTTGATTGATATATTGATGTTACAGATCGGACAACAAAAACCGTTTCCGTGAAATCCGGTTCCACCCATTGTTGCATGCACGATATTGTTCTAGTAGGCAGCGTTCTTGCACCAAGTGGTATCCTGTGGTTCTGAGCTAATATTTAAATCACAATTGTCCTAGACTACCGTCATACGCATATTTGTCCCATGTTTAATAAGAATTCCTATGTACATGGGACAATCATGCGTGGAACGGCAGTAGATGTGTGTGCCGGTACGAAAATTGTCGGTGGCTACGGCGCACAATGGTCGGATTAGTCAAATTTCACGATATAATTCGATAACTCGAAACCATCAGTGCTAGAGTTTTTACGTCTTCAGACGAAATTATCTGCAAGAAAATATCTATTTTTGGTGTAAGTTGTCATTAGGGTGGCCCTTTTATGACAAATTTAGTAAAATGTATTTTTTTAATCTTTCAAATTAGGGCAGTGATCCCCAAAGTGCGGCCCGCGAAGGGTTTAAGAACATACACTACATGTGGCCCATTGACAAACATCACATCCAAGAAAAGCTTTCATCGTGTCCAGTTTTTCGTTGTACTCTGGCTAGGCATACACAACTTTTACCGAGATACCGCACAGCCGAGCCCCAGCAAACATGTTTTTCGCCAAGATATCTGTCAAAGTTGCTTAAACTCAGCAAATAATTTGCCGAAACCCAGCTAACAAACCTCATTTTTGACGGGTAAGTTTTTTTTATTTTGCTGGGCACACGGCTGTGCGGATTTTGCCGAGCTGCAGAATTAAAATCTGAGTGTTATGTCAAGTTCACATCATGATGTTCAAGAAACATATACACCAAATATTTTTTTACACGGTTGGTATTCTTTAATTTCTCGATTAACGTGATTTTTCACAGCTTTTTAAATACCAGTTGATTTTTTTTTTATTTTTTGTGATTTTTTCATGGCGTTAACTCATAGTTTCATTAATACTAAAGGTCGTAATAAACTAAAACCCATCCGTGTAAAAAAAGAACTGGGTGTAAACCAAAAATCTTTTTATCGTCATGATTAAATAAATTTCTCACTTCATACATGCTATGTAGGCTAACGGCAACATACTTTGATGGTATTTTGGCGCTTTAACCAAGCTGAATATATAACGTTCGTAGGTAAAAATAATGTTGTCATGTATTGCACCCTAATATGAATTCTTTCATTCTTCAAAATAAATTGAGTTGTGGCAAAATTCGATTGAAAATTGCTTGATTTATAATTCCTGAAAATACGTCATGTTAACGTACTTCACTAAGAAAAATGTTCATCGAAATCAAAATTTTGTCATGCTGCGATTAGTTGGGATGATGAAGGAAAGGTTTCCGGAAAATTCAATTACTTGGAAATAATGGAAACACGGTGAACAGTTCAGAGTTCAGATTTACTCAGTTTTCTATTCAGTACTGCTGGTAAGTGGTTGTAGTTTGACTGGGATAATTGTTCTTATTTTCTGAATTTGTTAGTTAAAGATATTCAAACGGGTTTACATTTGCAGAGTCCGACATTTCGGCCCGTTATTGGGTCTTTATCCTGATGATCATTTTCCTTGAAAAAAGATCAAATAAACGAGTTGACACGTCGGGAAATGCAGGTATAATCCCGTTTGAATATCTCAGATCGAAAAAGTCAGAAAATAAGTACTGCTGGTAAGTTCACCTGGCTTCAAAAACACGTTTCAAACATGCTGTCGTTATTTGCAACAACTTTCATTGAACAATAATCATCGAGGATAAAAACAGTTCAAACTCTTAGAATCGGTCGACAGATGTTTATTTGGTAAAATAGTTTTGCAACTGAGCCGAGGAGATTTTGTTGCTTTGTTTTGTTGTTTTGTTTTGTTGTTGTAATAATATGAACTAAAACTCAGCTACGCTGTAGAATGTAATGCCCCTACAAATATGTTTTTTAAACAGATTCTTTGATTACTTTGTATCATACTTCAAAATTCAATCCGAAATGATAAACAAATATTGCAAATATACCGCGGCCCGCTTCAACAGTTCAAAATTGCTGTGTGGCCCTCGATAGTAAGCAGGCTGGGGACCACTGAATTAGAGGGTCGTACTGTTCTACAAAGTTGTAGAAAATTTAATTCTAAGCATTTTTTCCAAAATAATATTAATTTTATCTCATACAGGTGATGTTTTATGAAAAAATTACTAAATTTAGATAGGGTGGTCCCGAGAAAAAAAAACAATTTTTAGCTTCTACTTTTTTCAATTCAAATTATTTCAAAAAACTGTCAAAGCATCCATGTGTTTTACATGGAATTACGAAATTTTCATGCAAAAACCAATACGATCATTAAAAAAGTAAACAAAGATTAACAAATGAGATGTCATGGATTTCATTGGCCTAAATGTATAGTTTCAGAAGGGTCTGGGTCATTTGGCATAAAGTCATTTGGCATAACGGCATTTGGCATAAGGTCATTTGGCATAAAGGCCATTTGGCATAATGGTCATTTGGCATAACGGACATTTGGCATAATTTTGAACTGTAAGAAAAGAGTGGGTCATTTGGCATAACGGACATTTGGCATAATTTCGAGCTGTGAAAGCGAAAGGGATATTTTATGTAATGTATGGCGTAGATAAAGTAGGTCGAGGCTGTTTTCTGATAAATTTAGATTGATGGTAGACATTTTCCGGGAGAACAAAATAACAAAACGGCAGAATTACTTCCGAGAGAGGGATCACATCCATCAATGACTTATTCCGGCAACATGCCTACTTTTAAAGTAGAGATTACACCCACCATTGCTTCAATCCGAGCATGCGTCGTAAGACCGGATCAAATCCGCCATTGCCTTAATGCGGGTAAGCGCCTAACTTTAAAAACCCAAGCCACACACTTGTCGTAGACGAGTTACTAAAATCAATCAAGTCACATATGAGTTATTGCAACCAAATCAATCTGAATTGTGATTTTCGGGGAAGATATCACATCTACCATTGATTTATTCCCGACAAGCGCCTACTTATAAAGAAGGAGTCACATCTACCATTGCCATAATCCTGGAGGGCCTACTTTTAAAGAAGGGATCACATCCACCATTGCATTGCCACAATTCAGGCCACACACGTACTTTTAAAGAAGGGATTACATCCACTATTGCTTCAATCCGGACAAGCGCCTATTTTTGAAGAACAAATCAAATCCTTCATTGCCATAATCCGTGCAAGCGCCTATTTTTAAAGAAGGGATCACATCCACCATTGCCTCAATCCGGGCAAGCACCTTCTTTTAAAGAAGCAATCACATCAACCATTGTCATAATCCGGGCAAGTGCCTACTTTTAAAGAAGAGATCACATTCACCATTGCCTCAATCCGGGCAGGCGCCTTCTTTTAAAGACGGAATCACATCCACCATTGCCTCAATCCGGGAAAGCGCCTTCTTTTAAAGAAGGAATCACATCCACCATTGTCATAATCCGGGCAAGCGCCTACTTCTAAAGAAGGGATCACATCCTCCATTGCCATAGTCCATGCAAGCGCCTACTTTTAAAGAAGGGATCGTGTCCACCATGGCCTTAATCCATGGCATCCACCATGGCCTTAATCCGGGCATGCGCCTACTTTTAAAGAAGGGATCACTTCCACCATTGCCTCAATCCAGGCAAACGTCTTCTTTTAAAGAAAGCATCGCATCCACCATTGTCATAATCCGGACAAGCGCCTACTTTTAAAGAACGGATCACGTCATCCATTGTCATAATCTATGCAAGCGCCTCCCTTTAAAGAAGGGATCTCATCCAACATGACCTTAATCCGGGCAAGCGCTTACTTTTAAAGAAGAGATCATATCCTCCATTGCCATGATCCGGGCAAGCACCTACTTTAAAAAAGGGATCACATCCTTCATTGCCATAATCCGGCAACACCCCTTCTTTTAAAGAGGGGATTATATCCACCACTGCTCTAATCCGGGCATGCACCTACTTTTGCATTGCATTGCAAATGCATTCTTTCCACGAGAGGACAATGTCTTTTTAATATTGTTATCGACGGGTGTTATATTTACTATTCCGTGGTGTTTCCCGCACCACTTAGTCACCATTTAGCGAACGCAAAGAAAAATTATGCCAAATGTCCGTTATGCCAAAAGACCCTCACTTTTGACGTTGGTTACAATTATGCCAAATGTCCGTTATGCCAAATGACCGTTATGCCAAATGTCCTTTATGCCAAATGACCTTATGCCAAATGGCGTTATGCCAAATGACTTTATGCCAAATGACCCGCTCCCGTTTCAGAAGACGATTTATTTGTTTGCTAATATTTGCTACTAACTGCAGTATAAAGCTCAGAAAAATGGCACATTTCTTGAAAAAACGCTCATAACTTGCTTGAAAATGAAGCTAGCAACCATATTATATAACTAAAAGACGCGCAATACTGTAAGAACCAAAGAAATCGGTTGATTTCTCACCGAGTTATAGTCATTTGAATTTCGATAAAATTTTGCCTGTCCCGATAATTCTGTCCAACCCCTGTATGTAGGTAGTAACAATCTGGAAAAATATCGTCGTCTATATCTTTTTAGAACACTACTTAATAAATAATTGATTTTTCACTTGTCATAAGACGAGTTTGTACAATTCCATTGAATTCCACCACTTAATTGTATCTTGACAGATACGTATTTCGACCCCAACAGTAAGGCCGTCAAGTACGAGACACTGAAGACGGCCTTACTGTTGAGGTCGAAATACGTATCTGTCAAGATACAATTAAGTGGTGGAATTCAATGGAATTGTACAAACTCGTCTTATGACAAGTGAAGACATTCCACTAAAAAGCTCAAAATAATTTTCTTAACAAAAATGATTTTTGTTGTTTGATTGGCAAGGAGAAGAATGTAGAGTCTGGCATAATGGTTCTGACAATAATGGTCACACTGTAATATTGCGGTATCCGTTTTCTCGAAACGTCGGATCTTGGATCGTAAAATGAAGTTAGACCCACGTCGATGCTTCGAAGAGGGTATTCTTTGCGTTGGCGGCCGGCTCGGAAATGCTTCAATATCGTGCGGGCGCAAATATCCGATGATCATAGGCAGCCGGCATTCACTTACGACATTGATCGTAAATGATTACCATCACCGACTGTTGCATCCTGATATCCTGCATTCTTGAAAGGTTTTGGTCACTGAATGCCAGAAATATGGTAAAGGAAAGTAACGCATGAATGCGTGAAGAGTGAAACCACGAGTTAACAAAGAACTTATGGGAGATTTGCCACTCGTGAGAGTTTCAGCAGCTTCTGGAAAGAAGTTCTTCCAAAGGGTGGGAATTGATTACTGTGGATTGCAACCTGCAACGCGGGAAGGCACTCCGATAAAATGTTATCTTTGCTTGTTTGTTTCCATGGTCTGCAATGCTGTTCACATTCAAGTCATAATGAACCTTACGACCGCAGCATTCCACGCCACTCTAAATAGATTCGTGGTCAGACGTGGAAGGCCGATAGAAATATTTTGCGATAATACGTGTAATTTTGTTGGAGTACGGTGACAACTGAATAAGCTGCACCAAATGATTCATCAGCAACAGCTTCAAGAACAACTGTCGGTGGATTTGGCGGCTTGTGTGAGGCTGCAGTGAAATCTCTGATAGCTCAAATGAAAAGGGTGAGGCACCAGGATGTTGAAACCTGACGTGATGAATACCGTCATAGCTCAGATAGAGGCTTGTCTCAATTCGAGGTCCTTGAACACACTCTGCAATGAACTGAACGACCTACAGTGCCCTCTGTCTGCGATACCTGAACCCAGTCTTCAGGAGCTACCGGAAAACAGACTCTCTCGGTTGGTGCAGCGCACTATAGGATTTCGGGCGGTCATTAATCGAAAATGTCATGTCTTCCGAATTATTTTAAAATATTTTCTCTCCATTGTCAATACTCTAATTAAGAGAAATTCTGAATTTGAAGTCTCTAGGTGCACTAGTTCCAAAGATATAAGGTGGCAAAGTCAGAAATGGGTAAAAAAGTTAGCAAATTTTCTGAAAAAATATTTTATTTTCAACTATTTATTGAAATATTTTTTAAATGTTTTTTCTTCAATGTTAATACATCATTACAAAGGTTATTGTATAAGCTTTTAAATGGTGTGCAAAAACTAATGGTTACACTGTGAAAAAAATTGAAAAAATGCGGAAGCAATATTTTTTCCAAAACGACGCTATTTTCAACTTTGATAGTGAAGAACTTTTTTCCTCAGGAATCCCAGGTTCTTTTATGATACACATCAAGGACAAAGCTTCGACTAAAATGTCCTGAAAGAATTTCTTGCCAGTATTTGCAATTAACAGAGTTAAGTCACTCTGATTTTTTTCATTTGTTTTTACCGTGTTTTGCCTCTCTCGTACTCCAAGGTTAATGCTCATTCCAAAAACGAATGTTTGATAGAAGGCCCGGAGACCCCTAGTGGTATATATCAACTAACTCAGCGCGAAGAATTGAGGTGATGTCTGTATGTGTGTGCATGCGCGTCTGTATGTATGTGCGCAAAAGAACGCAATCGCCATTTAGACACTTATTTGTGCCCGATTTTCTCGCAACAAGTTTCATTCGACGGGAAATCTAGTCCCATCGTTTCCTATTGAAAATGGGTCAGACTGAACTATGCGCTCAAAGGGTATGGTCAAAATACATTTATTGGTAATAACTTCGACTTTATTTATAACCATTTGAGCTCATTTAATTAACTTTTCAAAGGAGTAATGAATAAAACCCCCAATGCAATGCAGCACAACGGTAACGGAAGGATTTAACAGTTCGCTCATATATTTCCTGTCAAATTTTACCGTTTCCGTCGCCATTCCGCTGAAATGCGTTTGGGGCTTGAGTGGTTTGAGTCATTCTCTAAACCTAATTTTCTGAGCTATTCATTAGCTACTGATGGAGAACTAAATATGAGATTTCATAATATGTAAATATTTATAAATCTCCTGGAATCAATAATTCCCGACATGTTTATTGCAAAAGTAAAGACGAACAATATCTTAGTTAGAACGGAGCGTATGAAATTCCTGCTAGTGTTCATGAATGTCTTGCTAATGGTAGGGAAATATTTATTCACTCATCTACACTTTGAGGTTCACTGGCTGAACAACCAGCGGAAAGTCAATATAAACAGTTGAAGAAATTTAGAACTCATAATGCAAGAAAATGATCAAGAGAGGCAAATGTTGACATTTTCCTTCGTGCCTTACATGAATCAGATCCATTTTAAGCTCGATTTGGATAACGAGGAGACGTTGGAAAAAAATTTTCACTTAGTTATTCTTATGCCATGCGTAATTTTGTAATATTTGAAGATTTTCAAAAGTTCTTTATCTTCTAATACTTTAGATGAATTTATCTCATCTTCCATCGTTGATGGAATTGAAGAAAATATCATTGAAGACTTAAACCTTGACACAGAAAAGAATGATGCTGTATATAACTTGTAGAAATCATGAAAACAAATCAAAAGTAATTCAAATAGTGTTGTTATTTAAATTAAAAGAATTTTGCTTTTCGGAAGAATGGAGCATTCTTACATTCCACAATGAATGTCCACATTTTTTGAGAATATATTAATCTCATTTTTGAATAACTTGTACACGTAAAAATGTCATGGGATTGCGATTTCTAATTTGCTAATACCCTTTTTCAAAAGTTATTTTCAATTCTGATTATTTGATTAACATTTAATGCTTTATGATCCTTCAGATCCTAGTACTTTGTCAAACAAATTGTTCTAAATACAAATTGTGAGGCATGAGAGTGAGAACAAAAAATATCACGGAATGTCATGAAATTAATGTCATTTAACATGATCGCCGCCATAATGTCCATAAATTGCTGAACTTAGTTTTTGTACAGCCCCTTCCTTCTCCTTAAGAAAACGCACGAAATTTCAACTTCCCAAATAGGTTTGCTTTGTCACGTTAATCGAACCTATGAAAAAATAATTACGTAATTCATAGACGATCCCCAAAGGGGGGGGGGGGTTGGAAATTGTATATTCATGCTATTTCGACCATACACAGCTAAAACTAAGTGGAAAATCACTTTAAAAGTCCAATTTTATTTTTGACCGCTCGCTTGTATGGGGATCCCCCATAGTGCAGCGGTTTAATCAACTGATCTGAAAGCGATGGTCATCTGATAACTTATCGAAACTCCAGATCTGTAACTAGTGGACACGGCATAAGGATAATCTGGACGTCAGAATTATGGTTCAATTGCAGGGGGACAACTCTTTGCATCCTAAACGGAATCTGGGACGTGTAATCGAGATCCATCAATTTCGGCGATTTGAGACGAAAATTTCACAATTTTTTCACGGTGTGTTTGTCCGAAGAGGCTTATTTAAAAAAAATCAGTATCTCTAAAACACTCACTACACGAACATATAGGTTTTCCTCTTTCACGTAGGTGCATTTTTAAAATAATGTTCTACCGGGGGTCATTTTTCCATACATTTTGGAGGGGGGGGGGGCGTAGGGGGTTTATATTGGCTATCATTTGAGATTTTTAAGGAAGTTTCTTGTTGAAAATCCGTCTGATCGCACTATTGGCTACAAGCGTTTTACGTTTCCTACGTTTCCAAGCGCACATGTATCCAATTATTATTCAATCGATGGCCTTATATATCTATTTTGTGCTTGCGAGAGCAACGCTGAATTAAACAGTTCACAGCTGCCTACTGCTTCTCAGTTTAGATTGGTATCACCAAAAACGGAAGTAGGCTTTCGAATATATTATTTTGAACTGCAGTTCAAACACAAGGCTCGAACTGTCCTGTGTGTAAAATCGATTGGTTTTAATTGTTTTATGACTTTGTTAAAATAATAACTATTGTGATAAGAAATAATTCAAAATTGTCTACATCCAGATTTTTATTTATATTTAATCTAGGACAACGAATGAAATCTGAGGTACACGGATGCTACGATAAGTACTTTTCAAAGTAGGTTAGCCGCCATAAAGCCCAACAGTAGAGTGAAGAACGCCTAATGTTTGCTGTCCCACTTAAGCCCCTAAATGCATATTATGATCCTCTTCAAGGGTTCTTCAACGAAAATTGAGATTTTCTCTGACTTGGAAACTCTTTTCGGTACCTTGACGACGTCAATTTAAACGGCTGTATGTCTCCACTTTGCCTCGCACCTTCCGCAGGCACTGCTTGCATCTATCATGCTTCGAAAAGGGAAATATAGATACTTTTTCTTTCGGATCTGGCTTTCCGTGCTTTCTAAAAAGACAAAATTATGCTCCACAAAAAATGTATGCTTTTCGGTCCTTTGCAACTTGCTGCTGTGCTGCTTCCTTCTTCCACGGCTACGACGAGCGAGCGAGCGACGACGGTTGCATCCGATGATCGTCGGTATTGCATGAAATATGCAGGAAGCTGTAAGTGGCCGTCCTCAGTCATCCATTGCCGGGCTCCGAAGCAGCAGGTTATCATCCTTCCTTTTGCGCAAATAAGCGATGCGAAGATGGAAGGTCGTCATTTGCAAAAACCAGTCCTCGAAGCACAGTCAGACTGTGCCGCCACATTCACATAGCCTTTGATGCAGCGCTGCCGGCAGCCAGCGGTTCCACTACTCGCCGGGCGAAGTACGAGGACGAGCAAACCGAAATGTGGTCTATTGCCATATTTACTGCATCCGGGAATCGGAACGGGTAACCGACGACCGCAGTAAATAGGGCACGAAAGGAGTAGATTCGAACTGGTAAGAAAGGTTTTTTTTGCAGGATGAAAGAAATAGCGACGGATGGCTATGCGAACGTGGAATGATGGCCAACCAAAAAGGTCTGTTGAATGTCCTTTTGTGTGCCAAGTTGTGTCTTCGGGGCCGCTTTGCTGCCATATGCACACATCTTCCAGGAAGTCACTGCTTCAAAGGAAAGTAAGTAAGACGGCTTGTGGGAAATGAAGCGCAATTTTTCTTCTGCCTTTGTTATTATGCCATGATATGTGGATTGTGGAATCCGGTTGCTGGAAGCATCCATCGTCAATCTGAATATAATGCTGGCCTGAAAGCAAGAAACCTACCCTTTGAAAGCATAAATGCAATAAAACAGTAAATAAAAACAGGCCTTGGAAAGTGCTTTATCCAATATACGATTCCTTAGAATGGACAATTTATTGACTTGAGATAAGATTCATTGTGTTCTTTGCATGTTTGATTAAGATCACGGTAAATGTAATGCATATAACGTGAAATTAATGTTGCTCGAAGAACAACTCAGTATCTCGCAGGTCATGAAGTTGAGCAATTTAGTATCTTGTACTGACCTTTTAAAAAATAGAATCATCGTCTTCGAATAGAGATAGTACAGACTGAACACTTAATTTTAGTATTAGACAACTTCTTCTTATTGGCATTATTTCCCCACACTGGGACAGAGCCGCCTCGCAGCTTAGTGTTCATTGAGCACTTCCACAGTTATTAACTGCGAGGTTTCTAAGCCAGGTTACCATTTTTGCATTCATATATCATGAGGCTAGCACGATGATACTTTTATGCCCAGGGAAGTCGAGACAATTTCCAATCCGAAAATTGCCTAGACCGGCACCGGGAATCGAACCCAGCCACCCTCAGCATGGTCTTGCTTTGTAGCCGCGCGTCTTACCGCGCGGTTAAGGAGGGCCACTACGACGTATTAGACAACGGACAAGACATTCACACAACATCCAGTTGATAATTTTCCGATTTACGGCAACCGAATCTGAGAAAGACGGTTTATTCTGTATGAAGCCAAAGGTTGTACATTTGGCCAGCGACAAACATGGCAGTACCTATAAATAATATACAATACAACCGTTCGTAAACGATCGTTTCATTCTGAAAAAAAATGAAATGGGTGTTAAATTAAACTTAGCTTTTGAAAATTGGAATAAAGAAGAGAAGCAAGAACTGGTGAAAGCACTTAAGCCATACAGCAGGGATGTGTTTTCTCAAGGACACGGTTCGAGGAGATCTATAATGGCGGGAAAACATGACTTCTTACGCCCCTCTCACTACCTCTCTCACATTGTCCGCCCCTTTCTGTAGCCCCAGAGAGTGACTGCTCAAAATGGTGATTTGCAGCTACTAAGGCTTGTACGCGACAAAATCTGGGCCCCTTTAAACACGTATAACTTTTGAAATAGCTCATCAACGAGTGAAATATTTCGTAGATTGATGAATGTATGTCTGTACTTTCTGAAAACATATTTCGTAGTACGTAGTATGTAATGAATAATAGCATCGAAGGAATTGCAGGTTCGGAAAGAATTGTGTGCAGTCGCAATTGAAATTCGGGTCTCTCGATCCAGAAACTGACTAAAACATTTTGTTTTCATGTGAACACTGCTCAAAGCGTTTTAAAATTTGTCGATGCTTGTTTGATACTTTACTTTTGTATACTTTATAATAAGAAACTATTCCCATCTCGATATTTCATCACTGGATTGCTACTTTGAACATTTTGAAACAAGATTTATAACGTTAATAATTATCATATTGACATTCTCTCCATTTGGGTGCCTTGTTAATAGTTGGATGCAGTGTTGGTAAAATCACTCATAAATCTCAATCAACGAGCGCTCCCGTGCGAACGAAATCGTCTGCGATTTTAAAGGAATGCATCACGCTTGATTTTTTCATGCTAAAACGCATCATTTCACTCATTTGCTAAAAAATCATTTTGGTTTAAAAACGCATTTGAAATCAATTTGGGGGCAATTTATTGCTTTACATAAAAGAATGTCTAATATTGTATGCGACAAACGTCAATTCATTGTTTTTAACGAAGGAGAAGAAAAGAAAACCTACGATGATTCAAATGGATGAATCAACTCATCCATGAGTTTTTAGGTGCTGAGTTGGGTGCGTTTCAACTCACGCATGATTTGAATCATCCATGAGTTTTGAGATTTTGAGTTTTTACCAACACTGGTTGGATGGAAACATTCAGTTTCAAATCGGGTATATTTTTCGTAAATATTTTTTTTTTTTAAATTTTAATGTCAAAAATCCAAAGTACCCAAAAGAAGCCCCGCACAACGGCAATTTGAAAATCTGGAAACATCGCAATGATGCCAGTAATAAAAATTAGTGACAGATTAATTATTCATTTGCTACTGAAATTTTATGAGCTGGAATAACTAAAAACAATATCAAACACTCGTACCAATTATTTCTCAATTATTCTTCAATAGAATTCTCGTTTAACTTTACAAAAGGACCTTATCAACATTTTTTGCCTTTCTCGTATACTAAGTATACGGTATAGGCTAAATGATCGGTCCAAAAACAAATTTTTTATAGAAGGCCCGGAGACCCGTAGTGTTATATACCATCGACTCAGTTCGACGAATTGAGGTGATGTCTAATCCTCAACCGATTTGCTCGCAACAAGTTACATTCGACGCAGAATCCTGTCCCATTGTTTCCTATTTGCAATTGACCAGATCAGACTATGGGATCGAAAGTTATGGCTAAAATACAAATTCATACGAAAACATTGCGTAAAAAAATGTCACTCATTTTTCGGGCACTTATCCTCAACCGATTTGCACGTAACAAATTGCATTCGACGCAGAATCCTGTCCCATTATTTATTATTTGAAATTAGCCATATCGGACTATGGGATCGAAAGTTATGGCCAAATACAAATTTATACGGAAAAATCGCGTTAAAAATGTCACTCATTGTTCGGGCATTTATCCTTAACCGATTTGCTCGCAACAAGTTGCATTCGGCGTAGAATCCTGTTCCATTGTTTTCTATTTGAAATTGACCAGATCGGACTATGGGATCGAAAGTTATGGCCAAAATACAAATTCATACGAAAAAATTGCGTAAAAAATGTCACTTATTTTTCTGGCACTTATCCTCAACCGATTTGCACGCAACAAGTTGCATTCGACGCAGAATCCTGTTCCATTGTTTCCTATTTGAAATTGGCCATATCGGACTATGGGATCAAAAGTTATGGATAAAATACAAATTTATACGGAAAAATCGCGTAAAAAATGTCACTCATTTTTCGGGCACTTATCCTTAACCGATTTGCTCGCAACAAGTTGCATTCGGCGTAGAATCCTGTCCCATTGTTTCCTATTGAAAATAGTGCCATATCGTACTATGGGATCGAAAATTATACCATTTTTGCCTTTCTCGTATACAAAGTATACGTAAAGGCTATACACACTTAGTTTTTAATTCTGCACCTCGGCAAAAATCCGCACAGCCGTCTGCCCAGCAAAATAAAAACTGATATCCTGGCAAAAATTACGTTTGTTCAACATTTTGCTGAGATCCCGGTAAAAAAAATAAGTGTGTAGGATCACTCCAAAACCGAACTTTTGATAGAAGGCTCGGAGATCCATAGTGTTATATATCAATCAACTCAGCTCGACGATTTGAGGTGATGTCTGTATGTGTGTATGTATGTGTGTGTGTGTGTGTACAAAAATGTGAGACACACTTTTTGGTACTTAGAATTATTCGATATGCTCGCAACAAGTTGCAATCGACGCGGATTGCGGTCTAGTTGTTTCCTATTGAAATTTGGCCCGATCGGTCATTGCGTTCCAAAGTAAAAAAAAACCATTGTTTTTCTGCCAAGTGTCCCTCCTTGGGAAAAAAAATCCCAAAAACGAAAAAAAAAATTTTTTTTCAGAGATTGCAGCAATACATTCAAATGACCGCAAATGCATATGAATTGATGGAAAAAGTAAAATCTATCACCCTAAAGTGCTATTTCGACCTCACTTATGTGTTTTTCTTATATTTTAATGCGCGAGAAAAAAACCACCAACGCTAGGTGGATTGATCTGGGTTTTTTTATGGAAAAATCGCTATCATTTTTCAGGCACTTTTCCTCAACCGATTTGCTCGCATTAAATTGCATTCGATACAGAATGTCTCATTGTTTCCTATTGAAAATTGTCAAGATCGGACTATGGGCTTAGAAGTTATGGTCAAATTACTATTTATTGTGAAAAAGAGTTCAAAAAAGTCTAGCTCACTTTTTTGGCACTTAGACTTCATCTATTCCCCAAGCAACACAAGTTGAACAAATCTGGTTGCAGTAACCATATTGTGAATGAATCCGGTCATATATAAGTTACTGTGAGTGATATGCAATATGTGTTTTTCTCAGGTCGCTCGCAACAGATTGCAATCGACGCAGAATCTTGTCCCATTGTTTCCTATATAAACTTGGCCGGATCGTACAATTGGGTCAGAAGTTGAGGCGAAAATACTAATTTTAAAACTACAAAACAAAATGCCATTTTTTGCTCTTATGCTCATTCGTTTTGTTTGCAACAAGTTGCGTTTGGCGAGAAATTTTGTTATGCCTATAAACAAATATGAAAAATAAGACCAATCCACATATTGGTGTTATTTTAGATTTTTCCAAATCTTTTGAACGAACGAGAAAGGCACCATCACCGCTAGGTGGATTAATCTGGGTTTTTCATGAATTAATTTGAATACTGCAATCAATAGCTTTCATGTTGGTCTGTTGATTGCGCTACTCAAATTAATTCATGAAAAAAATGTGACTTAGGTCCTTTTGAAAAGTTAAGCGAGAATTGTAATTTGAAATAAAAAAAAACACGTTTAAGCTACAACATCTTCAACTTCATTAAAAGATTTAAAATGTTAAATAATAGAAAGATAGAACACTAGCAATCCTTCCCTTACAATAGAAACGTCAAAAACAAGTAGGGGAGAACGGTCCAAAATGCACCCCTGGGGCAAAATGGCCTCACTCATAAAATCACTCATATAATCTGTTGTAGTACATTTATGAATGAATATTACCATTACAATTCATAATTAGTTATCCATCATTGAGCTCCATTGGAAAAATTTAGCAAAATCCCTTCATATTCACTCAAATTTAACGATTTGCTTTTCTTCCACCACATCCGTAAGATTGTAGTTCAATCCATTAAGAAAAAACAAACAAACATGCGTTCACCATAATTTTACATGCAATTGAGTCATTTTACACCACCATTCGGGCGTTTTGCCCCACGCCAATTTTTAAAACATTTTTTAAATGCGTTAGAAAGTCATGAAAACCTTATTTTTTTGAATAGGAGATCATTGTGGAATGGAGCTGGGTTTGTAAATTTTGCACCTGTACGTTGAAATGGTTCGATATTTTTGTTTATATGGGCGAAAACATCGAAAAAGCTTATGGGGTGCATTTTGGACCGTTCTCCCCTAAACTAAAATGCGACATACAAAACCAATGATAAATATTTATTGAGCTTGCTGCCGTCTATTTATTTATTTATCATCAGACTAAGGCCGGAGTGGCCTGTGCTGCACATAAAAGACTTCTCCATTCAGCTCGGTTCATGGCTGCACTTCGCCAACCACGCAGTCTGCGGAGGGTCCGCAAGTCGTCCTCCACCTAATCGATCCACCTTGCCCGCTGTGCACGTCCAAAGTACGTACGTCCAAAGTACGTACGATTTCCAGCCACTATGCGTCTCCGAATTTCTCTGCTGGTATCGTTATCGGCGGTCACCAGTGAGCCCAAGTACACGAATTCTTCAACCACCTCGATTTCGTCACCACCGATACAAACTCGTGGTGGGTGGCTCCCATTGACCTCTCTTGAGCCTCTTCCTATCATGTACTTCGTCTTCGACGTGTTGATGACTAGTCCAATCCGTTTAGCTTCGCTTTTCAGTCTGATGTAGGCTTCCTCCATCCTCTCAAAGTTACGTGCCATGATATCAATGTCGTCGGCGAAACCAAATAACTGGACGGACTTCGTGAAAATCGTACCACTCGTGTCAATCCCTGCCCTTCGTATTACTCCCTCCAAAGCGATGTTGAATAGCAGACACGAAAGACCATCACCTTGCCGTAACCCTCTACGGGTTTCGAAGGGACTCGAGAATGCCCCTGAAACTCGAACTACGCACATCACCCGATCCATCGTTGCCTTGATCAACCGTATCAGTTTATCCGGAAATCCGTTTTCGTGCATTAGCTGCCATAGCTGGTCCCGATCGATTGTATCATATGCGGCTTTGAAGTCGATAAATAGATGATGTGTGGGCACGTTGTATTCGCGGCATTTCTGCAATACCTGACGTATGGCGAACACCTGGTCTGTGGTAGAGCGTTCACCCATAAATCCCGCCTGGTACTGCCCCACGAACTCTCTTGCAATTGGTGTTAGTCGACGGCATAAAATTTGGGAGAGTACCTTGTAGGCGGCGTTCAGCAATGTGATTGCGCGGTAGTTGCTACAATCCAGCTTATCGCCCTTTTTGTAGATGGGACACACGACACCTTCCATCCACTCCTGCGGCAGAACCTCATCCTCCCAAACCTTGGTAATCACCCAGTGCAGCGCTCTAGCCAGTGCTTCACCACCGTGTTTAAACAGCTCTCCTGGTAGTTGGTCAACTCCAGGGGCTTTGTTGTTTTTCAGCCGGCCGATCTCCTCCTGGATTTCCTGGAGATTCGGAGTCGGAAGTCGCATGTCCTGCGCGCGTGCTCCTAGGTTCATTACCATATTGCCACCGTTGTCTGCCATATCGCCATTCAGGTGCTCTTCGTAGTGCTGCCGCCACCTTTGGATCACCTCACGCTCGTTCGTAAGTAGGTTCCCGTTTATGTCCTTACACATATCGGGCTGTGGCACGTGGCCCTTACGTGAACGGTTCAACTTCTCATAGAACTTTCGTGCGTTATTAGCGCGGTACAGTTCCTCCGTCTCTTCACGGTCTCGATCTTCCTGCTGGCGCTTTTTCCTCCGGAAAATCGAGTTTTGTCTGTTCCGCGCCCGTTTGTATCGTGCCTCGTTCGCCCTCGTGCGGTGTTGCAGCAATCTCGTCCATGCTGCATTCTTCTCCTCAACTAACTGCTCACATTCGCCGTCATACCAGTCGTTTCTCTGATCCGGAGCCACCGTGCCTAGTGCAGCGGTTGCGGTGCTTCCAATGGCGGATCGAATATCTCTCCAGCCATCTTCAAGAGATGCTGCGCCTAGCTGCTCTTCCGTTGGGAGTGCCACTTCCAGCTGCTGCGCGTAGTCTTGGGCTAGTCTACCGTCTTGTAGCCGCCCAATGTTAAGCCGCGGCGGACGACTCCGACGCGTGTTGATCACCGTCGAGAGTTTTGAGCGCAGACATACTGCGACGAGGTAGTGGTCGGATTCAATATTCGCACTGCGGTAAGTGCGTACGTTCATGATGTCGGAGAAGAATTTACCGTCGATTAGAACGTGGTCGATTTGGTTTTCCGTTTCTTGGTTAGGTGATCTCCATGTGCCCTTGTGGATATTTTTGCGGGGAAAGAAGGTGCTTCGGACTACCATTCCGCGGGAGGCTGCGAAGTTTATGCATCGTTGGCCGTTGTCATTCGATACGGTGTGCAGACTATCCGGTCCGATGACCGGTCTATACATTTCCTCCCTTCCTACCTGTGCGTTCATGTCACCGATGACGATTTTGACGTCCCGCAGTGGGCATCCATCGTATGTCTGCTCCAGCTGTGCGTAGAACGCTTCTTTCTCGTCGTCGGGTCTCCCTTCGTGTGGGCAGTGCACGTTGATGATGCTATAGTTGAAGAAACGGCCTTTAATCCTCAGCTTGCACATCCTTGCGTTGATTGGCTGCCACCCAATCACGCGTTAGCGCATCTTACCCAGCACTATGAAGCCGGTTCCCAGCTCGTTGGTGGTGCCACAGCTTTGGCTGAAGGTAGCCGCTCGATGCCCGCTTTTCCACACTTTCTGTCCTGTCCAGCAGATTTCCTGCAGCGCTACGACATCGAAGTTGCGGGGATGTAATTCATCGTAGATTATCCTATCGCAACCTGCGAAGCCTAGCGACTTGCAGTTCCATGTTCCAAGCTTCCAATCGTGATCCTTTATTCGTCGCCTAGGTCGTTGCCGATTGTATCGAGTCGTATTATCTTCTATGTCGTTCGTAATAGTAATAGTAATAGTAACAACTGTTGGCGGCTTATTGGGCCTGCGCAAACCTCCTGTCTCGTCGGAGGGCCGTCGTGTCAGGGCTGTTTAGCGTCCCACCTAACACCAGGACTTGGGCTTGTGCGCTTTGAGCGGCACACGGTCGCTTTGGCGGAGCCTACTTGCGGATACATGCAGCTTTTTATAGAGGTTTAACAGGGCCCACTGTCAAACCCCACCACATCCTAGGCAGGCGCCACAACTCGCAGATGGCCTGGGGAGGGATCGTCAAGCCCTTGGACATAGTCCCTGCTGCCGTCTAATCGTCTTCCAATTTCAAGCGCATAGACGGGGTAGGATTTTTTTTTCATCGGGAAATATTTTTAAAAAAATATTAAAAATAATTACTTTCATTCATTCGCAGAAGGCATTGGCAATTAAATGATACACAATCGGCAATGGTGCTGATATCCATTTTAGTTTAGAATTTCACCGTATTACATGTCCATTGACGTATTAGTAGAACTTCTCTATTTTAGTAGGGTTACTGCTCCTTGAATTGTTTCATATTTTTGTATTTTTTTCAGCAATGTGCACGCATGTTAGCGATAAGAAGCAACGAAACTAGTGCTTTATTTATTTGTTTATCGATTTGTTGAATATATGTTCAATGAGATGGAAAACGGGACAGTTCCCTTAAAATAGCACATTTAGCCCAAGTCTAAAAATAAGATTATTAGAATTTTTAAACTTTAAATACTATTATCCATAAGAAATCTATGCATTCCCTACATTTGTTTGAGCAAATAAGGGTGTAATAGTTAGAAAGCAATTCTGATTATGTATTTAATTATTAATTTTATTTCCAGATGTTTCCAATACACAATTTGCTAATAATTCTACACAGCAAGGAAGTTGTTGTTGTCAATGTGTGTTGCTCCATAAAATAACAGAATCCGCCATAATGATGAGTTTAATCACCGCGAGACAATTATGCGTAGAAATTAAGCAATGGCACAAATAGACTTGATGTTGTTTTCAATGATTTTCCGAACAAAGATTGAAATCTGTTGGAGTTTTCTAAAAGTATACATCAAAATAGACTGCTCTATGGTGAAAAGTCAAAATCCACAAAAACTAACATGGGGCAGCATAGCAGCGGAGACCGATTTTCATATCAAATGACCATCTTTGACAAGCTGCAACTTTGTACCCCGATAACTGATTTAGCTGAAATTTTGACAGTGAACTACAAATATGTTGACATTATTTAACGGATCGTTACCCGAGAAGAAGCGGCGATCTCGAACAGAAATTGGTATGAACTAGCTTTGCATAAGAGGTAGAATTCTAAAATAAAATACCAAAAATTAATATGCAAAATACTTTAGGCATAACATGCTTAGGTATTTCAATTCAAACCAAACGCATCACAAATTATTATTTGTTTGGTATTGAAATAATGATATATAATAATTATATATTATAATAAATATTTTTTTGGTACCTATTTTACCTGTTTTGCAAGAATAGTTCATAACAGAGTATGGTATCAATAACTGAATGAGGAAGGGAATTATTGAGTTAATTTCTCCAGCTCGGGTTAACAAACACTCAAGGTCAAATTGTTTAATATACCAGCAGTTTTTATTTTTGATACTTCGGCCAATTCAAATGTCATATTCCACAAATCGTATTTTTTCAATGATCTACTTAGTGTCTCTCAGCACCTAAATACAAGTTGACAACATTTCATTCAATAGTTTTCCAGATATATACAAAATAAAAACTGTTATTAGTTGAACAATTTGACCTAGTGATGACGAGTGGTTCGTGAAAAATTCATCACATTTTAGATTTCTTCCAAAATTTCAGCTCAATCGGTCATGGGTACAAAGTTACGGTGGTAGGTCATTTGGCATAAAGTCGTCTGGCATAACGCCGTTTGGCATAAGGCCATTTGGCATAAAGGTCGTTTGGCATAATGCCGTTTGGCATAACGGCCGTTTGGCATAATGGCCGTTTGGCATAATGGTCATTTGGCATAATAGTTGTGTTATCATCAATTTAGAAACTTATGCATAATATGTTCAATTATTTATAATGATTGTCACTTGAACATTATAAAAGAGATGTGGTGAATTGATTTTTTTCGAATTAAAGTTCAGATTCTATCAAATCCCTGCGTGAAGGTATTTTAATTAGGCTTTTTAATTAGACTATTTATTCAGTTCTAGGAAAAAGAAGATAAAGCTCCTTCTTTTAAAGGATGCATTTTCTTGGCGAAGGCAAAGGGAGATTTTATTTATTTGTTCAATTAAGGCATTTGCTTGGTTTAAGGCAAAGGGGGATATAATCCCTTCTTTCAAAGGATGCATCTTCCCGACAGTTACATGAGAGAAGATATGGTTCAATTTTTCAAAGGATACATTTGCCCGGCAGATGGCGAAATACGATATGCTTCCTTCTTCCAAATCAGGCATTTGCTGGGTTTAATGCGGGGGAAATTATGATCGTTTCTTTCAGCGGATGGCAGAAGGTCCAGAGAAGGCAAAAAATGATATGGTTCCTTTTTTCAATTCAAGCTCGGTCTGAGGCAAGGGAAGATGAGATTCCTTCATTCAGAGAAGGCATTTGCTCGGTAAAAGGTAAAAGACGACATAGTTCCTTTATTCAAGGCGTTTGCTCGATTTAAGGAAAGGAATATATCATCCTTTCATTCAGAAATGCATTCGCCCGGCAGAAGTCCAGATAGGAAATGGTGGCTCCACCCCTGTACCCCGAATGCCATCACCCCGGATGGAACAGTACCCCGAGATCCATTACCCTGAAAATCCATTAGCCCGAATACATTTTGAATCTGTAGTTTTCTACTATTACTATTTTTAAAAGAACGGTAACGGTTTATGGCAAACACAGGAGGTAATGCCTTCTTAAAATGAACGCATTTGCCCAGTATAAGGCAAACATAAGAGATAATGCCTTCTTTAGATGTATGCATTTGTTCAATATAAGGCAAACAGAGGGGGTAATGCCTTTTTTAAATGAACGCATTTGTCCGATTTAAGGCGAACATGGATGATAATGCCTTCTATTAATGAACGCATTTGTGCAATATAAGGCAAACAGAGGATAATGGTTTAAGGCGAACACAGGTGATAATGCCTGTTGATGTACGCATTTGCCCGATATAAGGCAAACAGAGTTGATAATGCCTACTTTTAATGGACGCATTTGTCCGGTATATGGCAAACATAGAAGATAACACCTTCTTTAAATAAATGCGTTGGCACGGTTTAAGGCGAACAGAGAGCATAATGTCTTCTTTTATTGAACGCAAATACGCCCGATATAAAGCGAACAGATAACGCTTTCTTTAAATAAATGCGTTTTCCCGGTTTAAGGCAAACAGAGTTGATAATGCCTTCTTTAGATGAACACATTTGCCGGATATAAGGCGAACAGAGTTGGTAATACCTTCTTTCAATAAACGCATTTGTTGGTTTAATGTGTACAGAGATGATAATGCATTGTTTAGATGAATGCATTTGCCCGATATAAGGCGAACAGAGATAACAACTCCTATAAATTATTCCTGCCATGCCATGAGAGAACAAGCATATTCGAAGAACAAAAGAGATTTTCTCATTCTAGGGTTTTGTCGTCATGCCCAGTACGGTTTATCCCCGGCAAATTTCAGAAGCAACTATTTCTATCCCTTTACTTTGTTTAAATACATGTTCGTGAGCCGTCTCAAGCCCAGTCGACGAGGGCTGAAATTTTCTCGAAATTTTCACCTCAGCTTAAACAAACTTCAAAGCACATGATATGTAATGGGAGTTTTGGACCAAGAACTAATCGTTCTATACTGTTTTCAAACAGTTCGAGTTTGATGAAACGAATCGCGAGTCCAACACGGTGAACCTTGTAAAAGGATCGAAAAATAAGTAAGGATCCACGATAAAAATTCTCGTTAGAATTGTGTAATTTACTCAACCCTGCGCCCTGCTAACAAGTAATAAGAGTCGTAAAACAAGTAATAATCATTCGCATGAATTATACATAAATTTCTATTGATTTTTTTTTCACTGGAATAAACTATAAACTTGAAATCAGGACGTATCGGGGTAGTGTCCCACTCGGGGTGATAGGTGATGACGTTCGTGGTAGTGGCCTTTGGGGTAATGGCATTATGGGTAATGGATATATGGGTAATGTCATAGAGTCGAAATGGTTCCTACTTTCAATTCAGGAATTTGCTTGGTTTAAGACACGGGAAGATAATTCCCTTCTTTCAAAAGGTGCATTTGCCCGGCAGATGGCAAGAGACGATATGATATCTTCCTTCAATTCAGGTATTTGCTCGGCTTAAGGAAAAGGAAATAATTATCCCTTCTTTTAAAGGAGCAGTTGCCCAGCAGAAGCCAAAAAGGATATGACTCCTTCTTTCAATTCAAGAATTTGGTACGCTTGGTTCAATGCAAGGGGAAATATGATCCTTTCTTAGAAACCGTTTGCTCTTAAAAGAAAGAAATGGGCAAGTTTTCTTGCTTGCCCTTACATGAAAGACAAAACAACACAGTTTAAAAATGTTACAGCATATATGATGTAACAAAAAGGCTCCGTTCGATTCGACTCATTTTTCCATCACTTTTTAAAATTACAGGTCGTCGTTACTATGGAGCTTGTATTCAATATTGCATACAATAAAAAGTTGGATGTAAAATTAGAGGTTATTGAACATAAAAATGAACGTTTAAATATTTCCATGGCGTGTAATTTTCAGAATTTTTAACTGTGAAGCTACCAATGTCAATTTACTTTAATACTGATCTATCTTGCTGGTAGGTGCGTCAACATTTCAAATGGTTCACGCCATACAATTCCGTTCCCAATTATCATGTATTGCCGATATGAAGGAAGCCACGTAACTGAATTGCTCAACAAATCTTGCTTATCCATCACACAGCTCAAATTATGCCAAATGACCTTATGCCAAACGACCATTATACCAAACGGCCGTTATGCCAAACGTCCATTATGCCAAATGACTGTATGCCAAACGACATTATGCCAAATGACTTTATGCCAAACGGGGTACAATCCAAAGTTACAGCTTGTCAAAATTGGTTATTTGCTATGAAAATCGGCCTTGGCTGCTATTATTCTGAAATCAGGCGTGCGTCCGCCTAATGTCCGTTTTGCCTAAGGTGAACTATGCCTATCGTCCTAATGCCTAACGTACTTATGCCTAACGGAATATACCCCATGTAATGTGTGTGTCTTCCAAAAAGTTGTAGCAAAAGTTCCCCTGACAAAAAATTGACAATATTTGGAAGACGCCAAGTTCGTAACTTTAATACTGAGAGTGAGTAAGAGGCCAAGTGATTGCTACTTAGGATGCTTGTAGAATATATTGAATGAATCTGAAGTCATGATAATTAGATAATAAAAACCATTTCGTTAAGACTTTGTTCTCGTTGAGACCAAGTCGTTAAGACTTGTTTGTCTGACTTCCAGACCTAAGAAGACTATCGGTGAAATCGATGACATATTGTCATCCCGATGACGGTAGGATTATTAATTGAACGCACTAAAAGACGATTTCAGGCACTGTGCATTGGTTTCGAGAAAATGCGGATGTGGAAAGATCTACCTGGTAGCCCTCCACCTCGCAATTCCAAGGACACATGTAATACGGCGAACTGAAAACGTTACTCTATGCTTACCCACTCACAGTATTCGTCGAAATACATTTACAGACCTTTACGCTGAACGGATCATGTGTCTACCCAAAAAATGCGGGATAAATTTATTGCATGTAAATGACTTTCGCAACCAACTTTCACCTTAAGCTTCTTCCTCTGCGATCAAGCTATTCACCTTATGGTTTCGTTTTTCATATATTTTTGCATTTCACAATATTTGTAGTAATGAAAATGTGACAATACCTCTTGTTACTCCACTGTGCATTATAAAAATAAGCATAACTGGCACATGCCCGTAAACCTGTGCTAATTAAAATTGTGTGCTAATTAGGCTTCCTTGAGACTCGACATTGCGAAGTGTATCGGAGCGCAACAACAATGGTCCTTCTCCCAAAATGTCTTTGAGATTCCATCCAAGAAAAGGTATCTCAGCGAACACTATGAATGTTTAATCATTCTTATTTTTGTATCTGAACAAGACAATAACATGTTTAAACACTCCCATGAAACCGAGCGCTTCGCAAATATATTGCCCACCCACAAGTGAACCGGTAGTGATTTATGCTCTATTTTTAAGTGCAAAACATTCTCACTTGGGTAAGCATTTCTCCTCAACAAAGTGACCGACGATGTCGTTTCATCGTCAGCCGATAGAATCCACCACTCAGCTCCGGACGAAATGTGTCTATTTTAAGATCGATGACTAACAAAACTAATTTTTTTTTCATGTCTCTCGCTCTCGGTCTCGTCGGTATCAAGTCTCGACAAGTGCCTCAAACTGATTTGATAGATCGAACTCGTGCCAACTGTATTCCTATGCAGGAGACTGTGCTGTAAAATGCAAATTCATTTCACTGTCAGGTTTTAGTATAAATGTGCACCTATTATTTTTTATCTGAATAACGAATGTAGTGAAATTTGCTTTTCCATAATCATTATCACGTGATTAATAACCTGCATATATTTGAAATCTGTTGGTCGGCATCGCGATTCGTATGCTATATAAGTTTTTTGGGAACATCTAAAAAATCCAATGGTACATATTGGTCCAACCTCTCCTATTGCTACCGATGGGAAACAGTACACATGCAAAACCCGGGTGTTAATCGGGAGGAAGGGGATTTGTTTACTGTTTATGTTTTCCTAGATGCAACACTTTGTCGAGTGAATCATGGTGGGGTCGGGGATCAGAAACGAAGTAGACTCGACTCACTCGAGACTGTATCATCGGCACAATGTGGATGTCTTATGTACATGTATGCATAGTTAAAGCTACTAAACGAGACTTTGTGCAAAAAAATCTGATACCGAGGATATAGATTGTAGATACCGCAGCAGTATGGATACAGTGATTGTTGTTTGGTGGATGCCGCCGAGCGTCGTTCGCTTCAAACCGCGTACGAGGGTGATTGATGGCGGGGATGACGACCAAACCGAACGAGAAAAGTGCGACAATTTTCAAACAAGTATGAGATCAGCCGTGATTCATGCGGCATCCGTCCCCGTAGGTGGGAAAAGCGACGCCATTGGACGACAACTAGGGTAGAAAGTTCGAAAAAATGCACGATAGATAGATGTGGATGTACACACAGGAACAAAAGCTTAGCTATAGGATGGAAACTGCTGAGAGAGGATGAGTGTGCAATTAAAGAAAATGCATTTTTCACTTAACCCTCGCTAGTAAATGGCGTTGTAGTGCGATTAGTGAGTTGATGAGTCATTGTAGGTCGTAATCTGCTCACGATAATTGAAAGATTATACATATAATAGGGTTGATGATATGATCAAGAATTGATGGAGATTATAAATTTCATCAACCAACGGTGGTATGCAGTTCGTGGTTAAGTGCAATTCATATGGCATTTTTTCTAACTACTCTGCCGGAAATAAATATGAAGACTGAACATATACTTTATCTGCTCGTTAAAAATTATCGCTTTACTGCGATTTGGTTTGACTGAAACTTAATTCGACTGAAGTTGACATTTACATTATTGCCTGTATTTATTTTCAGTTCGAGACTGGTTCTACGCGCATTCAAAATAAGCAGGGTTCGTACTTTTTGTTTCTATGAGACAAAATCAAGCAATTCATGTAATCTGTTGTTGGACATTTCTGAACAAATGTTACCATTGAGCTTTCCTATTTTCCGTGGTGGCTAAAATCGTGTTTTTATCGTGTTTATTTAAAAGTACCTTTATTGTGTGATTTATCGTAATGACGTCTTCAAGACATGTTATCCGTTAGTCGATACGCTTCTTTGGGGGTATTCAGCTTTATGATCAATCCCCCTAAAAGTAAGATAAAAATATTTTTTTCCACTCAACGACATGCAAGGTATATGTTTTTGCCACAGTTGTAGCTAAAGTTCTCCTGAAAAAGTTCGTCGAAGATACTTATAAGACGTATAAGCATATGGAGACGCATGGTGCATTGGTTTATCAACTCCTTGTGATGGGAGATTGATTTCTGCATAGTAGGAAATGGTTTTTGAAACATTCCTTACATTCGCTTACAACTCTAAAATTCAGATATTATTTTAAAGGTCGTTACTTGTACTTTGTTATTCGTATGAGATTGACTGCCACAATTTGCGCGTTGTCAAGTTGCAGTTTAATTAAATATGACTAAAAAATCCAATAAAACTGTTATATATAATATTTTGGAGAATTTTACAATCCATTATGTCTAAAGTTGTTATGCTTAACATACTCATGCATAACCTGGCACTCTACACCACCCACACACCTTCCCCTTTTCCCAATGACCGTCCCACCCCATCTTTAATCGTCTGTTAAAGTTAGAGAATATGTGTCCCAACATTTGTGGAAATCGGTTAAGTGGCCTCAGACGCTTTACTGAATTGTTCGTATTCTAAACAATACCCAACCTCAATAATCTCTTGTATTACAAATGAGCCTTCTAACCTTTAAATAATTGTTTCCTTTGGCTAGAGAAAACATGTTCCAAATTTGTTTGAAATCGACCCATAGGTTAAAAAGTTATACAAAACTGTTCGTTCCATGAATATGCCCTCCCTTCCGTGCTCCAATATCGTCTCATATATTCTTCCTAAGACATAACATTTTTGCACCACATTTGGTTCAATTCGATCAAGGGGTTCAATTAACTGAGTTGATCAAAAACTAAACACTACTCCTTGCCTTACACCCTGCCCCTCTTTCAATGAACCTCTTCACTATAATACTATAATTGTCCCCTTAAGACAGAGAATATGTGTTCCAAATTTGGTGGCAATCGGCCAAAAGGTTCCGAAATTTCACTTATTTGATCGCTAACTAAAAAAAAACCCTCCGTTAACATATGTAGGGAAAGTGGTCTGTTGTAGGTACCCTTTTGTTCTTAGTTCATAGCTTTCGCCCAATCGAACAAATTGGTAAAACATTGAATCACAAAATAGAGTAAATTTACTTTGTAAATCTATATACATAAAAATGAGCGTACGTTTCACCAAACCAATTTCAAACTTATTTTCCTGAAAAACTTCAATTTTTGTTCCAATGGTAACTACTTATTTAAACTTCATTTGCAAGAACACTTCATCGATTTATTTTCTGCGAAAATTTGATACCGCCACGAAAATATTATAAACTTTGAACGTTAATAGCCCAGCCGTTTCTCGATGAGAAATAGTAAAACGACCAATCCCAAACATGCATCGCAAGCACAGACTTCAGAATCAAGTAACTAGTGGGTTTGGGTTTAATCCTCTGTTCGTACAAGATATCATGCAGAGCGGGCGCCGCGGAGCGAAGGCAGTAAAGGACCCAATTGCCAGTTATTCTCAGCATTCCATACTCAAACATTATACAGAAAACAACAAATGATTTCCATCGTCTGTTGCTTATTATAAATTATTCCTTGACGGCTGGATAATCTTTTGGAAGTCTTTGGTCGGGGCTCTGCTAGATTGCACCAAGCGTCAATAAATTATTGTTTTTCTTGCCTAAAATTTCGTATAACAGATCATAAATCGTATCAACAAATGTACGAATGGTGCTTGGTGCGGTTTCGCTGACCCCGAATAAAAAATACAATAAAAACTTGTACAGCGCTGCAGTGTTGTGCTTAATCATTATCAGACGATCATGATTGCAATTTTCATGTGAAAACTTTTCACGTGAAAACAGTAGGCGAGTTGTCGCCGGCGACAACTTCTGAAATTTTGTACTCAAACGATAATAAACACAGAATTTTCATTCAATCATTAATCTTCACTAATAATAGCTAATTGTCAACAGTCCCGTTATATCTTCTATTTGGCGTTATAGTTTTATGCTAGTAAGGAAAAATAGTTAAAAAGGTAACGGTAAATGCTTCAAATCAAGATACGATTTTCAAACGATTCTTAATCGCTGGCGAGTTTTAATCACTTGATAATTTAAAAGTAAAATCGCGGGTGAGTTTGATCATTCTCGATTTTTCGAAAATTTGATTTTTCCCAACCCTGCAGCGCTGAACGCCAAACCATTCATTGTTTTATATCAGACCGCATCGTGCTTTCGTGCTGTGCGGTTCTTTTTCTCTTTGCGGAAGGAAGTTGTTAATACTACCCGAAGCTATTTTAATTTCAACGGTGCTTCGTAGCGCTATTTGTACCCACTGATCCCGTTACGATCTTTGCAAGGACCCGTGCCTTCGTTTTACGTTGGACTCGTTTTGCGGAAGTAAAATTCCGGCAAGCGGTGGTAATCCTGCAGGGACACCGTTCTGGGAAAAAACCTCTTAGAAGGTCACGTCTCCACGCTCAGCAATGAGCATTAATAAAAACAAGAGGAAGGGGGAGTCTCTGAATTCTCCACTTCCTTCAAAGAAACAAGGTTTCAAAACCATCCTGCCCAAGCGCGGAAAAAATAGAAGGAAGCTGGAGACTTCAGATATTCCTTCTAACTCTAACGTTGACATTATTTCTTCTCCTATCGAACTGAGCAATCAATTCGATTTGATTAATGACGAATTTGAGAAAATCGAATCTACCCCTGGCCCAGGTGATTCGATTCATGCGAAGAAACAAAGGATTCCGCCAATTGTGGTATCTGTTGCCGAGTTTTCTGGCTTTCGGAATGAAATCTTGAGTAACCTTCAGGGGATCAAGGTTTCATTTCAGATTGCTAGGAAGGGTGACTGCCGCGTTTTGCCGGGATCCTTTGACGATCGCAAACGTCTTCTTCAGTATTTATCTGAGAAGCGCCATAAATTCTTCACATACGACGACAAAACTGAGCGATTGTTCAAAGTCGTCTTGAAAGGTCTTCCTAGTGATGACAAATCACTGGATGAGATTAAAATTGAAATTTCTCAATTACTTGGATTTTCACCAGTCCAAGTAATTAAGATGAAAAAGAAATCCCACTTTGGTACTTCCCAAAGGGGCATTTCTCAAGAATTTTATTTAGTTCATTTTAACAAAAGTGAACTAAATAATATGAAAAGTTTGGAAAAGGCCTGTATTATGTCTCATGTCCGTGTTACATGGGAACATGGGGTGGGGTGGGGTCACGGAACCAAACATTGTCACATGGATGCTAAATGCATGATTTGTGGTGGAACCTCTCACGCCAAGGACGCATGTCCTGTGAGAGAAGATTCCAATAAATTTAAATGTGCAAATTGTCGGGTAATCATAAATCCAATATCTGGGAATGCCCTTCACGCAAAAAAGTTTTGAATTCCCGCGCAAAATTGATGACGGGAAATTCCAATCGGATCCCAGATTCGACGGGTAGAAATTTTTCAAACGCTCAAATTTCGAAACCAGTTACCGGTCGAGCAATTCATACCCACCACAATTCACAAACAAATTTTGCCGCTCGTCAACGGGTAGCAAGCACTTCAGTAAATTGTAATTTTTCCAATGTACCTACGTATGCAAACATCGCTGCTGGTAGACACAATTCTTCTCGTCTTGACGTCGAGTCAAGTACGAGACACTGAAGACGGCCTTACTGTTGAGGTCGAAATATATATCTGTCAAGATACAATTAAGTGGTGGAATTCAATGGGATTGTATAAACTCGTCTTATGACAGGTGAAAACATTCCACTAAAAAGCTCAAAATAGTTTTCTTATCAACTCCATTATTATTGACGACGATCTTCAGCTACTGATCCGTCTTAAAAATGTGAGGCGAAGGCAATACCAAAGAACTCGCGATCCCGCTTTGAAAGTTATTTGGCGAGATTTTCAAAATAAAATTAAAAAACGTTTCGCTATTCTGAGAAATACCAACTTTGAGAATAATGTCTCGAAGTTGGATCCCAGTTCGAAACCCTTTTGGAAATTAACGAAAATTCTTAAAAAACCTCAAAAGCCAATTCCAGCGCTTAAAGAGGGAAATAAAATTTTATTAACAAATGGCGAAAAGGCTCAAAAACTTGCTCAGCAGTTCGAGAGTGCCCATAACTTTAGTCTAGGTCTCACTAGTCCAATTGAGGATCAGGTTACACGGAGTTTCGAAGACATTCTCAATCAAGAGAATGTTTTTGACCCTTCGTTGGGAACTAATTTGGATGAAGTGAGATCTATTACTAGAAAATTTAAAAATATGAAAGCCCCGGGTGATGATGGTATTTTCTACATACTTATCAAAAACTTCCTGAGAGCTCTGTATCCTTTTTGGTTAATTTATTTAACAAATGTTTTCAATTGGCATACTTTCCAGATAAATGGAAAAACGCCAAAGTTGTTCCAATTTTGAATCCGGACAAAAATCCAGCTGAGGCTTCTAGTTATCGCCCAATCAGTTTGGTTTCTTCAATAAGCTAACTGTTTAAAAAGATTATTTTGAATAGAATGATGGTTCATATTAATGACAATTCTATTTTTGCTGATGAGCAATTTGGTTTTTGCCATGGGCATTCAACCATTCATCAGTTATTAAGAGCTACGAACTTAAATCGGCTCAACAAATCTGAAAGATATTCGACTGGAGTTGCTCTTCTTGATATAGAGAAAGCATTTGACAGTGTTTGGCATGAAGGTTTGATTGTAAAATTGATGATTTCCTCTGTACATTAACTGATCCAAAATTATTTATCAGATCGCAGGTAAACTATCAGAATTCTAAATCTGATAGATTACTTGTTAGAGCTGGTGTTCCCCAAGGAAGCATACTGGGGCCCATATTGTATAACATTTTTACTTCTGACTTACCTGATTTACCACCAGGGTGTCAAAAATCTTTGTTTGCAGATGACACTGGTCTCTCAGCCAAAGGGCGAAGCCTTCGTGTCGTTTGTAGTAGATTGCAAAAAAGTTTGGATATTTTCTCCACTTACTTGCAAAAATGGAAAATTTCCCCGAATGCTTCCAAAACTCAGCTTATAATTTTTCCACATAAGCCGAGAGCTTCTTATTTGAAACCTTCTAGCAGACATATTGTCACTATGAATGGGGTTCCAATTAATTGGTCTAGCGAAGCTAAATATTTAGGACTTCTGCTAGATCAAAAATTAACTTTTAAAAATCACATTGAAGGCCTTCAAGCTTATAAACAGAAAATCAAAACTTTGTCTTAAGAACCAACTTTTGATTTACAAACAAATTTTTAGACCAGCCATGTTGTATGCTGTGCCAATATGGACTAGTTGCTGCAATACCGGAAAGAAAGCACTTCAGAGGATTCAAAATAAAATTTTGAAAATGATTCTGAAGTTGCCTCCGTGGTATAGTACCAATGAACTTCATAGAATTTCTAATATTGAGACATTGCAACAAATGTCCAACAAAATAATTTCCAATTTTAGACAAAAATCGTTGCAATCTTCTATTGCAACGATTAGCTCCTTGTACCCTTAGGATAAATTAGGTTAAGTTTAGTTTAAGTTGAAAACATTGTAATTCCTACATGGTTCAATTCAACCAGAGGAAAAATTCTAACTGCCAGAGGCAATTGAAATGTATTAATAATAACTAAAAATATAACATAGCAAATAAGGATGATAGTGTTAAGAAAACACGGAACACCTAGTCTAAGAGATAAATGCATGTATTAGATAATTAGCAAATAAAATTAGTGTAGGAGCCGGACAATACTAAATACTCATCCTACTTGGTTGACATATGTACAAAAATACATTTGAGAGAGTTAGTTCTGAAAATGTATTGCGAGAGATCGGCTGGTACCTGGTGCTGGGAATTTGGTTTCATCAGTGGACGACGGAGGTCCTTCGTAGCTTAGTAGGGAAAGCACCTGTCATGCGAACTGGGGTCGTGGGATCAAACCCCACCGAAGGGGCGGTTACCCTCCAATACCTTTTCCGAACTAAATCTATCACATGTTGTACATATGCATAATCAAGTTTCAGACATAGTAAAAAATTAGTTTAAAAAAAAAAATTATTTGATATATTTTTTATAAATGCTTGCAAACAAATGTGATCAAAATAATGGGATCTATCCTCGAAAGTGCTGTATCGACTTCTCTAATGATCTTTTCTTGAAACATTTTTTAATGAGCGAGAAAGGCATCATCACCGCTAGATGGATTATTCTGTTTTTTTTTTACATTAACGTGCCTGGGATTAGACCCACGACCTGATTGCAAGGCAGAAGTGGTAGCCACTAGACCACCGATCTCGTCTATTAATGCCCATTACTTTTTGTGTTAAGAAACCCACAATAAAAAACCTAAAAGATAAATTGATTGCTTTTTCTTACCATATTTATGCCTGGTAACTGGTAACCAAATCAAAATAAACCGTAGATGCTTACCTGAAAAAGAAGAAAAAAGAAACATTTTAATATGTATTCAATTTATTGCTTACAGATTGTAAAAAACCAAATTAATTCCTGTAGGGTAACGGTACCAATAGTGGAGGTATTGGTAGATCAACAAAAGATTTTTTTTTTTAAATCGATAATTATGAGAAATTTAAAGTTTCAATACCTTAGCCAATGGATATACTAATAAATTTGCTAACAAAAATGAGATTGGTGTAATTTAACATCAACAACTACCAAATATCGCTTGCACCACTAATGGGTACACTGTTCCTTTAGTTGCGGTAAAAATATTGGCGGTATAAAATAATTTCTCATGAGACTCGCCACTATAGGTACAGTTGCACCACTATAGGTGCAAGGGAGTCAATTTTGTTAAGGAAAATCATTGTTTTCAATAGTTTTTTGGACGAATTCTTGGAATAAGTTGTATTTGACAGGATATTTAAAGCACGACGCATCAACTGAAACCATCGTAAAGTGTATAATTATGGAAAATCTCATTAAAACCCCACTACCTCCACGATTGGTGCTACCTCCTCTAAGGGTACGGCTACCCTAGTACCCATCAGCGAAAAGTGTAATTTTCGCTGAAAAATTCGAAAACAGGCGACAAAAAGGAAGGGTGACAATTATTTGTGCTCATTTGCAAAGGGTAAAGACAATGTTGCGTTCCATTTAATCGGCAACAAATATGGTGAGGTGATTGTTGTGAACTTTTCAAAATGGTCGGGATTCAGCGAAACCCTACCAAGCTCCTTTTTTACTGACATTGTTTGTAGAACAAAAACGGAAATCGTTTCATATCGATTCATTGGTACATTTGTTGTTGGATATCCTCAGTTATAGGGTGGAAGGATATTCAATGCGATTCGCGATCAATTGGATCTACACGAAAACTTGTGCGAGAAAATGGGTAATTTTTCAATGGCGCTAGTTTGTATATTTTAGAAGTAAAACACAAACCATGTCCAAAGATAATAATTGATAGATTTTTAACCGAAAACATTATCAAAAACCGACATTGTCCTACTCTGTTGTAGTTTGGGACAAACACTTGTTGAGTTTGTCCCAACATATTCAACAGCACTTGGTGTGATTTGGCTGAACCCCGACCAAATCTGAGAGCAAATAAGAGAGGACAATGTTGTTGTCATTGGCAAAGTGGTAGTTTTACATTCGTCGCCCAACAAACTTTGGAAGTTCAAAAAAAGACTTTTTCCATTAAAAATGCATCTTCAGCTGAAGAACTATGCTTATTTTGCTTGTTATCATCCGAGATACAAACCATTGAAGTTCGAAACATCATTTCCTTCACACGTTTGAACGTTATGACCAACTTTTGTGTACACACTGCCGTCATAGGCATATTTGTAACATATTTCCAGGGATTCCGATATATTCCGGTTCGTCTTTAGAGTAAAATCATATATATAATTATCAAGATGTTGATCAGTTTTCAGAGTCTAATCTCTGCAGATAAAACTTCATGATTTTAAAATAGAGAAATAATTAGTTTTAAAATACTGTTTGATAAAGGACTTGTTCTCAACAAATGGCAGAATATTTTTTTAAGGTTTAAGTCCGTATTACGTTGGATAAGCCTAAGCCTAAAACGCATCAAATTTCTTTTGCAGCGCGCACAATGGGGAAATCCGATTAAAGGTGGAAAAAATTGATAACTTTCTTCACGGACAACTTACAGAAGAGATCAAGTGCTTATTCGAAAGGGAGTTTTGCAAAGAATTCACTGAGTGCTGTTTCATGGAACGTGGAACGCTTCTGTATGCAGTTATTGTCGTTTGCCCTAATGCCCCATATATCGCGAGTTTCCAAACTATTTGTCATTTTATCTTTAAGGCATTGTTCTAAAATTGTGTTTATCTCTTCACTGCGGATCCACAGGAGGGCACTAAATATATTTTGTTGGTAAAAGTTGGAAATTTAAGGGATTTTGGGGTCAAATAAGCATCAAAGTGCATTTTATGTGCAATTTTCATGTATTCTGTAAAAAACAGTTATATTTACAGATAAGTGTTGATAATATTGTATCAAAGTGTCGAACAGACTGACAAATGTTTGCCGAACAAAAATTAATGAAATAAATCGTTTCACAAATGTTTTATTTTGGTTGTTTATTGAGTAAAAAACGATTTTTAAAAACTTTTGAATAGCACCGATGCCAAACATTTCCAAACCATACCCGATAGCACAACTAGACAAGAATAGAAATATGTTATGAGTCTTGATGTGATCATAGATAGGAGGTGATAGGAGATACTCTTTTTTCTTACCTTTTTGCCCAAATTCCCCTATGAAATAATATAGCTCAATGATTTTGAGCAAGGAAATTATGTAGTAATGTTAATTTAATTGATATTTTCCAATGATAAAATGAAAATAACAAATAACAAATCATATAATTCATTACAAATATTGAATTATGGGGGATTTAGGGGTCATAGAGCTCATTTAATGTAATTTTTTATTCAAAATAGGATAACATTTTTCACGGACGACGCACGTATTCGAAAGGGAGTTTTCCAAGAAATTCAGTGAGAGATGTTTTATAAACGTGAGACACTTCTGTATGTAGTTATTAAGCTCGTTTTGCCCCAATGTCCCATACATCACAGTCTATCATATTTTTCGTGCTTTTATCATTCAAAAATTACACTGAAATTCTGTTTTTCTCTTCATTGTAGATGCATACATAGCACTATACACACTTTGTTGGAAAAAGTTGGAAATTTAAGGGATTTTGGGGTCAAATAATCATCAAAGTGCATCTATGTGAATTTTTCATGTATTCTGTAAAAAATAATAATACCCAACAAATCATTTAGGGTTATATCATCGAATGATCATTTAGGGTTAATATACGGTGATTTAAAAACTTGTAAGCATTGATGTAGCCCAACATATGGTCAATTTTGACTAAATCCACAACCTATTGATTATTCAGATATTTACAGATAATAGTTGATATTATTGTCATATTTTTTTTAAAAGAAAGACGCCAAAAATGTTCTTAAACTACCGTCATCAGGAGATAGGATGGCTCATCTCTCTCACTGACAATCTGGAGATTGGATAACAAAATTCTCAGGAATGGAAATCCTCGTAGCGTTCAAATTATAATCGAGTAAAACATATAATAATACATAGCAATCGAAGGAATTCTTGAAACTATTCTCGAAGGAATTTTTAAAAAGAATATTCTCAAAAGAGTTTGTAAATGATTTCCTGAAACGATTCTCGATAGAATGCCGAAAGGAAATTCCTGAGGGAAATTTCGAAGGAATTCCAAATCTGAGGGGATTTCTTGAAGAATCGCCAAATCAACTTCCGAGGAAACTCCTAAGAGTTTTCAAAGGTATTCCTGAAAAAATCCAAAAGATTTATCTTAAAGGAATCTCCGAAGGTATTCCTCAAACAATTTCGTTAAGTATAGCTAATGAAGGAATTTCCGAAGAATTTTCTAAAAGAATTTTAAAAGAAGTTCCTAAAGGAATTCGTTGAAGAATTTCCGAATGCATTTTTGAAATTATTTTAATTATTTTAACTCTTTTTTTTGCATTTTCGAAGAAATATCTTGAGGAATTTCTGGATATATGCTCAAAGTAGTTTCTGGGGAATTTTCTGAATAAATCATTGGAGTAAATTTTGAAAGAATTCTTGGTAGAATATCCAAAAGAAATTCTAGTACAAATTTTGGAATGTCGGAAATTCATTCAGGATTTCATATGGAAATCCGTTCGGAAATTTCTTTACGCGATCTTTCAGGAGTTCTTTTGCGAATTTCTTGGAAATACCTATGAAAAATTCCGGAAATTCCTTCGGGAGTGCATACGGATATTGCTTTATAATACCTTCGAAAATTCCTTTAGGAGAAATCCTTTGAAGTTTTCTTCAGGAATTCCTTTGGAATTCAATTTTTTTGGACATTCCTTTCGAAATTTCTTCATAAATTCCTTTGACATTCCTTTCGAAATTTCTTCATAAATTCCTTTGAAAAATCCTCTACAGATTCCATCGAGAATTCTATTATTAACCTTTTAGAAATTCTTTTAGTAAATCCTCTAGAAAACACTTTAGAGATTTCTTTAAGAATACCAATGGAAATTGTTTCAGGAAAACCTTCTGAAATTCCATTAGGAGAATTCTTTTGTGATATTCTTTATGAATTCCTTTGGAAATTCCTGCAGAAATTGATTTAGGAACTCTTACAATTAGGATTTCCTCAAGGGAATTTTTTTATTTAATTCCTTAAGAAAACTCTAGGAAGAAATTCTTGCAAATCCTTCAAAATTCCTTTAATGGAATTTCTTCAGAACATCATCAACGAATTCTTCCGAAAAATCTTTAAGGAATTCCTTCGGACATTCCTCAATTTCGACCTTCGCATTTTCCTATAGAACATTGATTATAATTCTTTTTTCGAAAAATCGTTTTTTTTTTGTGAAAACAATGTATGCGAATATGATTAAATTTCAAGGAGAATATTCGAATTGGTGGGTCACGTGTCCCATCGTGCTCCCTAACTCCACTAGCACTTCTTCTTCTTCTTATTATTGGCATTACATCCCACACTGGAACATTGCCGCTTCGCTGCTTAGTGTTCATTCAACACTTCCACAGTTATTAACCGCGAGGTTTCTCAGCCAAGTTACCATTTTTGCATTCGTTTATCATGAGGCTAGCACGATGATACTTTTATGCCCAGGGAAGTCGAGACAATTTCCAATCCGAAAATTGTCTAGACCGGCACCGGGAATCGAACCCAGCCACCCTCAGCATGGTCTTGCTTTGTAGCCGCGCATCTTACCGCTAGGCCTAGGAGAGCCCGCTAGCACTTAGCAAATTTTAATATAGTTACAACGAAGTGCGAGAGCTCCACGAGTCGCTAAGTAAGTTTTTTCAAGTGCCTGGATATAAGCGAAATTGATAGTCCGCCGATCATGCCAGCACTATCCAACTAGCATCATGTTCAACGATGCATTAAACTGATAACCAATAAACATACTTTGTAACAATACAAACTTTGTTGATTTAAGTTTTCTTATTAAATTTAAATTTAAAGAATTCGATCGCTTGACAGTTACGATTTTGCATTTTAAAAACTACCTACATGTTCTTTGTTTCTATATTTCCTTTGAGGCAATATAATTCACAAAACCGGTTGACCGATTTGTACGGCTTTGGGATCCACTGTGCTTTCTTAAAAAGAAAAAAAAAAGAAAAAAACAGAGGAAGCCGGAAAATCATGAAAATGTAACGGTCTGGTATGTTGTTGAGAAAAGAATCGTGCTCGCACTGAAGTCGATTGTTTGAGAAACTGCATATATCCATTTTACACAATTTCGAGAAAACAACATAAAACTGTTTTCGAACAAATTGGCATCGAATCTTTTGATTTCTTCGATACAGATCAATAGTTTTTGGCAAAATTCAACACCCTTGGGCACTTCCAGTGCGAAAACTGTAAGCAGTATTCCATTATTGCTTTTCAAAGTCCATGTAGATATGTAAATTTTACAAACAAACGAAAAACATTTCATACATTACTGAACAAATTGTTTTTTTTATTTTTTTTGTCAGAAATACGTATTTTTGAACGAGGATTCAGAATATATAAAAATCTCATTTAGACCAAAAATGTTATATATGCAGTTACTCAAACAAATGGTTCAAATAATGTTTCGCATTTTGATACGATAAATTATCTAACCCCAGAATTCATATACTGAATCCACAAAAATATTGTTCCATTTATTTAGGCTGCACGAACTCCAATTTCATTACCTGCTTAAAACAACACGGAGCTGTCCGGCCTCCGAGGCTCGCTTGGTCGCTTGACAGTTAAATAAGCATCGAAGCGCAATTCAATCTGCTACCATGATTATAACTGCCGAAAATTTAATAATCGCCTTAGTGCGTTGTTCTGCCATTAAAAAGTAATGGTTCAATCGTCATTGTAACATCCTCCTTCGGAAGGCCATAAAACACCATCTACTTAATTAAAAAATCCCTCTTCATTCACAGCCATACCGACTGTATCGCAAAATCAAGAAGCCCACCAGGGCGCTCGAATTTTTCATGTATGCTAATTAATTGGTGTTGCAATTAATTCCTTTCCTCGCTAATTAGATTTGAACGTGAGATGAATGTCCGTCCCATTTCCTTTGCAGATCACGTTCTTCGCCAAAGTAACCGGCACCATCGCACCGAGGCTATCACTGTACTGCCCTGAGCTTCATCCTGTACCTCCCATTGGCCCCCAATCGAGGACGCTTCCCACAAGCCGAACATTCACACACAGCGGGGTGCATCCTACGAGGGGGAAAACGGCATCTCGCAATTTCCCTGTCCGCTTTCTCCACTTTTACTGCGAAGTCCGTTTCCTTTTATGAAACGACGAGCTCAGTAGCTCAAGCTTTGATTGGAATTAATGGACCATCCCACGTCGCCGTTGTCGTTGTGCTTGGCAGTCCATCCAGTTGGTATACCTACACGACTCCAAAGTCTGAAAACGGGGGAGGAAAAAACTGCAACACAGTCAGCCAGTCAGTTAGGGGGGGAGGGGGCGAATCGGATTGTGGAATCACCGGAAAAGGAAGCTTCTCATTTATGCAAAGCGCTACCGGGTGTAAATGTGAATAAAGATTGTTAGATTGTTTCTCTACGTCGTCGGTGACGTTTCGTTTTCATGTCGGGTTCTCGCGGTGGCAATTCAATTATCCCTCTCCGGCTTTGGTCACAGACAAACGAACAACAATAAGCGGGACTTCGTTTCGTGACTAGAGTGAAGGCGAGCGAGGATGCGAGGCTTATTTCCGCTTGTGGGAGTCCTGTTTTCTTTTTTATTCATCAAGACAAGCAAACACCATCTCTCTATCTCCATGTCAGCCTGTTCACTCTTTCCCGGAGGAAGCGAAGCAGGAAATTAATCTCTAATTAGGAGCGGAGGCACGTGACCCCTTGGGGCATGTTTTGTCAGATGTTTACCTAAACAACCAATCGTCTTGAGGAGGCCATTTTCGCAGCAAATCGGCGAAACGATGTCACTTTACTGGAATCGCAGAAGTCAGTCAAGGATTAGGAGTGATATAATTAGTAAATAATTAGGCATCACTTCCAGATAAAAAGAGAAGAATCAATGTTAATGGTTTTTAAGAAATTGGGTTGTGTTTAATAATTACGATCTTAATGTTATGCCCTCTGTCTTATGAATTTGTAACTTTTATTGACAATGATGATTTCGAATCTTGCAACAACTGTTGTGGAGGCTCGTGCCGTGGAAACACGCGAGAATAAACTTGATAAATAACTCTACCAAGATGACTTCTATGGAGCACTATGTGTTTGAAGATGCTAAAATCAATGTTTAGTTTGGAACTCCTTTAACCTGTGGCATTGTTTCCATTGATAAAAAGACTGATGGATCGCCGTAGATTCATGTGGAAAATATTGTGAATTTAAGCTACAGGTCCTAAGCCCAGCAAAGGGGAAAGGTTGCGATGGCTGTTATCCGTGGCCATCACGTTAAGCCCCCAGCGATGAACCCCAATTGTTTTTTTGCGACCTGTGCCAAGGGCTGAATGGTTGAGGGAGTTTTTAAGATGGTTAACCGTGGTTAACCATGAAAATGAAATCAGGATTATCATTGAATCTCCAGAATCGTGTGCATCCAATAAAGGATCTGCTGAAAATATGGGAAGATGTTGAAAATATGGAGTGCTGATAAATTTCGTCTTTCATTTAAACGTCAAATAGTAAAAATTTAGTCAGCTATTCTTTGCGCCTTTCGTTTTCCATGCCGTCTCAATTGATTTTATGCTGTCAATTGAAAAAAAAAAGAAATTGAAAAACACATTTCTTATTTCTAATTTCAAGTGTATTATTGAAACCGACTTAATGTTTGAGCTAATCGCGGTAATGATTGTTCCATAAATTGATTCATAGTAAATGTCAAAATTTATGAAGAAGGAAGAAGGAAGAAGGAATAAGGAAGAAGGAAGAAAGAAGAAGGAAGAAGGAAGGAAGAAGGAAGAAGGAAGAAGGAAGAAGGAAGAAGGAAGAAGGAAGAAGGAAGAAGGAAGAAGGAAGAAGGAAGAAGGAAGAAGGAAGAAAGAAGAAGGAAAAAGGAAGAAGAAAGAAGGAAGAAGGAAGAAAGAAGAAAGAAGAAGGAAGGAGGAAGAAGGAAGAAGGAAGAAGGAAGAAGGAAGAAGGAAGAAGGAAGGAGGAAGAAGGAAAAAGGAAGAAGGAAGAAGGAAGCAGGAAGAAGGAAGAAGGAAGAAGGAAGAAGGAAGAACGAAGAATGAAGAAGGAAGAAGGACGAAGGAAGAAGAAAAAAGGAAGAAGGAAGAAGGAAGAAGGAAGAAAGAAGAAGGAAGAAGGAAGAAGGAAGAAGGAAGAAGGAAGAAGGAAGAAGGAAGAAGGAAGAAGGAAGAAGGAAGAAGGAAGAAGGAAGAAGGAAGAAGGAAGAAGGAAGAAGGAAAATGGAAGAAGGAAGAAGGAAGAGAGAAGAAGGAAGATGGAAGAAGGAAGAAGGAAGAAGGAAGAAGGAAGAAGGAAGAAAGAAGAAGGAAGAAGGAAGAAGGAAGAAGGAAGAAGGAAGAAGGAAGAAGGAAGAAGGAAGAAGGAAGAAGGAAGAAGGAAGAAGGAAGAAGGAAGAAGGAAGAAGAAAGAAGAATAGATGAATGAAGGGAGAAGGAAAAATGAAGAAGGAAAAAGGAAGAAAGAAGATGGAAGAAGGAAGAAGGAAGAAGGAAGAAGGAAGAAGGAAGAGGGAAGAAGGAAGAAGAATGAGGGAATGAAGAAGAAGGAGGGAAGATGAAGAAAGAAAGCAGAAGGAAGAAAGAAGATGAAAGAAGGCAGAAGGAAGAAAGAAGAAGGAAGTAGATAGATAGAAGAAGGAAGATGCAAGAAGGGAGAAGGAAGAAGGGGTAAGGTGAAGAAAGAACTTCTCATTTTTCACTTTTTGTTTCTTTTTGCATATTCGGCCTGATGGCCATTCGGCCTAATGACCGTTCGGCCTAATTACCTTCGGCCAAATGACCTTCGGCCTAACACCATCTTCAATGTCTCGTGCTTGACTCGATTTTTTTATTGTCATTGCATATCACGGGGGATTTTCGATATTGATTGCATACATAATTTACCTATATGAATGAAAGCGAAAATTAACAAAGCTGTGGGATGAACTTTTGGAATTGATCATTTTCACTGATATTCCTGATCTCTCGGAGGACGGTTTTGTGGACATACAGACGTCATAGAAAATTCCAGCTATTGATTGCACAATCACTTCTCCGCTATGGATGTTTTCGAAATAAAATGTGGAGTTCTGGTATAAACTTCAGGAATTAATAATTTTAGCGGATGTCCCAAATTTCCCGGAGAACCGGAGCCGTTGACAATGTTTTCTAAAAAATCGAATGTGATTAACTTTTGGTAGGTCCCAGAAGACTTTCACTATTTACTCCACATATAATATACCGTTACTACATGAATGCTAACCAAAATGTTCAGCTCTGGGATCAACTTTTAGCATTAACCTGTTCGCACCGTATTGTCACAGACAAACAGACATAACACATTGAACATTCACTCATCAAATTCATCGTCGTTTAAACACTAACGACATCTGTTGATTCCAATTAGTTGAGCAAATCGCGAACCAGATGGCGGTAGGGAGCAAACGTCAAATTCGAGCAAATCCGATGCGCGCGCCACTAGTGAACGATTGGCCAACTAATGAATATTTGAATTGACCAGTAAATCAGTGAACGATGGAAATTTGACGAGTGTTATGTCTGTTTGTCTGTGGTATTGTGGTCATTTCGGGTCACAATAGACTTTTGCTATTGATTGCATAATCAATTTGCTGATATAAACATTTTTTTTTTTTTTGGAATTGGCCACTTTTACGGATGTTTCGGATTTCCCGGAGGCTGTTGTGGTCATCTCAGAAGACTTAAACAATTTATTGCGTACACAATTTGCCCATATGGATGGTTACGAATAAAATAGCAATGCCCTGGAATTATTTTGTGGTATTGTTTTGCGGGTTTGCGGGTCGCAGAAGACTTGCACAATTGATTGCAAAAGCAATTCGGTTATGAATAAATTGCGAAGCTCTGAGTTTTATTTTTGAAATTAGCCATTTTTCCGTATGGTCCAGATCTTTCGGATGACCGTTTCGGGAGTTTTTTGGGATCACGGAAAACTTTCACTACTGATTGCATTCATTATCGTCAGGATGGATGATTATGAAATAATGCGAATCTCCTCGGAAGCCTCCTTTCAAGAGGCTCGGAAGCCTCCTTTCAAGAGGCTCGGAAGCCTCCTTTCAAGAGGCTCGGAAGCCTCCTTTCAAGAGGCTCGGAAGCCTCCTTTCAAGAGGCTCGGAAGCCTCCTTTCAAGAGGCTCGGAAGCCTCCTTTCAAGAGGCTCGGAAGCCTCCTTCAAGAGGCTCGGAAGCCTCCTTTCAAGAGGCCCGGAAGCCTCCTTTCAAGAGGCCCGGAAGCCTCCTTTCAAGAAGCACGGACGCCGTTTTTCAAGAGGCTTGGAAGCCGTCTTTCAAGAGGCATGGAAGCCTCCTTTCAAGAGGCTCGGAAAGCCTCCTTCAAGAGGCCTCAAGCCTCCTTCAAGAGGCTCGGAAGCCTCCTTTCAAGAGGCCCGGAAGCCTCCTTTCAAGAGGCCTGGAAGCCTCCTTCAAGAGGCCTCAGCCTCCTTCAAGAGGCCCGGAAGCCTCCTTTCAAGAGGCCTCAGGAAGCCTCCTTCAAGAGGCCCGGAAGCCTCCTTTCAAGAGGCCTGGAAGCCTCCTTTCAAGAGGCTCCAGCCTCCTTTCAAGAGGCTGGAAGCCTCCTTCAAGAGGCCTGGAAGCCTCCTTTCAAGAGGCTCAGAAGCCTCCTTTCAAGAGGCCTGGAAGCCTCCTTTCAAGAGGCTCAGCCTCCTTCAAGAGGCCCGAAGCCTCCTTTCAAGAGGCCTCAGCCTCCTTTCAAGAGGCTCAGCCTCCTTCAAGAGGCTCAGAAGCCTCCTTCAAGAGGCCTGGAAGCCTCCTTTCAAGAGGCCTGGAAGCCTCCTTCAAGAGGCTCAAGCCTCCTTTCAAGAGGCTCAAGCCTCCTTTCAAGAGGCCTGGAAGCCTCCTTCAAGAGGCCCGGAAGCCTCCTTTCAAGAGGCTCGGAAGCCTCCTTTCAAGAGGCTCAAGCCTCCTTTCAAGAGGCCTGGAAGCCTCCTTTCAAGAGGCTGGAAGCCTCCTTTCAAGAGGCTCAGGAAGCCTCCCCTTTCAAGAGCTCAGGAAGCCTCCTTTCAAGAGGCTCAGCCTCCTTTCAAGACTCAAGCCTCCTTTCAAGAGGCTCAGGCCTCCTTTCAAGAGGCTCGGAAGCCTCCTTCAAGAGGCCTGGAAGCCTCCTTCAAGAGGCTCAGAAGCCTCCTTTCAAGAGGCCCGGAAGCCTCCTTTCAAGAGGCCCGGAAGCCTCCTTCAAGAGGCCCGGAAGCCTCCTTTCAAGAGGCCTGGAAGCCTCCTTTCAAGAGGCTCAAGCCTCCTTTCAAGAGGCTCAGCCTCCCTCAAGAGGCCTGGAAGCCTCCTTTCAAGAGGCTCAGCCCTCCTTTCAAGAGGCTCGGAAGCCTCCTTTCAAGAGGCCTGGAAGCCTCCTTTCAAGAGGCCTGGAAGCCTCCTTTCAAGAGGCTCCAAGCCTCCTTTCAAGAGGCCCGGAAGCCTCCTTTCAAGAGGCTCAGAAGCCTCCTTTCAAGAGGCTCAAGCCTCCCTTCAAGAGGCCTCAGCCTCCTTCAAGAGGCCCGGAAGCCTCCTTCAAGAGGCTCAGGCCTCCTTCAAGAGGCTCGGAAGCCTCCTTTCAAGAGGCCTGGAAGCCTCCTTTCAAGAGGCCTGGAAGCCTCCTTTCAAGAGGCTCGGAAGCCTCCTTTCAAGAGGCTCGGAAGCCTCCTTTCAAGAGGCCTGGAAGCCTCCTTTCAAGAGGCTCAGCCTCCTTTCAAGAGGCTCAGGAAGCCTCCTTTCAAGAGGCTCAGGCCTCCTTTCAAGAGGCTCAGGAAGCCTCCTTTCAAGAGGCCTGGAAGCCTCCTTTCAAGAGGCTCGGAAGCCTCCTTCAAGAGGCCTCAGAAGCCTCCTTTCAAGAGGCCTGGAAGCCTCCTTTCAAGAGGCCTCAAGCCTCCTTTCAAGAGGCTCAGAGCCTCCTTTCAGAGGCTCAGGCCTCCTTTCAAGAGGCCCGGAAGCCTCCTTTCAAGAGGCTCAGAGCCTCCTTTCAAGAGCTCAGGAAGCCTCCTTTCAAGAGGCTCAGGAAGCCTCCTTTCAAGAGGCTCAAAGCCTCCTTTCAAGAGGCTCAGAAGCCTCCTTTCAAGAGGCCCGGAAGCCTCCTTTCAAGAGGCTCAGGAAGCCTCCTTTCAAGAGGCTCAGAAGCCTCCTTCAAGAGGCCTCAGAAGCCTCCTTTCAAGAGGCTCCAGCCTCCTTTCAAGAGGCCTGGAAGCCTCCTTTCAAGAGGCTCAGCCTCCTTCAAGAGGCTCAGGAAGCCTCCTTTCAAGAGGCTCAGAAGCCTCCTTTCAAGAGGCTCAGGAAGCCTCCTTTCAAGAGGCTCAAAGCCTCCTTCAAGAGGCTCAAGCCTCCTTTCAAGAGGCTCAAGCCTCCTTTCAAGAGGCTCAGAAGCCTCCTTTCAAGAGGCCTGGAAGCCTCCTTCAAGAGGCCTGGAAGCCTCCTTTCAAGAGGCTCAGAAGCCTCCTTCAAGAGGCCCGGAAGCCTCCTTTCAAGAGGCTCAGAAGCCTCCTTTCAAGAGGCTCGGAAGCCTCCTTTCAAGAGGCTCAAGCCTCCTTTCAAGAGGCTCTGGAAGCCTCCTTTCAAGAGGCTCAGCCTCCTTTCAAGAGGCTCGGAAGCCTCCTTTCAAGAGGCTCAAGCCTCCTTTCAAGAGGCCTGGAAGCCTCCTTTCAAGAGGCCTGGAAGCCTCCTTCAAGAGGCTCAGAAGCCTCCTTTCAAGAGGCCTGGAAGCCTCCTTTCAAGAGGCCTCAAGCCTCCTTTCAAGAGGCCTCAAGCCTCCTTTCAAGAGGCCTGAAGGCCTCCTTTCAAGAGGCTCAGAAGGCCTCCTTTCAAGAGGCCTCGGAAGGCCTCCTTTCAAGAGGCCTCGGAAGGCCTCCTTTCAAGAGGCCTCGAAGGCCTCCTTTCAAGAGGCCTGAAGGCCTCCTTCAAGAGGCCTCGAAGGCCTCCTTTCAAGAGGCCTGAAGGCCTCCTTCAAGAGGCCTGAAGGCCTCCTTTCAAGAGGCCTGAAGGCCTCCTTTCAAGAGGCTCGAAGGCCTCCTTTCAAGAGGCCTCGAAGGCCTCCTTCAAGAGGCCTCAAGGCCTCCTTTCAAGAGGCTCGAAGGCCTCCTTTCAAGAGGCTCGAAGGCCTCCTTTCAAGAGGCTCGAAGGCCTCCTTTCAAGAGGCTCGAAGGCCTCCTTTCAAGAGGCTCGAAGGCCTCCTTTCAAGAGGCTCGAAGGCCTCCTTTCAAGAGGCTCGAAGGCCTCCTTTCAAGAGGCTCGAAGGCCTCCTTTCAAGAGCTTAGAAAGCCTCCTTTCAAGAGGCTCGAAAGCCTCCTTTCAAGAGGCCTGAAGCCTCCTTTCAAGAGGCCTGAAGGCCTCCTTTCAAGAGGCTCGAAGGCCTCCTTTCAAGAGGCCTGAAGGCCTCCTTCAAGGGGCCCGGAGGCCTCCTTTCAAGAGGCTCGAAGGCCTCCCTTTCAAGAGGCTCGAAGGCCTCCTTTCAGGGGGCCGGAAGGCCTCTTTTCAAGGGGCCTGAAGGCCTCCTTTCAAGAGGCCTCGAAGGCCTCCTTCAAGAGGCCTGAAGGCCTCCTTTCAAGAGGCTGAAGGCCTCCTTTCAAGAGGCCTGAAGGCCTCCTTTCAAGAGGCCTGAAGGCCTCCTTCAAGAGGCTCGAAGGCCTCCTTTCAAGAGGCCTCGAAGGCCTCCTTTCAAGAGGCCTGGAAGCCTCCTTTCAAGAGGCTCGGAAGCCTCCTTTCAAGAGGCTCAAGCCTCCTTTCAAGAGGCCTGGAAGCCTCCTTTCAAGAGGCTCGGAAGCCTCCTTCAAGAGGCCTGGAAGCCTCCTTCAAGAGGCCCGGCCTCCTTCAAGAGGCCCGGAAGCCTCCTTCAAGAGGCTCAGCCTCCTTTCAAGAGGCTCAGAAGCCTCCTTCAAGAGGCTCGGAAGCCTCCTTTCAAGAGGCCTGGAAGCCTCCTTTCAAGAGGCTCAGAAGCCTCCTTTCAAGAGGCCCGGAAGCCTCCTTTCAAGAGGCTCGGAAGCCTCCTTTCAAGAGGCCTGGAAGCCTCCTTTCAAGAGGCCTCGGAAGCCTCCTTTCAAGAGGCTCAGGAAGCCTCCTTTCAAGAGGCTCCAGCCTCCTTTCAAGAGGCCTGGAAGCCTCCTTTCAAGAGGCTCAGGCCTCCTTTCAAGAGGCTCAGAAGCCTCCTTTCAAGAGGCCTGGAAGCCTCCTTTCAAGAGGCCTGGAAGCCTCCTTTCAAGAGGCCTGGAAGCCTCCTTCAAGAGGCTCGGAAGCCTCCTTTCAAGAGGCTCGGAAGCCTCCTTTCAAGAGGCTCGGAAGCCTTCTTTCAAGAGGCTCGGAAGCCTCCTTTCAAGAGGCTCGGAAGCCTCCTTTTAAGAGGCTCGGAAGCCTCCTTTCAAGAGGCTCGGAAGCCTTCTTTCAAAATGCTTGGAAGCTTTCTTTCAAGAGGCTCGGAAGCCTTCTTTCAAGAGGCTCGGAAGCCTTCTTTCAAGAGGCTCGGAAGCCTCCTTTCAAGAGGCTAGGAATCCTCCTTTCAAGAGGCTCGGAATCCTCCTATCAAGAGGCTCGGAAGCCTCCTTTCAAAATGCTTGGAAGCCTTCTTTCAAGAGACTCGGAAGCCTTCTTTCAAGAGGCTCGGAAGCCTCCTTTCAAGAGGCTAGGAATCCTCCTTTCAAGAGGCTCGGAATCCTCCTATCAAGAGGCTCGGAAGCCTCCTTTCAAAATGCTTGGAAGCCTTCTTTCAAGAGACTCGGAAGCCTTCTTTCAAGAGGCTCGTAAGCCTCCTTTCAAGAGGCTAGGAATCCTCCTTTCAAGAGGCTCGGAATCCTCCTATCAAGAGGCTCGGAAGCTTCCTTCCAAGAGATTCGAAAGCCCCTTTCGAGCGGCTCGGAAGCCTCCTTCCAAGAGATTCGAAAGGCCCTTTCAAGCGGCTCGGAAGCCTCCTTTCAAGAGGCTCGGGAGCCCCCTCTCAAGAGGCTGTGAAATCTCCTTTTAAGAATTTTAGAAGCCTTCTTCAAGTGTCCCAGAACCCTTTTTTCAAGAGTTTAAACTTTATTTGAATTTGAAAGTTCCACGGAATAACGAGAATTTAAAACAACTTTTTGGACCATGTATATAATGGAGAGCAGGGCCAGACTTTGCCGGAAGAGGGCCCCGGGGCCATGGCTACCCGAACCTCCCCAAAATCAGGTCCTGATGGAGAGCCATATGTCCCGTTAGTTTTCTGGTCCGTTTTCATATATCTGGTTAATTACGCTAATTTTCATTACGGCGGTAAAAATAGGGGGTACCTCAATGAATGCAAAAGATCGAAGGGGTACCTCGCAAGAAAAAGGTTGAGAACCGCTGCACTAGATGGATAAATTCCCCAGAAATGACATATGGAAGATAGCAAATACAGATCATCAGAGCACATATTTGCAAGCAATTTTAAGTTTTATAACACGAAACTCGAAAATTTAGTGCCAAATTAAGATGCTCAAACAGTACCTCCTTAGTACAGCTTCCCCGGGGACTAGAGTGGTCAATTTGGATGAATCACCCCATGAGCTTGTTCTAGGAACCTGCAGCGTTCGTTTGGTGCCTAAAGATTGAAAATCGGTTGAAATTTGAGTTTTTGTGATTATTTCAAGACCAAAAGCAATGCCAAACACCTCCTTATAGAATTAAGAGAGGAAAATAAGTTCCGACACTCATTGCTACAAGAGATCGAGGAATCCTCTTCATCTCCGTGGGCGCCACGGGAAATGGTTCGTTTGTAAAATGAGAATAAAGGAAGTCACCTTGAAAAACGACTTAATAATCATGCTGTACGAAGTTATGTCGAGGTAAATCGTTCTGAGTCCAACAGAAAAAAAAAGCAAATGCACACTCTGATATGCTGGTTAAATAAAGTGAATTTATGATAAGCTACTAACGAAATATCAAGCGCACAGTTCAAGCAAACCAAATAATTGTCGTATTTCAAGCATTTTTTTCTTTTTTTTAAAGACCGCAATCGGATGAAACGATCATCCTTGTAAAACACGAAGTGCGCTCACCTCAAAACTCGTCAATCAACTGAAGACCAACATTTTCAGATCCATCATCCAACGACGCATCGCTATTTCAAAACCGCACTCACACAAGCATACACGTAACATTCATTTGGTCCACTTACCATATATACATTCATGATTTTCTGCACATTCAGGATCATACACGCATTCTACTACATGATGATCTCACATCTGTTTGGAACGCATATGGTTCACACATACACAATTACATCCTGTAAGTCCTCGCATAATGAAGGCACGGAATTGTGATTTCATGAAGAGTTCTATAGGGTGGTTCCAAAAATACATTATTCAAGAAATGATTCAATTCAATAAACTCATTTATTTTAATAATCATTCTCTTAACTGAATGATATATTTCATAATATATTAAATGTCTACTATAATCACCACAATAATTAACCATCCTAAAATGTATTCCGAATAATACCTTCTGGAGGTAACCAATCGGGTAACTATTCAGCGTAGTGAGTATTTTGGATCTCTAGAAGTTTTCCTTTGAAAGTTACGTTTGCGGCTTTGTCCCATAGTCACCTTAACAGCCTCGTGTATCTTGAGTGTATTTATCGCAGTGTTTCAACTTGCTCCGATATTAGGGGCAAGCTGAAACGATGCAGATAAAAAAAATGTATGTAAAATATTTTTAAATATTTTTTTTAAGGATTCTTATTTTTTATGGGTAATCTTTGGACCGAACTATAGTAAACAACGCAACGGATTTAAAATTTGTCCAAAAGTAATTTTTTTACAGCACTTCAAAGCTCAACTTTGAAAAAAATCCGTTTCAACCTGCCCCGTTGTACCTTACGCCTCCGCTTATTTTTAGTCGCAACGAAAAATAAGCGCCAAGCCGCCTAAGAGAAACATACCTCCAGTAAAAAAGTTACTTAGATATTTTTCAAAATTTGCCGCCACGTGGTGGATTCTGCCAGTGAATGTTTTCATCGCACGTGTTATTTGTACTGCGGATAAATTTTACACATCAATGAGAGCCTTGAAAAGTGATCACGAAAGTTGTCATTTTGTTGCAAAGCACAATATCACTTTATGCCCAGGGAAGTCGAGAAAATTTTTAACCCGAAAATTTGCTAGACCGGACCGGGCATCGAAGCCAAACACCTTCAGCATAATCTTGCTCGCATGCGCATCTTACCGCATGGCTAAGAAAGGCCCCTGAAAATGAATATATATGTTATGCAATTCAGAACCACAGCTGGAATGATCCTCTCCTGAAATTGTCATCACCACATGAAGAATGAACCCGAACAATTACAAGAAAAAATGTGTTGCTTATAAACACACCAACAAAAGTTATTTGATAGTAGGACATACGTGACAAAGGTGCGCTTATGATGCATTTCGTTTAACCGTTTTGCATTTCGAGAATCAATAATTTTCAAAAACCGTCACCCGGCGGCCTTCTTCAAAAGTCTTCACATCTACGCAAGGGAAGCATAGACTGTCAAAGACATGAAAAAGCGAAACCCATAAGTATGTAAACACGTCGCTGATGATGTCTTCTGGTTTTTGCTGCGGCAATATGCAGACTCCCTGATGCCACCCAGGATGACGGCGACGACGACGACGACGACGGCTTGCGGTTCAACAGTCACCGCATCGAGATCTTCTGACGAAAGCTGGATCCGATTCCATAATAGAGTGAGACTCGTAGTCGTAGCAATGCAATTCGTTCGCTTCACTAGTCCCGGGCTTCGGGTTCGAGCTGTGTATGATGTGATGATTTTGAAAGACTCCATTTCTCGGTAGACCATGACTGCTGCTTATGCTGGACGACACGACGACAAGGCGCGGCGCGGCCCGGCACACAGCGGGTCTACTCTGCGAGTAGAGCCATGCCCCTTCTGCATGGACGGTGTCGGTTCAAGTCAAGTCAAGAGACGACGACCCAAATGAAATCGAGGAATGCAATTGAGCACATCATCAAATGCAGCTCCGTTGGCGAATAAGTGAAACGGGCTTCAATTTGATATTGGGGATGGGGCTAATTCCATCCAGGCAACAACGGCCGCTACCTCCTCCGGCCTCGGAATGCTGATGCTATTACCCGACTTTCAGTTCTAGGAGTGTTGTGATGCGGCAAATAAAACGTACGGTACAAATTTGTAACTAATTTCTTAATATTGATTGTGTTCTAAAGTTTCAAATGTGTAAATTTTGGATAAATTCAGTTTTGCATTATTTGTTCTAAGATTTTTTTTAAATGTAAAAATGGGTTTACTATGAACCGTTTATATTTCAAACGCGGGAAGATGGCTGTGCAAATTTCATTGTAGATTTAGATTTTTCTTTTTGCTTGTTGTACAGCCATCGCTTGCTGGAGCTCGGTTCGGCGAGCGTGCAATTGCATAGACCACGGCAAACGATTTGCCAACAAGGATAATTTAAAGTTTATGTTTGTGTTCTATTTTTTATACATCGGACCGTTTCGAATGGAAGAAAGATGTGCAAACGATCGTGTGGATTACTGGAAGCATCAGTTTCGCAATGGTTTTAGTTGCTGGTGCCCGAAGAGTTTAGGGGCGGATGGATTTCGAGCATAGTTTGCTGGATGCCTTTTAATTTCTGCTGCTGCGCCAGATGATAAGTGGTGCTGAGAGTAGCTGTGAATGAAATCGAGAAGGGGTGTATCACTTTGCAAGTGCTGTACAACACCACTCCTAGGCGAAGAAGCTGCCATAAAATGAGATTATTTGTTTATTTTCGAGCTGAAAATTAAAAGCTCAAAATTGCATTTGAGAGCTCTAAACGAACGTAAAGCTAATTAACTTCAAGGGGGGATATATAGGAGGGGATAAAAGCATGTTCTGGAAAGCAGCAGTAATTGGCGTAATAAAACAGTTTGTGTAATTTGATAAGTGTATGAATTTTTCACCTGCACCGCCAGCAGTGAAGCAGCGAGCTGTATCTCGAACGGCAGTTTATCTTGACTTGTGGGAGCCTTATTTTAAATGTAAACATCTTTATTGAAGCCATTGGTTAACTAGTCAAAGTATTTCACTTGTGATGTTGATCCACTGATGCCGTATTACAATCACAATCACATTTCATACTGATTATAATCAAACATACATTGTAAACTGATGTCGAAAAAAAATAGAAGATTAAACCAGCTACATATTCTTTTGGAAACAACTTTTTATTTACAACACATCTCTGACTCTTCTACACTCCGTCATCAAAAGAAGAACCCAATCTAAAGAGCTGGGCGGAAGCGGAAATACACCAAATCTAGAACTCCATTTTCTCGTTGGCTTCCCTCCAGCTCGTGGACTTAAGAAAATACAGCCGGATGTGATACGTACACTTAGTACCAAAACTGCATATATTCATCCGCACAGTCACAGACGGCCTCCCACAGCACTCGCTGCTGTCCCATGGTTTTGTTCAGTCGGGTCCTGACGTACAAGAGTCTCTCGAAAGTGTTGTTCACAACATGCTGGTAAACAGTTGAAATCATCATACCCGCTCATTGTGAGTTGTCGTGAATCGTGATGCTGCTGATGTTAGAGGTTCACAGGACCATAATGGTGATTGTTGCAAACTGTGGTAGTTAGGAACACTGTGTATTACATCTCTTGCCACTACTGTGTTGCCGTGCTGTTATCGTTGGTAGCACGAAACATTGCTGGGCCGGTGAGGGGATCGTGAGGGTGGCAACTAGTTAGAGAGACTGTATTTTATCACTGTCTCGCACATTTGAATAAATAATGAAGAGAAGTAGTGCTTCCCGCTATATTTTTTCCAGAGTTTCAAAACTTCCGGCTTTTCGGACTGTTTGCGATATTATTTATGCTGCTGCCTGTTGTGTTTAATTTTTATCTTGATGCGCAAAAGTTTCGTCTGGCTTTTGTGTTTGTGGTCGGATGGTACGTTGTTTGGAGGAATTGCAACCGTAGTTGGTCCGGAATAGCAGAATTGTATCATAGATGGAAGTGGATGAAATTATTCCAGGGAGCACACACCAGTGGATTAATTAAGTTAAAAATTTTGCCAGGGAACCTATTTTGATGGACTAAATACAAAAGGCTTTGTTAACTAATGATATGAATGTTTCATATGTGTTAATCGATTTGGAATGCCAATTTATTGAAACAAAAGAAAGCTCATGGAAATTCAAAAAAGCATCTCGTTTGTCTTACGCAGATGAACATAAAATCTTGTATCGCAAACATTGTATCGCCGATCGTTAACTTTTACAATTTCAACTAGAACCAATAATCAAATCCCAAATGTTCCCAAACCGACCCCCTAAATGACAGAGGCCATGAAATTGCCTAAAATGATTTTTTTGGCCATGTTTCGTAGTCCATATTGTAGCGGGGACATTATTCTATATTTCTGAGGCTTTATTGTGGGTGCAGCTGTGGAAAGTTAGGAGATACAGAGGGTATCTCCCAATATTTCCTTGAAAATTATATCATTCATAAATAATTATTTGGTTGAAAATTTCATTCAATTTCTCGTATACTGATCATACGTAAAGGCTGTATCGACGGTTACGCGCAATACAGGTACAACTCAAAATCTGCCAACTTTTCAGGAAAGGTGTATTAATTTTTTGGAACAAGGAGAAGAAATAATTATTGTATGTTTGGAACTAATGTTTACATTATGTACTTATATTGAATATAATTACAGTTTCTGCTGAGCGTTCAAAATAGGTGCTGACTAGCCTCAGGCTGTTGTCATTTGTAGTTTGTAGATTTTAAGGCAGCGTACGACTCAGGGAAACAGAACGAACTCTGACATATAATGTTAGAACACGGTATACAGAAAACAAGGTAGCCTCGTTAGAAAAATGACACTTCGAATGTGACGCATGTTTTATCGCCACATGTTGGAGTACAAAAGTAAGCATGCTGCGACCGTATATACGACTCTATAGAGCATCGTCTCGGTCCAGCTTGTGCGAAGATAGCAGTGACGTCACATGTTTATACTCAAACTGAATGTTTACATACGTGATGAGCCTGCCTTGTTTTTTGTATGCCGTGATGTTAGAATATGGCTTTCCGGCGAATCTTAGTAGGCTGATTCGTGCAACGCTGGATGGAACTAAATAGAGCGTCAGGATAGCTAGTGAGACATCCGACTCGTTCGTGCCGTTAGATGGATTGAAGCAGGGCGATGCACTCTCTAATCTGATATTCTAAACAGCTATGGAAGGTGCAACTTGAAGATCTGTTGTGCAAAGAAACGGAAACATCATCAACAAGTCTTACATGCACCTTGGTTATGCGGCATTGGTATAGATCGCAGAACAGTGGAAGAGGCTTTAGTGTCTTTTGAACTGGAGACTGAAAGAACAGGACTAATCAGAAACTCTGTCAAAACTAAGTACCTGGTACTTAGTAAGTACCTAAGTACCTTGGAAGACTCGTTACATGTGATAATGACGTTAACCGCGAGGTGAAAAGACGTAGTCTTGTGGCTTACGGACACGGACAAAACTAGTTTTGTACACATCGTTGATTCGTCCAGTCGCCCTGTAGGGCCATGAGTTAAAATATGCATACTATTGGATTCTCTGAGTGTTTGAGCGAAAAATACTGCGTACGACAATTGACGGCGTGGTCGAAAATGGTGAATAGCACAGTCGCATGAATCACGAGTTGTACCTAGGGATAAATCGATACAAGTAAATATGAGTAAATACTCGATACTTTTGATTCGAGATTAAGTAAGTATCGAATAGAAGTACTTGAATCAATCGAGTACTCTATTTAAAGTCTATTGAATCTAATAAACCTTAATATAAACAATCGTTTTGTCTTTGAAATAATTATCTCAATTTTAGTATTAAATTCGAATAAAAAATACTGAGCAATCATTTTTGCTGCTCAACACTTATTTGTTCTGATTGCGGTATATTATTGGTGAAATTCACAGAAATTTCTTAAAGTTCACTTAAAATTGAGGATCGCAAATGTGGCCTATCCTCAATCCTGAAGTGACCAGACGTCTCGTATTATGCGGGACAGGTCCAAATTCAGTTCAGTAGAAAATCCTAGGAATCAGGGAAAATCTATGAAATATAAAAGCATTTGAATAGCTTTAAGGGTCTGGAAAATGTGAGAATATTAAAAATTAGTATGATGCAAGAACCTTCTAACCAGAGAACGCCGGAGTGAAAAACTGTCAAAATGCTAACGTATAAATATGCATGAAATCGATTATGATCTGAATTAGAAGGCTCTTGGTCTAGAGGTGTGCGCCGGTCCGAAAATCGGCGGCGGCGGCGTGAATCGGCGTGGAGTTTTTTTTACGTCCGTTTCTTGGAGATTTTTCTCTGCGTTTTTTTTTCAGGATGTTTTCAAAACTTAAACGCAAGAATCTTCTGAATTTCGACGAAAAAATCTGATGAACTTCTCCCGGAAATTCTTTGAGCGCCAAAATATTCATTTAAAAAATATTTTCCATGGCTACTACTTTGAAGTTTTGAGAATTCTTTGGAATTTCCAAGGAAGCACTTTGGAATTTCTAAGGAAAATTGTTTCAAGTTTCCACAGGGAAATGTTCGGAAAATCCACGGAAAGTTTCTTTCAAGTGTTCTTCGAAATTTACACAGAAAATTCCTCAAATTTTCCGTGGGAGATTGGTCAAAATGTGGGCATTAACATAAAAATTGGATCTTAACGGCAAATTGGTCGATTGGATTTTCATAGGAAATTCATTGGAATTTGCATGGGATTTTCTGAATTTTCTATAAAAACCCAGATTAATCCACCTAGCGGTGATGGTGCCTTCCTCGTTCGTTCAAAAGGTTTGGAAAAATCTCAAATAACACCAATATGTGGATTGGTCTTATTTTTCATATTTGTTTATATGCATAAAAAAAATACGCGCCAAACGCAATTTGTTGCAAACAAATCGGATGAGCATAAGAGCAAAAAATGGCATTTTATTTAGTAGTTTTAAAATTAGTATTTTCGCCATAACTTTTGACCCAATTGTACGATCCGGCCAAGTTTCTATAGGAAACAATGGGGGCAGCAGGGACTTTGTCCAAGGGCTTGACGACCCCTCCCCATGGCCACTGCGAGTTAGACCGGGACCATCGTCCCTAACCCCTAATCCCAAGGCGTCAAGCGACCCGTGTCGAGGGGATGCATGGCCAGGGGGGTGAAATAATAAGCTAGGCCTTTAACGGAGCCTGTGGGGTACCTGGGCACCCTCCACAGTAATTGTCCCTTACCGCGTCATGCTGGGCTCTGGCGTGGTGGACCTCTTTTCCCGAGCAACTCGTGGGACCAAAATGGAAAACCAACCCTAGCAGCACACATATTCCATATAGGTTACTGCAACTCATATGTGACCAGATTCAGTCGCAATCAAGTTGCTGCAACCAGATTTGCCTGACTTGTGCTGCTCGGGAAGTCAATTCTTCAATTAGTGGTAGTAGTGTAGGCGACAACCCCTTCGCAAGAGGTGGGTTGTTCAGGTCTCCGCCTAGGAGGCCAGAGGCAATAGTCGGCAGCTCAGTGCGCAGCGCCAGCGTGGGTCACTTAACCTTCCTCTCGGCTATAAAAACGCCGGTAGGGGTTATTGACGGCCCATGGCTTGTGGAGGCGATGAACCGCAAACGCGATGGGCTTTCGGCCTTCGAGGGGGCGATGGAACAGCTGGACGCCATCATCGACTTTGCGTCATCGAAGCATAATATCAGCAAGGACCTCAAGAGATGGATGCTGGACGCCAAGCTGAAGAGGGCGGTCGGGACGGCCAAGTGTAAACCCGTGAAATCGGTGGAGTCGAGGTCTACCCAGACTGAGGCCCAAGGATTCGCGGACTCGGGCAAGGTCGAATCGACCGAAGGCGTGCCAGCGAAGACGGTGGTGCCAAAGTCTACCCAGACTGAGGCTCAAGTATTTGCGGATACGTCGGGGGTGACTGCTCCAACGGAGCAGACACAAAAACGGGGGAGACAGTCTCCAGGGGATGAGCTCCCTGGGGGCCGCTCCAAAACGCGGAGGGTTACTACCCCGAACAAGGGTAGTGGGGCTGGGAAGCTGAACCCCGGCCAGGTACCTCCAAAACCGAGGGAGGAAGGACCTGGAAAGGTCCGTCCACTCAGGAAAGACGGTGATAAGGGGTTACGGCAGGCTGAAAGATCTCAGCCGCACCAGACCAGGGAAATAGAGGGGGGTGACGCCTCCTGGACCCTGGTCAAGAACAAGAGGAAACCGAAGACGTCAAGGGCCGAAAAGAAGGCCCAGGCGAATGAGGGTAGCAAGAAGTCTAGGGTAGGCGCCAATCGCTCCAGGGGCGATGCCCTAGTCATCACGGCGGACGAGGCTAAGTACTCGGATGTTTTGAAGGCGATGAGGAGTGACGTCAAGCTCGGTGAACTCGGCGCCGACGTACGTCGAATAAGACGTACCTGGATGGGCGAGATGATACTCGAGCTGAAGCGGGGCGTCTCGCAAAAGGGCGCCGCCTACAAGAAGTTGGCGGAGGAGGTCCTAGGCGAGACGGTCAAGGTGAGGGCACTCACGACGGAGGTGAATCTAAGGGTTAAAGACCTGGACGAGATCACTGAAGTCGAAGAGCTCGTCACGGCACTGCGGCGACAGTGTGAAGTGGAGACGACCACCGCAGCCGTTCGGCTACGGAAAGGTCCGGCAGGGACGCAGGTAGCATTGGTTCGGCTATCTGCAAGGTAGTCAAGTTAGGGAGCGTCAAGGTGGGATGGTGGTACGAGCAACCCGAAGTTTGCTTCAAGTGCCTGGAACCGGGGCACAAGCAATGGGACTGCAAAGGCGCTGACAGAAGCAATCTCTGCCGACGCTGCGGATTGGAGGGACATAAGGCACAATGCTGCACGAACCCTTCCAATTGTTTGATTTGTTCCAGCAAAGCTGTGAACAGCAAGCACCCCTTGGGGGGTTCGATATGCCCGGTGTTTAAGCGTGCTGCAAAATCAAAGTGCAGGTAACGCAGCTGGCTTGCTCGGCCTCGCCCGAGTGTTTGGTGTGCGCAGGTTTAGAGGAAATGGCGGAACATGTGTTGTTCGTGTGCTCACGTTTTCGCGCAATGCGTGACCACATGCTTGCCACATGTGGTCTGGACACTACCCCGGACAACCTAGTTCGGAGGATGTGTACAAATGAAGTTGGCTGGAACGCCGTTTTATCGGCTATCGCCCAAATCGTCTCGGAGCTACACAGAAGGTGGCGCGTGGACTCAAGGATGGCTAGTTCAGGCGCAAATAAGAGGTGATCCAAGGGATCGGAGTCGGCTTCATGGGTCATACCGGTGGTCATGCTCTGTGGCCGAACTCGATCCTTTTACCGAACAAGTGGCCGCGCGAAGAACAACATGGTATCGTCGCTTTCGCGGCGTCGGTCAACCGGGCGGGTTCCGAGCCCGAGGACGGAAAGAGGTCCTCGTCAAGGCTGGGGCAGGCGTAGGCCTCGCGTCGGCAAGTCCCTCTGTGTGCTGGCGAATAGGCCCTATCGCAGAAAGGTCAATTTGGGGTGCACGCGGCATCATCATTCTTGATACCAGTCGTGCAGAGGGAAGCAGGCGCGAAGTCGACCCGTCTCACCTTCCGAGGACATAGGGCGTGGTAAGGCCACCTGGAAAGCCGGCAACGCGCTGGCACGATACCATGGTGTTCTTCTAGAAATGCGAGTTACGATGTTCGGTGCTGCAAGGACACGCAGCTAACCTCGGGGGTGCGTTGTGCACTGGCCCCCCTTTGAAGCATTACTTTCTGGTTGTACCGAAGGGACTATGGGCTTGGCGGCAATGGAAACGGTTTAGCGGGTCGGGAATGTAGTCCTGCCTCCCTCGGTGATCCCTAACCCCACACTTTCTGGTCAACCCAGGATATCTGTTGAGCAGATTCCCCCTCCATTGTTTAGGAAGAAAAAAAAATAGGAAACAATGGGACAAGATTCTGCGTCGAATGCAATCTGTTGCGAGCGACCTGAGAAGCACACACATTGCACATCAATCACAGTAACTTATATATGACCGGATTCAGTCACAATATGGTTACTGCAACCAGATTTGTTGAAATTGTGTTGCTTGGGGAATAGAGGAAGTCTAAGTGCTAAGAAAGTGAGCTAGACTTTTTTGAACTCTTTTTCACAATAAATAGTAATTTGACCCTAACATCTAAGCCCATAGTCCGATCTGGCTAATTTTCAATAAGAAAATATGAGACATTCTGCGTCGAATGCAATTTAATGCGAGCAAATCGGTTGAGAAAAAGTGCCTGAAAAATGAGTGACATTTTTTAGCGATTTTTTCATAAAAAACCCTGATTAATCCACCTAGCGGTAATGGTGCCTTTCTCGTGGATTATAAAAATAGTATTTTGGCCATTACTCTTGAGCCCATAGTCCGATCTGCCCAATTTTCAATAGGAAGCAATGGTAGAGTATCTTGCGTCGAATGCAATTTGTTGCGAGTAAATCGACTAAGGATATGTGCCTGAAAAATGAGTGACATTTTTTACTCAATTTTTCTATAAAAAAAGTGGTATTTTGGCCATAACTTCCGAGCCCATAGTCCGATCTGACCAATTTTCAATAGGAAACAATGGCAGAGTATCCTGCGTCGAATGCAACTTGTTGCGAGTAAATCGGTTAAGGATAAGTGCATGAAAAATGAGTGAATTTTTTTTCTGTAATAAAAGTGATATTTTGGCCATAGCTTCCGAGCCCATAGTCCGATCTGACCAATTTTCAATAGGAAACAATGGCAGAGTGTCCTGTGTCGAATGCAACTTGTTGCGAGTAAATCGGTTAAGGATAAGTACCTGAAAAATGAGTGACATTTTTTTGGGTGGGTGCGCACAGACGAACACACATACACACACACACACACACATACACACAGACATCACCTCAATTCGTCGAGCTGAGTCGATCGGTATATAACACTATGGGTCTCCGGGCCTTCTATAAAAAGTTTGTTTTTGGAGCGATCATATAGCCTTTACCGTATACTTAGTATACGAGAAAGGCAAAAATGGTATAATTTTCGATCCCATAGTCCGATATGACAAATTTTCAACAGGAAACAACGGGACAGGATTCTACGTCGAATGCAACTTGTTGTGAGCAAATCGATTGAGGATAAGTGCCCGGAAAATGAGTGACATTTTTTACGCGATTTTTTCGTATGAATTTGTATTTTTACCATAACTTTCGATCCCATAGTTCGATCTGGCCAATTTTAAATTGGAAACAATGGGACAGGATTCTGCGTCGAATGCAACTTGTTGCGAGCACATCGGTTGAGGATAAGTGCCCGCAAAATGAGTGACATTTTTTACGCGATTTTTTCGTATGAATTTGTATTTTGGCCATAACTTCTGATCCCATAGTTCGATCTGGCCGATTTCAAATAGGAAACAATGGGACAGGATTCTGCGTCGAATGCATTTTGTTGCGAGCATATCGGTTGAGGATAAGTGCCCGAAAAATGAGTGACATTTTTTACGCGATTTTTTCGTATGAATTTGTATTTTGGCCATAACTTCTGATCCCATAGTTCGATCTGGCCAATTTCAAATAGGAAACAATGGGACAGGATTCTGCATCGAATGCAACTTGTTGCGAGCAAATCTGTTGAGAATAAGTTCCCGAAAAATGCGTGACATTCTTTGAGTAGTTTTGCACACGCACACACACACATACACACGCACTCATACACACACACACATACACACGCACAGACATCACCTCGATTCGTCGAACTGAGTCGATTGGTATATAACACTATGGGTCTCCGGGCCTTCTATAAAAAGTTTGTTTTTGGAGCGATCATATAGCCTTTACCGTATACTTAGTATACGAGAAAGGCAAAAAATCTTCGGAAAATAGTTTGGCCAAAAATTTCATTTGACCAAAGCGACATACTGGCGAATTGTTAATATGGCCGAAAAAACACTCTTCTCTAACACGTCGTTTGGCTGAAACGGTCGTTTCGCCGAATAGGTTATAATGCCGAAAATGTCGTTCGGTCGAAATGGTTGTTTGACAGAAAGAGCCATTTGGTCGAAAATGCCATTTGATCATTTGTTGATTACTGAACGGGTAATATGGTAAAAAATATTCACTGGTTTTGCCAAATAACATATTCGGCTAAATGGCTTTTCTGACAAACGACAATTTCGGCAAAACAACTTTTGCGGCCAAATGGCCAGTCGGCCGAACGATATTTTCGGACGAACGTCCATTTCAGCAAAATAAAATTGTCGGCCAAATGAGTTTTGGCCTAATGGTTTGTTCGGCCAAATGACATATTCGGCCAAACACCTTTCGGCATTGCGTCTATCGGCCAAATGGCTCTACCTGTTGTTTGACCGAAAGTCAAGAATAACAGGTTAGGCCAAAAGTCATCTAGCCAAATTGCATTAGGCCGAATTAAACGTTCGTCCGAAACGGTATTAGGTCGAAATAGTTTGACCGAAAATAACAATTGGCGGAGAACGAGAAACAGCCGAAAGGCACATTCGGCCGAATTGGTAATTTGACCGAAAAAGTTGGTTGCCCTAACAGTTTATTTGGCTGAAATTGTAAATTGGACGAAAATGCCGTTTGGTATAAATGGTCGTTTGTGTGGAAAGAGTCATTTGGCTCTGCAAAGCAAACGTTGCAGCTAAACGGCTTTTTCTGCCAAATAACCTATTCAGCTAAACGGCTTTTTTGGCAAAGTAATAAATTCAGTCGAGCGACACTTGCCAAATGACCAAATTGCCAAAAAGGGGGGGGAGGTATAACCCTTCCTTGAAAAAAAATAGTCCCCCCTAGGAGTTGAAAGGAAATTAGCAGTGATATAAATTTTCAACATATACATACATAGCATAATGAATTACTGAAAAAATTGAAGACATATTCAGCCTATCATAATGAAATAAGAGGAAGACAAATGAGCTTTTTTTTCATTTCTATTATATTTATATCTATTATATCTATGGTGAAATTGCACTTGGTGATAATATTTAATTGATTTGAAAGCATCAAAGTAAGCTTGATATGAACAACAACGGAGAGCTACTAAAATATCAATCAAAGCAAAAGTGCCAGCAGTCAAAGACACGTGATCAATCATCACTGAAGTGACAGTTTTCCAGTAGACTTCTGCTTGCCTAAGAGCATGATAATTTCCACAGATCCCATCAGCATCCGAGAAGAATTCTCATAGCAATCTCTAAAGAACTCCTTTGAGAATCATCGAAGTATTCCAACCAGGGTTGTAAATGTTCGGCAGCACTGGATGACGGTGATGTTTTTTGATTTCATTTTTTTCATTTCATATTTCTTGAAATCGATTTCACATTCCCGAAGAGGGAGAGGAGTAAACAACAGAACTCACATCACCCCAGTGCGCCACGAATACGAAATTCACCACAGAAAAATGTACACATTCACCCAGGAAATGACAAAAAATCACCACGCGTCTGAATGGGCCACTCATATTCATGCGGTAACGCACGAACTGAGCAGACTGTCAGAGCGCCTTGTGTTGGGTTGAATGCTAAGTTGAATGGTTGGTGCTGGAATGATTTTTTGACAGCCCTACAGTCGCACTCATGACGGCGGCGATGAGATTGATCGAACAATATACTGTGATCCATGTTTTTCACTGCATTTACTTTGACATATTTCAACCCTGATTCCAACCGGAATCCAGAAGAATTCACACTGGATTCCTTTCGGTATCGTTAAGGGATACCCTTGGGAATCTGTGGGAGATACCCTTCATAATCCATGGAGGACTGATTTCAGAATCTCTCGTTAATTTGCTTCGGAATTCCTCCGGAGTCGTGTGAAGATCTGTTTCGAAATTGTTCGGAGATTTGCTTCGAAATTCCTTGACGATTTGTTTCAAAATACTTCAACGATTTGCTGCAGAATTCCTTGAATATTTATTTTGGTGTCTCTCGACGTTTTGGCTAGTAATCCCTGAATGATTTGCTTCGAAATCCCTCGACGGGCGAAATCCCTCTGACGAATTGCTTCGGAATCATTCGACAATTCGCTGCGGAATACTTCGACGGTTGGCATCGGAATTCCTAGAAGAATAATTTCGGACTCTCTCGACGATTTACTTCGCAGTCCCTCGAAGATTTGCTTCGGAATCCTTCAACGATTTTCTTAAATATACATGGAGGATTCCCTTCGGAATCGCTGGAGAGTTCTTTACGAAATCTCTGGAGGATTGATTCGGAGTCCCTCCACGATTTTCTTCGGGAACCCTCTACAGATTGCTTCAGAATAAATCGACGATTTAATTCTACATCCCTGGAACATTGCCTACGAAATCCCTGAATATTATCGTCGGAACTCTTGGTGGATTTTATTTGAGATCTTTAGAAGATTCTCAGTAAACAAACATACTTCGTTACTATGGGCTACAGCAGAAAGCACATTGGGGAACGGTTCGGCACTTCATCCCATAGCTCCTATTTCCATCCCATCAAAAACAAATTAATAAAATGGAATTTGGTTGGTTTTTATTTTTGTAATTTTTTTCACCAGTGAGCACGCGTGTTAGCAAAGATAAGCTACGAGATTGGTGCTGTATTTCTTTGTTTTGCGATAAGATGAATATATGATCATTAGGTCCATCCCCTACTTAAGAAAAAAATAATATAGATTAGTGTGATTGATCCGCAATTACCTTACGGGGTTGGACCGTATTTATCACATTATCAAAGAGAAAGCTTAATGAGGTGGGAAAATGTTCGAGAATTTTTGAAAAGAAGCTCAAACTAGAGAAAATAGATCAAGAGGCTATACCCCCCATAGGCACCGGGGCTAGGTACGCCAATGCGGAAAAATCTACGGAAATTTCAATAAACGCCCTAATTTTAGCGGAAAAATCTTCGGACTTCTTTAATTTTGAATCGGCGTGGAAAATTATAGACCAACGTCACTGAGTCACTTCCAAGATCTGAAAATCGGGATATCAGAAAATGTGTAAAATCTGGAGCATCCTTAAATCTGTAAAGGATCTAAAAAATCTGTAAAATCACGAAAACTCATCAAGCACTTGAAGATCGTTTCTAAGAAATCAAGTAGCTAGCATCGTGCTGGTTGTTGAAGGTTGATGAGCCAAAATTTGATAAATATCCCAGGAAACCATTAGCACTGTATTACGCCAACCCGCCATAAAGGGCCAATATACGTTCAAAACTTATAAGCATTAAAGCAGCACTTTATGTCAGATTTGGCGGAATATACGGCTTATTGCTTATTGTAGCTTTATTCAATCCAATATTGGTTAAGAACTTCATTAAACACGATATTACATGACTCAAATATCTCAGGTAATCTCTGCACTAATATCATCACAGATATTCGCATCTTTAGGAAAATGAATTAAGCAATACCGAAAAATATATTTAATGATTAGAAGGTGCAATTGGTGATTGTACGACAATTACGTGCAACGCTGGATGGCTCGAAATCCAGTATTCGGATTGCAGACGAAGTGTCAACATCGTTTGTGACCATAGACGGACTGAAGCAGGGTGATGTACTTTCGAATTTATTGTTCAACATTGCACTCGAGGCGCTATTAGGAGATCTGGCGTGCAGAGAAACGGCACTATCATCACACGGTCGCATATGCTCCTGGGCCTTGCGGACGACATCCACCTCATTGGAATCGATCGCAGAGCAGTAGTGGAGGCTTTTGTCCCACTGAAGAGGGAGACGGCGAGGATAGGCTTAACCATTAACTCTACCAATACAAAGTACAGGGTGGCAGCTCACTAAGGCAAATGAACATACGAAATACATAAGGCAGAAATTATGAATCTACAAGATTGTTGAAAATCTTTGAAACATAATACAACGTACACACCAGTCAAGCAGTTTGACGAACATTGACTCCGCCCCCAAGAAAACGCTTCGGTTGCTGCTTTGTTTGAACGTGTGTGAAGTTGTTCGAACAACCATTTGACAGTTGGCGACTCGGTTGGAAAAAATTAAAACGGTTTGATTTTGGTTTGAGTTGTCGGGGGTGGAGCCAAGGTTCGCCGAACATGTTTGAGCATTTGTTGCACAAACCCCCATATATTTTTTGATGGTTGTTGCTCAAGTTGGCGCTTCAGTCGTTCGTGTGTGATATTGTTGGTCGAATAAATTGATTGTTCGTGCCGCTGTTGGTAAAACTTGATGTATGTTTGAATAAACGAGAGGTGGAGTCAATGTTGGTCAAACTGCTTGACCGTGTGTACGTTCCATAAGTCTCTCACGCTTTTCAAACTGAGCTCTTCACATTCCATTATTGTGACTTACGTTATTCATTCGTTGCATTAACGAATTTCATAAGACACCTTTTGGTATTTTGTTCAAAGTTGATTTGAAGGAAATCATAAGATATTTTATGAAATACATAATGCCCATTTTAAGTTAACCTAATTGGAAGGAAAGAGCCTCAATCAAGAGAATCATCTTCTCACACATTGTAAAGGTTTTCAAGTCGTGCGGTTGAATTTTTCATCGAGGGAGTGTTGATTCAGTTGGAGTGTTTTCAGGTGCCAACGGGGAATAATAAGTGTTTAACCGCAAATTAATTATTGCGCTAAAAATTTAAAATGAACAGTTTTTATTCGTATGAGATGAGTATTTTTTTCTAGATTCGAAGACATTTTGCTAGATTGCGTTCGACACCACTTATTTATTCATACTCCCTCGATGTCCTCGATACAAAGAAAAATGAATTGAAAATCACCGCATGTATGCATAAGCATGAATGAACAAAACATGTTTATTATTTTCTGCCATTAAGCACATGGCCATAATTCAAGAAAAATTTCAATATGCTTGATTTTCTTGATGATCTTTTGCTTGATAATTCAGCATTATGAATCGATTAATATATAGGGAAATGCAATAATAAATTCATAAATCTGCATTATGAATTAAATAAGATGGCCTCCAAATGCTACTTCTGTAATTCATAAGGTGGAGTTATGGTTTAATTCATGTCAAGCGTACAGCGTTCATAATGCATCATTGTAATTTCATAAATGTGCCTTAAGAAAATGTTATGCTTTGTATTGACCATGACAATTTATTTTATAATGAGTCCTTTTGAATTTCAAATCCATAACTTGTGGCAAATTTCCAAAAGGCAGAATTATGATATTCGATAGCCAATTTGCCTGAGTGATAGTGGTGTTGGTGCTGAGGAAGTGTTTGATGGGGATGTGTTTGAAGTTGTTGAAGAATTTGTTTAGCATGGAACGCTTGTGACATGTGTCAATGACGTTTCTCGTGAAGTGAAAAGGCGTATTGCTTCTGCGAATAGGGCCTTTTACGGATTACGTAACCAGCTTAGGTCCCACAACAGGCAAACGGTAACGAAATTTGCTATATACAAAACTCTGATTCTACCAGTGGCCCTTTATGGACATGAAGCTTGGACGTGAAAAGAGGAGGACCGGAGAGCTTTCGGGGTTTTTGAGCGAAAAGTGCTGCTTACAATACTCGGAGGAAAACTAGAAAATGATGTGTGGCGCAGACGCATGAATCATGAGCTGTATCAAGTACACAATGAAGAAAATATTGTGAATAGTATAAAATACGGCAGATTTCAGTGGGCTGGTCACTTAGTGCGAATATCGGAAGAAGCGAATAGCGAAAACAATATTTAACAGAGCACCAGATAGGGTCCGGCGACTTCGTGGAAGGTCACGAACACCCTGATCGTTCGAAGAAACTGGAGGAACATCGCCCAAGACCGACGATTATGGAGCTCTACAATACGCCAGGCATAGCTGTATCGACGCTGTAGCAAACCAGGTACCCAGGTGGGTAATTACAATCAATACAATTGCCCAAACAAAAAATTAGCTTTCACACGTGAAACAAAAATACATCATACTTGAACTAGAGTAGATGTTCCAGTCGTTGTTATAGCACCAGTTGTCGCACTAGTGCATTATACACTAAGGGTATGCGATAAAACACTTTTTCCTAACGAAACGAAACGAAACGAAATTTAAAATGTGTATGTTGATTCGAAACGAAACGAAACGAAATATAAATTATATCCGCAACTTCGAAACGATACGAAATCAAGGTCCATTCAATTCGAAATTTTACGAAACGAAACGAAATTTTAATTTTTTTCCGCGGAATTTTTATTGAATTAATTTTAAAGTTTACAAAATTAGTTCACACGCAATCGAGATGTATATCTCCAAAATTGAAAATTTTGTATGAAAAACTGCAAGTGGGTTTTTTATTATCCTGGTCATTGTAGTAACAAAATAAGCAGTCTGAGATAAATCGCCGCTTCTTCGTTTATAATTGGCGAAAAGGCAATACCCCAGCATTAGTGCAGTTCCTAATTTCATTTGATTATCATATTTAGGATGTGATTTCTTCTTAAGAAGTAGACATTTTGCCTAGACTTGTAGATATAATGTCTTCAATGAAAGCAAAAACTTAATCTTTTAAAGTGGTATTATCCAATTGTAGATATGATTCAATTTTTGAAATGAAGTCTGCGTCTGGAATGGGATAAAGATATGGATATCATATTATCCATTCGTAAACAGTTTGTTTGGTATTAGACAAATATGAATGTAATTTTTTTGATAAATAGTATTCATCTTTCTGAAAATTGTCTAATATGTCAAAAGTTCTAGCCAAAATATCTGTTATCTGTGGCCGGACTAACGTGGTTTCTGTCGTCAATCCGACTGTCAAATCCATATAAATGAACCAAAACAAAATCACAGCACAAATTAGGAAACTGACAGTATAATGTATTTAAATGGGTGTTGATTATTTTTATTCCGGAAAATTCCGAATTTGCGAGATCAGAACTAAGAAGTCGTCGGATTAGCGAGGTCCGGATAAGCCGGGAAATACTGTATACAGAAAATCTTTTCATTAGTAAATAATTCCAAATCCACGTTTTACAAAATTACCTTCTTTATGTAATACTTTTTCTATTCTTTAGCCACCAACAATAATCTTGAAGCGGACTTGGTAGTCATATGGCTACTGCTTCTGCCTCATACGCAGGAGGTCGTGGGTTCAATCCCAGGGTCCGTTCCAATCTCCTACTTTGTATCATTCTCTTTATTTCTCATGTTCTAGCAATCGCTAGAACTGGAAATGGACTTCCATACCGTTTCCATTACTATTCCTATACCTTCAACTTGAGTATTCTAACAGTAATCTGCTAGAATTGGAAATGAACTATAGAGCTCGTTTCCTACATCCAATTAGAAATTCCATGAGTTACCTTCTCCTATCTATCACATTGGCGGCTCGTTAACCAAGACGGACCTCTGCCTCTCCAACCTAACCCAGAAATTCCAATAAATTCCGCATGAACTCGTGGCAAGTGCAGAGGTATATTCGGCTTGCAGTGGGCGAGTGATTGCATCATCATTTCCTCCCCCTCCCCTCCATTGACTTGCATTCTGACGTGGCAGGCGCCAGTATGACCTAACAAATGAGATCACCAGTACTTGTACATTGAAGATGTGTGCTAGTCCCAAGCAAACATCTGTTGGTTCCCTGTGCAAGAACAGCTGATCTGGTCATAATGGAGTAGCAACTACGAGCAGTCAATCAAGCTCAAGCTCAAGCTCTTTAGCCACCAACAATAATCGGTATTAAGAGTTTTACTATTTCTGGGAAACTGTACATTCTGGCAAATTACGTTCTGGTAATTGGTCAATTCTGGCATATGGTCCATTCTGGGGAATGAGTTTCTGGTAAAAATCATTGTGGCAAATGCCATACAATCATTGAGCTAACTCAAAACCAGAAAATGATAGATAGTAGATAGAGAATTGTTAATAGCATACATTTGCTCGCTAGACAAATCCTCTACACCTTTCTAAAATCCGCAAAATCGCAAAGTTTTTACGGCAGCAATTTGCCAGGTATGAAGAAATAATGTTTCCTTTTTCATACAAAAACTTGTTACAAAAGGATATCACTTACTTCTAAATTCAACCTTTTTATATGAAGCTCAGAGAGTCTTATATACAATCAACTCGACGAACCAAGTAATAGTCTGTTTGTCCTTGTATATGTGTTTGTACATATGAGGCATGTAAAAATCGTTGTCAAATTCATGAGTACCGGTATAAGCCGTTCACGCCCTTACAGTCAATTTGGGATTAGGAGAGGGAAATTAGTTTGTCAATTATAAGAGACCGAGGAATGCTCTGTATCTCAGTGAGCGCCACGGGAAAGGAATCTTTGGTTTGTTGAAAAGGTAATTCATGTGAAGCCTTGGTAAGCGACTAAATATTTATAGTAAACGAAGTTATTATGAAAACTCGAAGACGAACACCGTGTTTCAAATCAATCTAACTTCGTTTAATCAATGTGCTTCCTTTAATAATAACGTTTTCATTGGGGCCTACTTAACTGTTAAGTGGTGCTTAGTGAACCGCCTAGAGCTGGTTTGAGACATAAGAGGTGAAGAAGTCGGCCGTTAATAAGAAAGAGGCACTTTAAAAATAATTAACAAATTCCATAATAATTCACGGCTTTGCCTCTTTGACAAAGTTGTACTGATCAGATTCGTATCTGATTACATTTATACTCTGAGCCTGACGTCTTGAATATTGAGGTAAAATAGTTAAAGATATTTTTTGTTTTCTGTTTGACATTTCTAACAAAACACTGAAGACGTTTTATAGATAAAAACTAAATACGTATTTGTCGACTCAGAATGGGATTATGCAGTAACCGTTAATATGAAAATTTGTATAAAATTAAGTTTTGAAACCAGCTTTATGATTTGGTCAGCGGCGCAGCCAAAATTTTTGATAATACACTACCGTACGAGACAGCATGGTTTAAGTCTAAATTTGTTTCGAAATTCCGCGGAATTCCGTTAAGTTTCGTTAAAAGCTAATTTTTTCTAGCGAAATTTTTGTGATTTTACGAAACGAAACGAAATCAAGAAATCAGATTTCGCCACGCTCAAATTCCGCGAAATTCCGCGGAATTTCGTTTCGAACCACCTGAAACGAAATTTTTCGAAATACCGCATATGCTTATTATACACTAATGGCGGTAAGCACCAACGAGAATAATACTAGTTTTAATACGGATTTCAGATAATCCAGTACTAAAGTTATTACCTCGAACGGTAAGCACCAAAGTCAGTATTAAAATATAAGAATGCAACGACTTTATGTGTAAACACAAAAGAGTACGAATGTATGTGTGTCAAAATGCTAGCTCTAAATTCGTTCCAAACTTTCCAAACCCCTCATTTTTTAAAAATATTTAGTTATTAGTTATATTTATTTTTTAAATTCGGTTGAGATTTTAATTGTGAGTACAGTTTCTTTTTTTGCGTTAAATATGCTTGAACAATTGATCGGTATAAATGTCAACTTGTTTTGTTTTTTAGCACCGAACGGTCCAATCGGATGAGTTTTTTTATTTTCATCGGAGATCTTTTCAATAAATATATAGAGTAAAAAAGGTGTTTTAAAGTTTTTGAAAGTTTAAATAAATTTTATAAAATAGTAAATTTTATAAAATTTTACTAGCTGTATGCATCCGGCCTTGCTCGGAGTTGCCAGTTTAATTCGCAGTTTTTTCACAATCGGAAAATGAGTAAACCAATTGGTCAAAAGGATAATTGTGTTTTCTTATTGATACTTCATCATTTGATTAAAAGAAGGCAGATTACATTTGAAAACATTGACTGATTTTGAAAAAGGGATCAAACCCAAAATCGCCTTATTCCGGGCAAACGTCTATTTCTAAAGAAGGAAAAACATACACCGATGCCTTATTCCGGAAAAACGTCTATTTTTAAAGAAATGATCACATTCACCATCCAGAAGGAACACTTCAATCATTGCTTTTCACTGGGCAAACCATGATTTCGATGAAGTGTTGAGTTGATCGATAACTAAACAATACAAATCCCCCACACCCTCCCCTTTTCCATCCTTAACCCACTATCGTCGTCTCCTTAATATGAAGAATGTGTGCTCCAAATTTTAATGAAATCGGCTAAAGGGAGATCAGAAGTTACAGTGAGGTGATTGAGAGCTGAACAATGCCAGTCCCTCCACAACCTTCCCGTTTTCAAAATATCATCCCTATCATCTTCGCCTTCTTAAGAAAAAGAATGTTTGTTCCAAATTTGGTTGAAATCGGGCAAGGGGTACAGAAGTTATGCTGGAACATTGGATCATTGCATACCTTGCTTTTATTTATTAATCTTTAATCATAATCATATAATTTTCATACCTTTTGAAATTTGGAATAAAGGTTACGCGATTATGGATCACTATGTAAATCATTCAATTTGATCATTCATAATCATTAATCATATCGATCGTTAATCATTAATCATACACATAGTGTGTCAACATTTAATCACGATCGGTAATCGTTAATCATACTTCAACGGTTTTTTTTTTCATTATTCATAATCGTTAATTATTGTCAAAAATGAATTTAATCGTTAATCATTATCAGTCATCATTTTCAAAAATTAATAATTCATTAATCGTAATCTATAATCATAGAGTTGAATGATTTAATCATTTAATCTGGTTGGAATTGGTACTGGGGGTTGATAGTTACACTGAATGGCTCGTTTTCTAAAGACAACCCCTTCCCCGTTACCCTCCCTCTTTTCTCAACGACCATTTCACCCCCTTTGTTATCTTCTCCTTGGGATAGAGAATGTGTGTACCAAATTTGGTTGAAATCGGTACAGGGGTTCAGAAGTTACACTAAATTGCCCGTTTTCTGGACAATACCCCTCCCTCCAGACCCCTCCCCCCTTGTCCAAATAACCTCATAGTGAATATGTGTACAAAATTTGATTGAAATCGGTCCTGGGGGTTGGGAGTTACACTGAGTTGCTCGTTAGAAGATAGATTACATATGCCAGTACGAATCAATTTCCCCCATTGCTTGAGTGGATTTCTTAAAACTTGCATAACCAAATAATCTGAAGAGACTTGTGGAAAAGAACAACAATTTCTTAAGAAAATTATTTTGAGCTTTATAGTGGAATGTCTTCACTTGTCATATGACGAGTATGTACAATCCCATTTAATTACCACTTAATTGTACCTTGACAGATAAGTATTTCGACCTCAACAGTAAGGTCGTCTTCAGTGTCTCGTACTTGACTCGACTTCAGTTGAGGTCGAAATACGTATCTGTCAAGGTACAATTAAGTGGTGGAATTAAATGGGATTGTACAAACTCGTCTTATGACAAATGAACAATTACTTCCCAAAAGTTTCCTCAGAATATGGGAAGTTATGAAGAAGTCCACTCAAGCGTCGTGTGAAGAATTCTCTGAGTCAAATGCAACTTGGTAACCTACTAACCATCCTTGGTAGTTCATCATAGCGGGAGCGGTCACAAATGGCCTGGCGAGATCAACATTAGCATCGACATGGACTCGTGGAGCGTGAAGCAAATAAGAACATCAAGAGGCAATACTGAATCCTTGATGATCTGATACATATGGCGGAAACCTCCGAAGTCAGAGTGTAGTCAATGTTCTATTTCTAGGAGGAAACCATATACCTTGACCTTGAATTTGTTCTTCAGGGACCGGGCTACGACGTCGAAGTTGCGGAGATGTAATTCATCGTAGATTATCCTGTCGCAACCTGCGAAGCCTAGCGACTTGCAGTTCCATGTTCCAAGCTTCCAATCGTGATCCTTTATTCGTCGCCAAGGTCGTTGCCGATTGTATCGAGCCGTACATATGTCAATGTCGTTCGTAATGGTTGTTTTTAAAGGCGGCTTATTGGGCCTGCGCAAACCTCCTGTCTCGTCGGAGGGCCGTCGTGTCATGTTTGTTTAGCGTCCCACCTAACACCAAGACTTTGAGCGGCACACGGTCGCTTTGGCGGAGCCTACTTGCGGATACTTGCAGCTTTTTATAGAGGTTTAACAGAGCCCACTGTCAAACCCCACCACATCCTAGGCAGGCACCACAACTCGCATCGGGATCGTCAAGCCCTTGAACATAGTCCCAGCTGCAAAATTGTTGAAACATTAGACAATTGTAGATTAGCCAATTTTGTTTTTAAGGCTACTAAAACTTCAATATCTCAGCCTAGTTAGATTCTTTTTGCCTTTCTCGTATACTAAGTATACGGTAAAGGCTATATGATCGCTCCAAAAACAAACTTTTTATAGAAGGCCCGGATACCCATAGTGTTATATACCAATCGACTCAGTTCGACGAATTGAGGTGATGTATGTGTGTGTGTATGTGTGTGTGTGTGTATGTGCGCAAAACTACTCAAAAAATGTCACTCATTTTTCGGGCACTTATCCTTAACCGATTTGCTCGCAACAAGTTGCATTCGACGCAGAATCCTGTCCCATTATTTCCTATTTGAAATTGGCCAGATCGGACTTTGGGACCGAAAGTTATGGCCAAAATACAAATTCATACGAAAAAATCACGTAAAAAATGTCACTCATTTTTCGGGCACTTATCTTCAACCGATTTGCTCGCAACAAGATGCATTCGACGCAGAATCTTGTCCCATTGTTTCCTATTTGAAATTGGCCAGATCGGACTATGGGATCGAAAGTTATGGCCAAAATACAAATTCATACGAAAAAATCGCGTAAAAAATGTCACTCATTTTTCGGGCACTTATCCTCAACCGATTTGCTCGCAACAAGTTGCATTCGACGCAGAATGTCTCATTGTTTCTTATTGAAAATTGGCCAGATCGGACTATGGGCTTAGAAGCTATGGTAAAATTACTATTTATTGTGAAAAAGAGTTCAAAAAAGTCTAGCTCACTTTTTTAGCACTTAGACTTCATCTATTCCCCAAGCAACATAAGTTCAACAAATCTGGTTGCAGTAACCATATTGTGACTGAATCCGGTCATATATAAGTTACTGTGATAGATGTGCAATATGTGTGCTTCTCATGTCGCTCGCAACAGATTGCAGTCGACGCAGAATCTTGTCCCATTGTTTCCTATAGAAATTTGGCAGGATCGTACGAAATGGCGAAAATACTAATTTTAAAACTACAAAATAAAATGCCATTTTTGCCTTTCTCGTATACAAAGTATACGTAAAGGCTATAGGATCACTCCAAAACCGAACTTTTGATAGAAGGCTCGGAGACCCATAGTGTTATATACCAATCGACTCAGTTCGACGAATTGAGGTGATGTCTGTATGTGTGTATGTATGTGTGTGTGTGTGTACAAAAATGTGAGACACACTTTTTGGTACTTAGCATTATCCAATTTGCTCGCAACAAGTTCCATTCGACGTAGAATTCAATCCCATTGTTTGCTATTGAAAATTAGATTCATCGGACATTGCGTTCCGAAGTTACGGCGAAAAAATTGTTTTCACGTGCAAAAAAAAAGCAAAACGCCCTACGTCGGATTCGAACTCGTGATCTCTGGGGTGGGAAGCGCATACTATACCACAGCACCATCAATACTCTTAACTTGTGAGAAGATACATGCAAACATAAATCATCGAATTGGAGATATGATTATTGCCTCCATATAGCATTAGAGTTTATCCTGCTAGGGTAAATGTTCCTATACTGGAAATATTAATGAATTGAGAAAAGAAAATATTTGTTTTTATCGTTTGTTGATTGAAACTATACAGTTTCAGCTTAGCTTAGCTTAGACTGACTGTACATATCAATGGTTGCTACTCCGTGATTGATCAGAACTGGTGCAAATTGCACTACGATCCAAGTGAATAGTGGTTTGGATTTACCAACTATTCTCGAAGTGCACGTTTCGTGATTGAAAGTAAACAGTTTCATTACATTAACTAATAGATAAAATATTGATTTTAAAATGAGATTTATTTCACCTCACCAATTATTCAAAATAGCTTCGTAAAAGTTGCTTCACCATTGATGTGAGGAAGTCAATTTTGTTATGAAAAATTATATTGGTGTGATGGCATAATTACATCATACCGCAACGAAAGGAAACATATGTGTATAATAATGGGAAATATATAATAAGAACAAACTACCTACACTCAAGGTACGGGTGCCCTATGGAAATTACAAATATCTGTTATCCGATATCCGTTCAGTAATTGAAAACCCTCTCCTATGTTAAACGTCATACATAACTTTTCTCACGTCTTATTGCTAATGCGCTAAGTCATGCGCTAAGAAAAACACAAATACCCTATATCACATACTCATGTACATATAGCAATTTCAAAATGCATCGTGCTTTGTTCAACGCTCTCCCGTACGAATGCGGGTGAAAAAAGGAATGGCAATGTGCCGTCGCACAGTGGTGGGCCCCCATATAAATGTCAGACTAAAAGAATTTTTCGAATTTAATTTGCCCATACACCTTTGTTTAGGAGATGCTTTACAGCATCAACTTTTTAACACCAAGTTACCAAAAATTAAATTAACAAGCTACAATCAACAAATTAAGGAATTAGCTCATTCACAATATGTGTGAGCTTCGCGAAAAAAACGAATCTTTCTTTGTACGGGTTTCCGCCACTGCGCATCGGTCGGCATCGCATCGTAGCATCAGCAACACAAGCTTTGACTGTTTATTTTCAGCTTGCTTCAGGCATCGCATTGTACACAGCCCGTACAGCGCGTACAGCAAGCCGTGCTTCTGTTTTTTTTTTAGCACTGATAGGAGTAAATACCTATATGAGGCAAGAAAGCACATAGGTAGTAGATCATTTTGACGTCTGGCGGTCGTCACAAGAACCACGAAAAAAGTGCTGTTGGCGCCGAAGTGCTTGAGCAGCATAGGTGGGTCTATGTTTCTTGCGTTGTCTGCTTGTAAATTGAATGAATTTCAGGAAACATTCGCAAAGTGATAGGAAATGTTATGATGGAATAAAATTTGATTTTAAATGTTTTAAATGATTTCGAATTTAAACAATCGATTAAACAACTATATTTGCGATTGAATTCGCATTCTATACCGTCCCGCCCAGACAGTTACTGGGCGGCATGGAGTGCGATCCTCTCGTTTAATAAACAATGTGCACTCGCTTGGCTGTGGGTATACAATAGTAAAGCACATGTGGAGATTGGACAAATCAAGCATCCGAAAGATATTCAATTTGCAAAAAAGAGAGCTAACCGCGGTGGAGGTTGGTACTCGGATTCTGATGGCTTTTCCGCAAACGTGACCTTTAAGTGGTCTTGTTGTGTAGGGGTTATCACGCCTATCTAGAGAGTAGGAGGTTGAGGGTTCGAGTCCCTCCAAGACACGTGGATTCTTTTTCGCAAATTTCATATCAATTTGTCCATTTCGAAACATATGCTGTGCATATGCACAGCCAAGATATTTAACAAAAAAACAATTTATTTTAGTAAATGGTTTTGATTTTCTATAACTACTTACTATATTCGTACCTTTTCGCTTGTATACCTTCGGTGTGGTTTTTGATAGTTAATTAATTCATGCTATACATAAGTCCTAAATCTTGGACTTCGCTAGTCTAATTGCAACCCCATTCATATAGTGACAATGACAACACATCTGTTTGAAGATTTCAAATAGCACTCGGATTATGTGGGAGAAGCTGAGTTTCGGAAGGATTTGAAGAAATTTTTTTTTTTGCAGGTCAATGGAAAATGTGTCCAAACTTTTTTACAATCCAAGCATGTTTTGGATCATATAGTAATCTAAGTTCGATCATTTAGTTTGTCGATTACTCATACCAGAAGTTAAATTTTAAAACGTGTTTTATGGTGGACTTCTGGTGCGGATATTTTTCGACATTTAACCTCTGGAATGAGTTATTGACAAACTACTAAATTATCGAACCTATATTACTAAATGAACGAAAACATCCTTGCTATAATCCATAACAAATTACTTTAAGGCAATCAACGATTTTTGATTTCCTGATAGAATAGTATGATAGAATCCTGATAGAATCAGTATGATATAAAGTATTAGGCTAGCTCTGTCACGAGTAATCTATCAGATTTTGTACAGGGATAGTTTACTTGTACAGAGTGATCTGATAAATAATTTTAGATCAGTTCATTATAATATATACAAAAACAAATTAATATTATGAATCAATTTTAATAAAACCTCCGGTTAATCACTCCGAAATGCTCTCCATATGAAGAAAAGCAACCGTAGTAGAATTCTCTTTAGATTTTATTAAGTCGGATCAAATTCGTAAATCTTAGTTGAAAAGTGGTTGAATGTCAATGACAAAAACGGAACTGCTCATCAGCAAAAAATGAATTCTTATCTATATGAAGAATCATACTATTCAAAACAATAATTTTAAAAAGGCTATCTTATTGATTGGGTGCCAGAAGCCTAAGCTGGATTCTGACTTCAAAACAAGAAACACTCGAAAGTTTGTCAAATGACCAATATTATGGATCATATATCCAAAACTGAACAAATTGCACAAAATTGTATTTTTATGGATCAAAATGTAGTTTTCTATGGATCATTTTCCAAATGGATGATGGGAAAATATGTAGCAGGAATGATATTCTTTTTCTTGATCATATTTGAAGGTACATACATATTTTTCAATTATTTGGTTTATTTTTTAGCTTAGTTATGGATCTTAAAATTAATCTTTATGGATACGCCTGAATTATTTTTGGATTTAAGGTAGCGTTTTATGGAACATTCCAATGTTTTTTATGGATCGTTTTTCATTTTTTTTGTGGATCGTTTTTCATTTTTTTTATGGATCGTTTTTGTGCATTTAACGGTACAAAGTAAAGCTGCCATACACAAATGTGAAAAATAAGCCCTTTTTAGTGTTATATAAGACTTTTCTAATATGTTTGTCAACCCTTTTGAACGAGCGAGAAAGGCATCATCACCGCTAGGTGGATTAATCAGGGTTTTTGCTCTTATGCTCATCCGATTTGTTTGCAACAAATTGCGTTTGGCGAGAATTTTTTTTATGCATATAAACAAATACACAGGATTTTGTTTTTACACGATTTTTTTTCGCTCGTATTTTTGATCGTGTGACTTCAATTTGCCACCAAACACTTCGCAACATGTTTCAAAAAATCCAGAATAAATCAAAGAAAAATCACATGGTAATTAATATACGTTAAATATTTAGGATGAATGGAAAATTGAGAAAATGTAAATCGTGTAAAAACAGAATCCAGTGTATGGAAAATGGGGTCTGGGTAATTTGGCATAAAGTCATTTGGCATAACGCCATTTGGCATAAGGCCATTTGGCATAAAGGCCATTTGGCATAATGGCCATTTGGCATAACGGACATTTGGCATAATTTTGAACTGCAAGAAAAGAGTGGGTCATTTGGCATAACGGACATTTGGCATAATTTCGAGCTGTGGAAGCGAAAGGGATATTTCATGTTATTCTTAGCGTAGATAAAGTAGGTCGAGGCTAAGGTGTTTTCTGATAAATCTAGACTGATGGTAGACATTTTCCGGAAGAACGAAATAACAAAACGGTAGAATTACTTCCGAGAGAGGGATCACATCCACCATTGACTTATTTCGGCCACATGCCTACTTTTAAAGTAGGGATTACATCCACCATTGCTTCAATCCGGGTATGCGCCTTAAGACCGGATTAAATCCACCATTGCCTTAATCCGGGCAAGCGCCTAACTTTAAAAACTCAAGCAACGCACTTGTCGTAGACGAGTTACTAAAACCAATCAAGTCACATATGAGTTATTGCAACCAAATCAATCTGAACTGTGCTTTTCGGGGAAGAGATCACATCTACCATTGATTTATTCCCGACAAGCGCCTACTTATAAAGAAGGAGTCACATCTACCATTGCCATAATCCGGGCAGGGCCTACTTTTAAAGAAGGGATCACATCCACCATTGCATTGCCATAATTCAGGCCACACACCTACTTACCTAGGGGCCCTCCATAGCCGTGCGGTAAGACGCGCGGCTAAAAGGCAAGACCATGCTGAGGGTGGCTGGGTTCGATTCCCAGTGCCGGTCTAGGTAATTTTCGAATAGGAAATTGTCTCGACTTCCCTGGGCATAAAGTATCATCGCGTTAGCCTCATGATATACGAATGCAAAAATGGTAATTTGGCTTAGAAACCTCGCAGTTAATAACTGTGGAAGTGCAAAATGAACACTAAGCTGCGAGGCGGCTCTGTCCCAGTGTGGGGATGTAATGCCAGTAAGAAGAAGAAGAAGAAGAACCTACTTTTAAAGAAGGGATTACATTCACCATTGCTTCAATCCAGACAAGCGCCTACTTTCAAAGAACAAATCAAATCCTTATTGCCATAATCCGTGAAAGCGCATTTTTTTAATGAAGGGATCACATCCACCATTGCCTCCATCCGGGCAGCGCCTTCTTTTAAAGATGAGATCACTTCCACCATTGCCTCAATCCGGGCAAGCGCCTCCTTTTAAAGAAGGAATCACATCCTCCATTGCCATAATCCGGGCAAGCACCTACTTTTAAAAAAGGGATCACATCCTTCATTGCCCTAATACGGCCACACGCCTACTTTTAAAGAGGGGATTACATCCACCACTGCTCTAATCCGGGCATGCACCTACTTTTGCATTGCATTGCAAATGCATTCTTTCCACGAGAGGATAATGTCTTTTTAATATTGTTATCGACGGGTGTTATATTTACTATTCCGGGATGTTTCCCGCACCACTTAGTCACCATTTAGCGAACGCAAAGAAAAATTATGCCAAATGTCCGTTATGCCAAAAGACCCTCACTTTTGACGTTGGTTACAATTATGCCAAATGTCCGTTATGCCAAATGGCCTTTATGCCAAATGGCCTTTATGCCAAATGACCTTATGCCAAATGGCGTTATGCCAAATGACTTTATGCCAAATGGCCCGTTCCCTGAAAAATGAGACCAATCCATATATTAGTGTTATTTTAGATTTTTCCAAACCTTTTGAACGAACGAGAAAGGCACCATCACCGCTAGGTGGATTAATCTGGGTTTTTCAATCTGTTTTCTCTAAAACATCCATGATATTGAAATGGTTGTAGGTGTCATATAATAGCATACTACCAACCGAATTGCCATGTATGATACTCATTATGGTTCACAGAAAATAAAAAAAAATCTTTGGAAAATTGATTAAAATTTGGTGAATATAGGCAGTATGTGACAACAAATACAAAAAACCCAGACTAATCCACCTAGCGGTGATGGTGCCTTTCTCGTTCGTTCAAAAGGTTTGGAAAAATCTCAAATAACACCAATATGTGGATTGGTCTAATTTTTCATATTTGTTTTTATGCATAAAAAAAATTCTCGCCGAACGCAATTTGTTGCAAACAAATCGGATGAGAATAAGAGCAAAAAATGGTATTTTATTTTGTAGTTTTAAAATTAGTATTTTCGCCATCACTTTTGACCCAATTGTACGATCCGGCCAAGATTCTATAGGAAACAATGGGACAAGATACTGCGTCGAATGCAATCTGTTGCGAGCGACCTGAGAAGCACACATATTGCACATCAATCACAGTAACTTATATATGACCGGATTTAGTCACAATATGGTTACTGCAACCAGATTTGTTGAAATTGTGTTGCTTGGGGAATAGATGAAGTATAAGTGCTAAGAAAGTGAGCTACACTTTTTTGAACTCTTTTTCACAATAAATAGTAATTTGACCATGACATCTAAGCCCATAGTCCGATCTGGCTAATTTTCAATAAGAAAATATGAGACATTCTGCGTCGAATGCAATTTAATGCGAGCAAATCGGTTGAGGAAAAGTGTCCGAAAAATGAGTGACATTTTTTACGTGATTTTTTCGTATGAATTTGTATTTTGGCCATAACTTCTGATTCCATAGTCCGATCTGACCAATTTCAAATAGGAAACAATGGAACAGGATTCTGCGTCGAATGCAACTCATTGCGAGCAAATCGGTTGAGAATAAGTGCCCGAAAAATGAGTGACATTTTTTACGCGATTTTTTCGTATGAATTTGTTTTTTGGCCATAACTTCTGATCCCATAGTTCGATCTGGTCAATTTCAAATAGGAAACAATGGGACAGATTTCTGCGTCAAATGCAACTTGTTGCAAGCAAATCGGCTGAGGATAAGTGTCCGAAAAATGAGTGACATTTTTACGCGATTTTTTCGTATGAATTTGTATTTTGGCCATAACTTCTGATTCCATAGTCCGATCTGACCAATTTCAAATAGGAAACAATGGGACAGGATTTTGCGTTGAATGCAACTTGTCGCAAGCAAATCGGATAAGGATAAGCGCCCGAAAAATGAGTGACATTTTTACGCGATTTTTCGTATGAATTTGTATTTTGGCCATAACTTCTGATCCCATAGTTCGATCTGGACAATTTCAAATAGGAAACAATGGGACAGGATTCTGCGTCGAATGCAACTTGTTGCGAGCAAATCAGTTGAGGATAAGTGCCCGAAAATGAGTGACATTTTTGAGTAGTTTTGCACACACACACACACACACACATACACACACACACACACACACACACAGACATCACCTCGATTCGTCGAACTGAGTCGATTGGTATATAACACTATGGGTCTCCGGGCCTTCTATAAAAAGTTTGTTTTTGGAGCGATCATATAGCCTTTACCGTATACTTAGTATACGAGAAAGGCAACAATGGGAAAGGATTCTGCGTCGAATGCAATTTGCTGCAAGCAAATCGGTTGAGAATAAGTACCTGAAAAATGAGTGACATTTTTTACGCGATTTTTACGTATAAATTTGTATTTTGGCCATAACTTCCGATCCCATAGTCCGACCTGGCCAATTTTCAATAGGAAACAATGGGAAAGGATTCTGCGTCGAATGCAATTTGTTGCGAGCAAATCGGTTGAAGATAAGTGCCCGAAAAATGAGTGACATTTTTACGTGATTTTTACGTATAAATTTGTATTTTGGCCATAACTTCCGATCCCATAGTCCGACCTAGCCAATTTTCAATAGGAACCAATGGGAAAGGATTCTGCGTCGAATGCAATTTGTTGCGAGCAAATCGGTTGAGGATAAGTGCCCGAAAAATGAGTGACATTTTTTACGCGATTTTTACGTATAAATTTGTATTTTGGCTATAATTTCCGATCCCATAGTCCGACCTGGCCAATTTTTAATAGGCAACAATGGGAAAGGATTCTACGTCGATTGCAATTTGTTACGAGCAAATCGGTTGAGGATAAGTGCCCGAAAAATGAGTGACATTTTTTACGCGATTTTTACGTATAAATTTGTATTTTGGCCATAACTTCCGATCCCATAGTTCGACCTGGCCAATTTTCAATAGAAAACAATGGGAAAGGATTCTGCGTCGAATGCAATTTGTTGCGAGCGAACCGGTTGAGGATAAGTGCCCGAAAAATGAGTGACATTTTTTACACGATTTTTACGTATAAATTTGTATTTTGGCCATAACTTCCGATCACATAGTCCGACATGGCCAATTTCAAATAGGAAACAATGGGAAAGGATTCTGCGTCGAGTGCAATTTGTTGCGAGCAAATCGGTTGAGAATAAGTACCTAAAAAATGAGTGACATTATTTACGCGATTTTACGTATAAATTTGTATTTTGGCCATTACCTCCGATCACATAGTTCGACCTGGCCAATTTTCAATAGAAAACAATGGGAAAGGATTCTGCGTCGAATGCAATTTGTTGCGAGCGAACCGGTTGAGGATAAGTGCCCGAAAAATGAGTGACATTTTTTACACGATTTTTACGTATAAATTTGTATTTTGGCCATAACTTCCGATCCCATAGTCCGACATGGCCAATTTCAAATAGGAAACAATGGGAAAGGATTCTGCGTCGATTGCAATTTGTTACGATCAAATCGGTTGAGGATAAGTGCCCGAAAAATGAGTGACATTTTTTACGGGATTTTTACGTATAAATTTGTATTTTGGCCATAACTTCCGATCCCATAGTCCGACATGGCCAATTTTCAATAGGAAACAATGGGAAAGGATTCTGCGTCGAATGCATTTTATTGCGAGCAAATCGGTTGAGGATAAGTGCCCGAAAAATGAGTGACATTTTTTACGTGATTTTTACGTATAAATTTGTATTTTGGCCATAACTTCCGATCCCATAGTCCGCCCTAGCCAATTTTCAATAGGAACCAATGGGAAAGGATTCTGCGTCGAATGCAGTTTGTTGCGAGCAAATCGGTTAAGGATAAGTGCCCGAAAAATGAGTGACATTTTTTACGCGATTTTTACGTATAAATTTGTATTTTGGCCATAACTTCCGATCCCATAGTCCGACCTGGCCAATTTTCAATAGGAAACAATGGGAAAGGATTCTGCGTCGAATGCAATTTATTGCAAGCAAATCGGTTGAGGATAAGTGCCCGAAAAATGAGTGACATTTTTTGCGTCGTTTTGTGCGCACACACACACACACACACACACACACACACACACACACACACACACACACACACACACACACACACACACACACACACACACACACACACACACACACACACACACACACACACACACACACACACACACACACACACACAGACATCACCTCAATTCGTCGAACTGAGTCGATTGGTATATAACACTATGGGTCTCCGGGCTTTCTATAAAAAGTTTGTTTTTGGAGCGATCATATAGCCTTTACGTATACTTAGTATACGAGAAAGGC